>NW_006256756.1:6190099-6288855 GCF_000478725.1 Eutrema salsugineum | reverse complement strand
AAAGCAATTAAAAATATAGAAAAAGTATTTCAAAACGAGAAAAAGTGGTCAAAATACGGTGTTATCAACCGCCGCGGGCATCCACTCTAAAAGGACATATTTTTGTTAATTTTTTTATTAGGGATATATGTTATTAATTTATATAAATTCATAAGGTATAAAACTTATTGTTATGATTATTATTAGTTTGAATTATTATCAGTTTTTTAAATTAGATATTATTTTTTGGGTTTAAATATTTATATAATTATTATAATAAAAAAAATCATGTATCTTGTAGTTGAATCAATATTTCTACGGATAAATAAGTAAACCACCACAAAACAAAAGAAAAGAAACAAAAAAAGGAGAAATTTGTTGAGTAAACAGTTACCTTATCAAACAAAAACTAAGATCGGCCAGCAATAATAGTTTGAGGAGATCATGTGCGAATTTGGAGTCTTCTTTAAAGAATGGGACACATTCAGATATCGATGGTGATGATCTGTTTATGGAACTGAAAATTCATTGAGAATCAATACAGATGATGTTCATAAGCCTATTGAAGTGCTTGATTTTTTGAAAAAAAATAGAGGATTGTTGTCAAACACAGAAATTGCTTATCGCATATTGTTGACCATTCCGGTATCGGTTGCCACTGCTGAAAGAAGTTTCTCGAAGTTGAAGCTGATAAAGAATTATTTGCGCTCTACTATGGCACATGAAAGAAGTTTCTCGAAGTTGAAGCTGATAAAGAATTATTTGCGCTCTACTATGTCACATGAAAGAAGTTTCTCAAAGTTGAAGCTGATAAAGAATTATTTGCGCTCTACTATGTCACAAGAGCGATTGAATGGATTAGCTTTGTTATCAATTAAAACAGTTATGATTGAAAAACTCAACTACGACAGTTTAATGAACGATTTTGCATGGAAAAATACAGGAAGATCTATATTTCAGCAATAAACTATATATTTTATTAGATCTTTTTTTCTTACAACATTTTTTATGGAGTTTAATTGTTTTACGAAGTTTTTGTTTCATTCTTTTTTAATTTTGAAAAAATATATATGAAAGAACATATTTGAAAAAATTAGTCGTGGACATTCAAATTGATTTGTCAGGCACTTACCTAAACCAATTTTTAGTACGGTCGCTAACGTCGTCGTCGACAAGACTTACGTAATCCGAGAGTGTGAAGACTCTAAAAGTGGACACTCGATGAGGATCGTGGTGTTCCACACAGAAACATAAACGTGGGAGGGTGAGATATGAGCAAGATGCAAGTCAGACATGGAGCAAGGTAACACGTCATGTGCATGGCCTTGTTGTGTGGTGATGGACGGTAAGATGTACATGAAGTATTCTTGTAATCGTTTTGTTTATTTCCCAAAAGAAAGAAAATGGGAAACGGACGAGATTCTTGATTCGAAGAGATGGGTGCATGCGCGGGGAAAAGGGCGAAAACCAACCTGAACTAAATTAGATGTGCCGAAAAAAATCTGAACTAAAATACGGTGCCAATAACTATCTGAATTTCAAAATAATTCAAATTTTATATCTGAACTTTATTATGTGTGTCAAAATCTATTTTGACTAACGTTGATGTTAGTCAACTGTTAAAAATGGTGACGAAACATCACTTGGCGCGACACGTAATCTTACTAAAACGACGCTGTTTTGTAAAAACAAAAAATTTAAAAAACTTTCTCTTTTGTGTAGTCTCATTCGTGTGGACCAATTGAGCTGTGAGACATATATGTTATTTCGTACGAACATATTTATATATTACTGTTCTTGTTCTAAGAGTCATGGATCTAAAAGTCACCAAATATTTTGCCAACACCAGAATCTCTCTCTCCCTCTGTATTCCCAACGACAAGATTCCGACTCTAGCCTCCGACTCTAACCTCCAATGCCTCCGAAGCCGAATCAATTATCAGGAGCCTTACTACAAGAACACGATCATCACATAAATCCCCTAGAAACGAAATTTCTCTACTGCAGTAATTCTCCAAACGCAAAATCGAACTTAGTTTTCATTTAATGCAGCATCTGAATTCTCTAACAATAGAACTTGATGAAGAAGAAGAACTGAACTGCTATACCTAATTCGATTTTGGGAGTTTAACTTACTCATACACCGTCGTTTTATTTATTTTTCGAATTTAGATATACATATCGATAATATATAAATGTAATTGTAAGGAAAACCAATAATTTCTCACAGTTCAACTGGTCTGCGTGCTTTAATAGGTTTGTAATGTCTTAAGTTCGATTCCAGGAGAGAGGAGAAATTTTAGATTTTTTTTATATTATAAAATGACATTGTTTTAGGAAGATGATGTGTCACACCAAGTCATGCTTTATCAGCATTTTTAACAGTTGATTAACATCAACGTTAGTCAAAGTAGTGACATTCATATTAAAGTTCAGATATAAAATTTGAATTAATTTGAAATTCAGATAGTTATTGGCACCGTATTTTAGTTCAGATTTTTTTCGGCACATCAAATTTAGTTCAGATTGGTTTTGGCTCTTTTTCCTGCATGCGCGTGCCGTCCACATATTGTATTACTTGGATTGTAGTGACACATTTTGCCGTTTCAGAAAGATAAAAACACCATGCAGTTTAGGTTTCTAGCTCCAAAATGACGAGTAGAGATTACTAATTTCGATTTTTAGTCATCCGATTCCTACACGGTTTAAGCGAAAATCTGAAAAATCAAAACTCTTTAGATTTAGTCGACACTTCCCAAACCACCACCATGGCCACCGCCTCAACCTTCTCCACCGTCAACAAAGATATGACATCTCTGCTTAATTCCTCTTCTCTGATCACCGGAAAACCATCTCCGTTAAAGTCCAGCTCCGTTAGATACTCGGTTTCATTTCCTCGCAAAACCCTAACTCCAATCCGATACTCTTCCTCTCCCGCCGACAACTCTCCCTCCGTCGCCGTTTCTTCTCCTTCCGTGGAAGGGATCTCGAATCGATCCAAAACCTCCTTGAAATCCCGTCTCCGCGGCGGCGAAACTCTCTACGGCCTGTTTTTACTCTCCTTCTCGCCGACTCTAGCTGAGATCGCTGCTCACTCCGGGTACGATTACGTCGTCGTTGACATGGAACACGGTTACGGCGGCATACCGGAGGCTCTAGATTGCATCCGAGCTCTAAACGCCGCCGGCACAGCCGCTGTTCTCCGGTTACCGGAAAACTGCCCTACATGGGCTAAAAAAGCCCTAGATCTAGGCCCACAGGGACTCATGTTCCCGATGATCGAGTCTCGCAAGGACGCGACCAAAGCGGTGTCGTATTGCCGGTTTCCTCCCGAAGGGATCCGTGGATCGGCGCACACGGTGGTGCGAGCATCCAAGTACGGGATCGACGAAGGGTATTTAAGTAATTACGCGGACGAGATGCTGATCATGTGCCAGGTGGAGTCAGCGGAAGGAGTGAAGAAAGCCGATGAGATCGCAGCCGTCGATGGTGTTGACTGCGTGCAGATGGGACCGTTGGATCTGAGCGCGAGTTTGGGATACTTGTGGGACCCAGGACACAAGAAAGTGAGGGAGATGATGAGGAAAGCGGAGAAATCTGTGCTGACGTCAGATCCGGCGAAAGGTGGGGCCTACTTGTCGGGATTCGCGATGCCACACGACGGACCCGCCGCCATCCGTGAGCGTGGTTACCACATGGTCGCCGGAGCCGTCGATGTTGGGCTGTTCAGAAACGCAGCTGTGGAAGACGTGAGGAGGTTCAAGATGGGTTTGGTCAATGAATCCGACGGTGAGGATTCGTTGGAACACGAAAAGGATGTTGACGATGAGAAGTACTGGAGCGAATAAAGCAATCCCAAACAATTTTCATGAAAGAAAATAATAATGATGATTTTCCTTTTTTATCCATGTTCATTAATGTTGTTTGGTCAGTTTTGTTAAAAAGCTTCTTCCTTTCATTTTTCATAAAGATTTTACAATTACATAGCACAAATGTTAATTCTTCATGAACGGTCATTAGCTTAGCTCATCATATATTGCGATTTCAACGGTCAAGATCCAACAAAGCTGACACCTTTGGCTTTAGTTTATCAAATTCGACTAAGCTGTGATTGAGTCAATAGCCATTGGTTCGTTGTCAGTCTCCATCGTTGAGGCTCTTGGTGGTGATGGTGGCTGCACGTCTATTTCAGGGTACGATGCCTTAAACCGAGCTCGAAGACCTTCGTTTATTAACCGGACTCCATTAAGCTGGTTACCAAGTGACAGCCATCTATACACACCCAAAAGATTCATGGAACCCACAAAATCAGCAAACACATCTAATCTCATATGACAATAAGAAAGTAAATAAACTTTACCCGGCATGAGCATTGTGCATACGGGCAAACAACTCGAGCTTTCTTGCTCTTGGCATGATCCTCTCTAACATTGCATACATCTGGTAAGGTAACAAATTGTTAAATCATTTTTTCATCACAAGACAAGACCAGACGATTTGGTAAATCAATCAGTATGGAGATACCTCGTCTGGCTTCCGGCTTGTCTCTCTAACCTCTGCAACAATGACATCTGTGTCGATGTTTCTGTTTACTTCTGGGTTTCCTTTGATTCCGACCAGACAATGCTCTTTGCTGTGGTTAAGCCAGTGACCTGTTCTTCCTGTTCGAATAATGCGTTGAAGTTGATTCGTCTTTACCCATATGATCTCTTCCACTCGCTTGTATCCCCAAAGCTCCAAACTTTACAAAAAAACAAAGCATAAACACAACTTTATTTCTATGGTAACCTTATGATATACACAAAACTTGTTGAGATTTTACTTAAGTTACGTACCATTCACGGCCTAGCTCCATTGCACGACCAGTAACCCAGAGGAAAATCAAACCGTCAGTCTGCAACGAGGGGACATTGAGAGTGCGCATCTCGTCATCAGCCATTGTTCCGTATGGAAGTTCCATGTGAATGTCCCATGGCGGATCAGCCATTACAACTCCGAAAGTGCCTAAAATGTCCATTCTAAAAGAACGTATGTCGCAGTTGATCCATTGTGCCTCGCCAAGTTCAGCTTCAGAACAGTAATCAGCACGTAGAGGCTTCAATGCTTTGTCTGGACCCGCCATCATAGCGTCGGCCATGTCGAGCTCGTAATGCACATATTTGCAAGTCTGTCCAAAATCCAATATAACCATTGCTCAATTACCATTTATTCACAAAAATGAATCTAAGTACTATCATATAATATGGCTAAAGAGTTACCTTCATATGACGACATGTATCGAGAAAGGAACAATCTCCTAGGCTGACGTCAGTATGTGAAGCGATTAGTCGACGAAAATGTCTCTGAAAGCATTAAAAATTCATAACTAAGTTTATCTCAGTCAAGCATCATAGATGCCAAAGCAAGAGATCAAACTTTGACTTGCAAACCAGTCCCAATTTGTACGCTATAGAATTTTAACAATGTATATTCTGAACTTTTAGTTAGAAAGGATGTATAATGTAAGCTTGAGATGGTTCAAACCTTGTTGCAGGCTATGTGGGAACCAGACTGAAGACGGCAATCTTCTTTAGTTAAATACCTACAGTAATATTTCACCTGTGATCCTCCTTTGCTTTTAAACTGTAAAGAACATAACAATATACCAGTCAATTACAAGAACCAAGCTTTTTGAAAGTTAAGGCTAGAAACAGTGGCAGGGGTGTAGATGGAGAAAAAGTCACAACAAACACACAAGTTTAGCGCAGAGAAAATTTTTCTTTCGCTACACTGAGATTGAAACTAGAAAGTAGAAACCGCATATCGAAAAGTTTCAAACCCAAAACTGGGAGACAAAGCACACAAATGTTGTATGTAAAACTTCTAGCTTTCGGGACAATTTTGACGTGGTGAAGCTAGAAACTGTAGATGTTACAAAGATGGCCAGGTCAAAATCATTAAGCATCTAGATCTTATCTCATTAGAAGTCAAAAACACGTAGCACCTAGATCTCGTAAGATGGATATTCCATAGAGAGCTCCTTGCTTTCAAAACATCAGGCTACATTGGACAGAAGCCATAACTATCAGCATCCAAACCGAAGAAACGCACATCTCAGTTCTATAGCTCTTTGCTTTTCACCTAATTGTAACTCCAACACAATGCTGAGAACTCGGATCTTAAGAACCAACCATACAAACAAAACTCTTTGATCAACGAAAGAGATGAAACCGGCAAAGCCTAAAACTACTACTTAAAACACATATGAGTACGAAAACACAAAATGGGAGTAGTATCTGCCAAGTATCATAAAATGGCTCATAACTTCTCCAAAACTTGTTCAAGAATCATACATTATCTAGTCTGCTATCTAGTCCAACTTAACACAGCTTTGGATCGGCATAAATTATCTAGTCTGCTATCTACTCCAATTTAACACAACTTTGGATCGATATAACTTATCTAGTCCGCCATAAACAATATTACATTCTTCCTCAATCCCTTTTGAAAGCTTCTAAACTCACATTCACATTCGTAAAAAAAGCATAACTTTAACTATCCGTTTAAATGGTTATATAGCCTAAAGAGTGTTTAATTGGGGTCACCTTAGCTGCGGTAGCGGCTTCTTTGGCAGTAGGACGGTGAATGAGATCAAGCAACTCCTCACCAGTCCTTGACTGTTGCTTCTCCTTAAAAGACTTCTTGCTAAGAAGAGCCTCAACGTCTTTCAAATCATCTTCCTCACTTCTAATCTTCTGATTCACCGGCACCGGCAATGGCAAAGGCAACGGAAACGGCGGTGGTCGACCCATCATCCCCATTGGATGATGCATCCCCATCATTCCCATCCCTCTTGGTGCATTCATCATCGGCCTAAACCCCATATTCGGGTCACCAGACCACATCTCGGGTCTCGGGAAATTACCCGACCCGGAAACTCCAAACCCGCCGGAAACTGTGGAATTCTCAATCAAATTAGGGGTTTCCACGACCCGACCCGATTCGTTGTTCCCCTGACAACTCTCCGGCAACTCCTTGAGCAATCTGGTTCGATCAATAGCCAAGACCATGATTCGAGGCTTCCCACTAACCTCGAACTCCTCCAATTCAACGGAACCGTTCTCTTCCCCCATCGATTTAAGAGCAGTCTCCACGGCGAGGATCGGCCCACACTCTCCGCCTAGGTCGCGTAACGCCGCTTTATCCGCCGGTCTAGCGTTCTGGTCATTCTCTAGCTTCCGAAGCACAGTCGACGAATCCGTCGGAGAAAACGGAACTCGCTGAAGCAAACACTCAGCAACCATCGCTCTCACGAGCGCCATGGGACTCCCACTAGATCCATCAGCTTCAGCGCCAGAACCAGAATCTCTCTGATTCGAATCGACGAGCATCGATTTAGAGCCATGACCTTGTTGTTGTTGCTGCTGGGTTTCTAGTTTAACGATTGGATGGTGCTTCTTCTCCACCTTGGGTTCAGGTAAAGGAGGCGTGGCGACGAATGGTCGATTGGTGAAAGAAGAGATGAGCCGGAGGGAGAGATCGAGAGACGGGACTATATCGGGAACAATGGATTGTTGAAGCGAGGAGAGGAGATCCAAGTGAGCATCGTGCTGGGTTTGAATTCGATTCTCTAATCGAGCTCGCATGTCTTTGACGGCGATAATGGTGGCATCGTCGTTTCTCTCCGATTCAGTTTCCATTGTCTCCAAATTGAAATTTACAAAAGCTTCAAAACCAAAAGAAAAAGAAAATCAAGACTTGCAGTCTCAGCTTAAACGGTTAAAAGGGTTTAGCAAGCACGGAGAGTAAAACGATGTCGTCGAATTAAGTAAGACTAGACTCAGTTTTAAGTCAAAGTTTATAAATTATAAGAGCATATACATTAGTGAATCCCTATGACCATTATTATCTCAAAACTCTTTTATGGGTTCTTAAATAATTAAGAACCCATTTTAAAAAACTTATTGCTTTTAATGGATTATTGGTAAAACTTTTATAAGGATTTTTTAAAAAAAAAAAAAATTCTTCTTCACCGAATACAATTTGGATACGGAGCCATTGTTTATCATCTGTGTGCTTTGCTTCAATAAAATTTACAGCATTTAGGTAATATCGAGTGAATCTTGCCTCTATTGTTCTTTCTGGTGTTAGAGTTTAGCTTAGCTTTGTCTTAAAATACAAGTTTTTTTTAGGAAGAACGAACTATCAAATTCATTTACTCATAAGAACATAGAATCCAAAAAAAAAAATCAATTCTTCTGCGATAAGCTTTCGTCCACCTGAAGCACATCGCTCACCGATCCAATTCTTCTGCGAATTATGTTCGAAATGTGTAGCAGTCCAGTGTGGAAACATTTATTGGAAAACGAAATGAGTTCAAAATTACTAGTCACTTAAGAATAATAACGAATAGACTTGAACTAACCTTCTACTACTCTCACCGAGTTTAACTTGAGCTCCATATGGTAAGATTTTAGCAACTGTACCTTGTAAGAGCGTTCCTTCTCGAAGGTTCAGCTTCTCCTGAGACAGTGTGCGATATCATCATTAGTCTCATTGTTGGTTTTTCGTATAAAAGCAAGACCTAAAAGTAAAACCAACCCAGGCTGTTTTTTCACTCAATATCAAGTCGTTTTTGTCTTTGTTCAATCGCGTAATCTGCACAATGAGTCTACGACCCTCCTGTCACATGAAAAAGCTTGAGCAAACGCAGAACGGTGAAACCAAAATCTTAGTGTGACTAAACCTAAAAAAAATAAAACCCAATTGTTACCGCAGAAGAAGAAACTCTTGCTTTACGTTTTCCTTCAACTCGGTGAAACTGTTAACTCTCTTCACCAGCTCTTGCTTTGGAATAAAAGCTCTCAAACCCTGAAATCAAACCAACAAAAAGCTACTGATTTTCTACTTAAAGTTATGGTCTTATGGAGTCTAAGCAACATGTAAAGCCCCAAAAGGAAACAGCATTAGCCATTAAGAGATTCACAACTACCAACTATCAAATTACTCGAACCAAAATCAAAATCAAATATTACCAAAATCAAAAATTAAAAACCAAAAGTGGAGATGACTTTGTTCGACGAAGGTACCGAGGAATTGGTTGGGATATGGTAGAAGAGAAACACCGGCGTCATAGGCATCTCCACCCGGAGGAGACGGGCCTCGCGCCAGAGATAACGCCGGAGATCACGACGAGTAGTCGGTGGAGACGATTTGGTCGGCAAAATTGAAGAGTCGGAATACGAAGAGAAATATGTCCCAGGAATGCAATTTGGCCGAGGAAAGAAAAATTTAGCCGAGAGATTGGTCTGTCCAATGTCTGTTTGCCACGTGTGCGAGAAGAACCGGTTCTCCCAACTCCAAAATAAAGATCGACTCTTCTTACTTTTGGACTTCTGTTTATTATTTTACTAATTTTTTTGGCTAAGAAATCCACTATAATATATGCGATAATGATGCGATTAGAATATAATATTATTATTTTTTGGTTTTGAGTTTTTGGAAGAACATGTCCTAATTTGTTGGTTCAACCTCAAAATGGAGTTCATAAAAAAAAAAATATTTTTAAATTCAAATTTTTTAATTTTGATTATAAATTTAAACACATATTTATTTTTTGTTTTGTCTCAACATTTGTGTTTGTAACGTGATGTGTAATAATAACATAAATGTGTGTTGTTAATCTTCATCTTTGTTCTTTCTTTGAAACATTTGCTATTATGATCCTTCATGTTTTGTTATTGGAGTATTACAGTGTCATATATCGACTGTAAATTGGTTTCTATCTACCACATATCATCGTCAATTTTATTTTTCACTATAAGTCTTAAATGGAGACTATAAGCCATGAGAAGAAGACAATACTAACGTAGCATATTTCTGACATTCTGCGGTTTTCAAATTAATGTACCAATCACAGCAAATAATCTAACTTCAGTATCTTATTAACTTTCACCATGTGTTCGTGATCATCTATATGCTAACAACTAGCATATTCCCTTGTGTAGATATTAGAAAACTGAAACAAAGAAAGAAACAAATGAAAGATTGATTCGCAAAGCGCCACAGCTTCCTCCATTTCACTCAAGTCACAAGGGCTTTGTTCTCCAATGGAATGAAGGAGAAATTTCCAGAGAATATGGACTTTTTATCTGTGCATCACAAAACAGAACATTATAGGAAATGCATATCTATTTAAACTGCAAAATTATACAAGCAAAATTATTTGTATGTTGCAGCTAATAAAGCATTATAAGATAATGGGAGGTTAGTAATGCACCTGTTAAAGAAAGAGAACCAACTTCTCCCCGGACATACCTGGCCATTTCCTGAAACACACAAAAGCAATGTATCTCAAAACAGTTTGATACACAAAGCCTAAATTTGTATGTATGCGTATGTGTATGTTTGTGAGAGAGGTAGAAAGAGTAAAGTCATGCCTTTTTTAAATCCGTTTCATCAAGTGTTGTTATTCCATCATCAGAAAATATGTTCCTACAATCCAATTTACTTTCAAATAAAGCAGCATCAAGTTCTACAAACACATATAATCCATTGATGGATCAACTTGGAACTCTCCTCCTTCCCATGGAATCTTTTAATTGATATATACCTCCCTTCAACTCCAACCAAAGCAGATAAGAGATCATCAATGACAATAAGTTCCTGCATGCCAAAACAGACAACAAAGTCATTGAATTTCTCGATTCATCATCTGTATAACAATTTCAGTACTAAAATAATATGGGCCATTGAGTTTGAAACTCTGATCAAGCAAACTTCTTTAAATACAAATTTGAAACTCTGATCAAGCAAACTTCTTTAGATACAAACTCTGATCAATCCAAACTATACGATCATATGTGAACATCTATACCATCTAGAACCTACGTTTATGAAACTTTACACATTGACCAAGTTTAGCGTATCCAATAACTGAAAAACACTGAAGAGAGACCAGGTACCAATATTACTACGGAGATGGGAAGACATCTTTCACTGCAGAAGCTGCGGTCAAGTAATTGAGTGTATTCCTCAGCGTCTCCCTCTCTCTCTTTAACCTAGCCTCCGTGTCCTCAAGCTCCATCAGCGCTTGCTGCTCCATTGGAGCTCCTTCCAACGTGCTTCCGACGAAGAACGAGAACGGAGTCGGAAACTGATTCTTCCTCAGATCCTGCGCCTCTTTCTCTAGTTTCCCATTCAATCTGTTCGACAATCGGATCACTTCCTTCATCAGAACCTCAATCTCGTTGGCCAATTCGTCCAGATTCTCCTCACCGGACGGTCGATCCTCCAGCCACGTCACCTTCGCGACGAGGTAGGGCTTCGTACGGACGAGATCCGTGATGCAGAATTGCTCCTGGCCTTTACAGATTATGAAGAAGCGATCGTCGACGAGTCGCTTGTGCTTCACGATCTCTCCGAGGCTGCCGATACCGACGGCGAAACCTGATAAGGCGTCGGAGTAGACTTCGCAAACGAGGAGAAAAAAGTGTGGAATGAAAGAAAATGAAATAAACGAAGAGTAAACAAAAAATTTGTCCTCACATTCTTGACGAATCACGTGGCCGTGATATCGTATCTTCAGCATCGTCCAGAAGAGACGGTATCACGAAAAAAATGCTCTTTTTCTTTTTTTCTAAATGGATTGTGCATATGATTTTGGGCCATAATCCTGGATTGATCCCCCGATGGACATGCTTTAATGTCATAGCGGATTAGATAAGTTACAAAGCTGGACTAGATATCCGATTTGATAATGTATGATTCTTGAACATCTTTGAGTTATGAACCATTTTATGATACTTAATTAGTTTGTTATCAAGAATATAGGGGAGAAGAGAAAATACTCGGGGCTGGCCCTGAGCCCAAGCAAAACAGGAACAGATTTGCCGCCTTATTTTTACGACCTATTTTGTCTCTCTAGCTTCTGGCCATATTAAACTTAGGACCGGCTATTCCGTCCTAATATGGGTTTACGTAATAATTTTGGTTTTACCGGTTTCTTCACTTTCGTTGATCAAAATATTTGGTAGGTATGGTTGGTCTAGTTCTCAGCATTGTGTTGGAGTTATAGTATGGGGGATAGCAGCGGTGGATCTAGAACATTTTTTTGTTGGAGGTATTTTCAAGAAAATACATATATTTTTAATAATTGGGGACACTTTTCTATTAACTCATTTAAATACCATACAAAATCAATTTTTTAAAAGTTTATTTAATAAAAAAACAAAAAAGAGTAGGGAGCATATCACCCTATACCCTCTAATTTGCCTCCGCCCCTGGGGGATAGCAAAGAGCTATATAACTGAGATGTGGGTTTCTTTAATTTTCGGTTTGGATGCTGATAGTTTTTTTTTTTTTTTTTTTTTTACCAATGCTGATAGTTATGGTGGCTTCTGTCCAATGTGGCCAGATCCTTTGAAAGCAAGGAGGTTTCTATCGATAATATTCTTGAACAAGTTTTGGAGAAGTTATGAACCATTTTATGATACCTTCTTATCAAAGATTATAGGAAGAAGATACTACTCCCTTTTTATATGGCAATCCCTTGTTAGCATAAGCGTACATGTTATTACACAAAATCGGCATGTTTATAAGCTTGATCCATTCTTACCTAGGGAATTATAGTTAAATCCATCATTGAATAACACACACTAGGTTTCAATTCGATTATGAAATTCAAAAGTTCAAGACAGAATTAAAATTATAGAAGAATAAAAATAATAGAACCAATCAAACCAAACGGTTGAATATCCCTCCCTAGTAATTAATCATCTTTACAATATATATACACAAGCAATCTCCCAACGTAAATGAGAATGAAGGGAAACAATGATATATCTTTGTCAAACATAGGCTAGAGACAGCCGCCATTTCCCCCCACCAAATCCACAGCCAAACTTGATCATTGCAAAGGCCTTTGCCATTTGCCAATCGAATTGAAACGCAAACGCTTTTTTGGTTATGTATATAGCGGGCAACCTTCAACAATAATACCAGGCGCGGTTGGACAAGAGGCCAAAGGGCAACCATCAAGCTCATTTCCCCACCAATCCAAACTCACATTCTCAAGTCCCAAACACATATAAAGCAAAACACCCATGAATGCTAATCCAGCATCCAACGCTCCTGACAAAACATAATTATACCTCTGCCATAGATTTGGTCTGTACCTAAACACAACAAATCCGGATAAAAATCCAGCAAGAACCCACGTCGTGTAGTTCACGGCTGTTGCCGGTGGCATCGAGCTTGTTGCGCTAATAAGAACCGGCATGTTTATAAGCTTGATCCATTCTTGTCTAGGGAACGTCCTTGAGGCTAACCAAACAAGAACCGGTGCAATAGCGCCCACGAGGAAGAACCAATTAACTGATTTGTATAAACCAAGATCTCCAAATATTCTACGTGGTCCAATAAGTCCCCATATCACAGATGCATCGTAGAAGACTTTATCTCCTGGACATGTCCAAACTGAATTAGAAACCGAATCACATATGTTGGGGATGGTCTCCATTAGCCACCAAGCCGTTATGAGGTAAACCAAACATGAGATGAGTGTTCCAACAATCTGAAAATCAATCCTTAATGTGTGAATTATCACATTAAGAGAATGGTATATAATATAGTTGAAAATAGAGAGTGTAAACCTGTGCCATGAACATGGTTCTAGGTGGAATCTTCATGTAATGACCAAGTTTGAAGTCTTGAAGAAAAGTGATGGCTTGTTGCATGCTTATGTATCCATATACTTTAAAGCACATATTTGCAACTGGATATCCTGGATAGATATATCCTATGATATATTCCGTAATAATGTTCAATCCTGGAGCCTACAGAAATATTTACCGGATCGAAAGAAATTGACATAATTATAACCAAGACCGTCTTTTAGGACGTGCAAGTGGTGCATTGCCTCTGATCATAACATTTACATAGTTGATTTATTTTAGTTATTGGCTTTACCTGGTTGGTTATGGCGGTGAGGATACCAATAGGAAGTGTAAAGATAATAGCGATTGTACATGCCAAAAGAACACCCCACCATGGTAACTGAAGTTGGTCTTTGTAATACTCACAAGCAAAGATTGTGACTCCAATATTGGTAGCGAGTATGCACCAAAACCACCACTCCGGGACTTGCTTGTACCTTTTCATTAGCTTCGCGTGTATGTCCAGTTTCTTCTCTTTGAAACTCTCTTTGCTTTGCTCCCATATCTCTCTACATATATCAAGAAACCATTCAGGACCTAAATCCAAACATTTACATGTATAGTTCATAAAATTTGTTTTGATACATTGTAATGTATGAGCTTTATATATACCTTCCATGGAAGAGAGCAACGTGCATGATGGTAGCGCTTAAAGCGGCAAAGCCAACACCGTAACTAATGGCGAAGAAAGTGCTGAGATACAAAGGGCCTTCACGCTCGTAAGCTTGGAGATCAAGGTGGAATTTAGAGTCTATAATGGATGTGATGTTGTATTTTGAACCTTCGTTTGTAAAAAGAGAGCTCGAGAATAAAGGGAAGGTCTTGGCCTTATACACATCGAGCCAATAGCATATCGGTACCAAAACGTAGACCAACAGCACAAATCCCACACCCACATTAGCCGTAGCAAACCTGTTACAAACAAATTCAACACATTTCTTGTAATACAAATACTAAATTGAATTTAAACCAAGACCGAAACCGGAGTTGATTATTCGGTTTGAGTTCCGGTTTAGTCCATTTTGGGATATCATTATTTTTATTCGATTTGGAACCGGTTTATTTTTATTCGGTTCAGTTTGTAGAAAACTTTGTCCGAGCTGGGTCCGTTTTGGATAAAATAATAACTAAAATTGCGTTTACCCATTGGCCATTACTTTAATGTAATTAAAATCTGTTTTTAATAGTATGTTTTTGATAAATGTCAATTTACTAAGTTTGGTTATACTAATAAGGCTTTAATTCAAAGTTGTTCGACACATAAATCATAAACCGAATGTAAACCGGAGTGAGTTGGGACTAACCATGGACTAGCGAGTGGACTACCCAAGTAAGAGGAGATGGTTGACCAGTCGAGTCCAATGGCTCCAACACCTAACCCGTGAAGACCCGACCCGATCTGTTGGGCCATGACTGATGCTGGAAAGAACCAGCAAATCCACGACAATGACGTCAATATCTGAAACAAGTAGCCCGGAAACACATAATACGCGAAACTGCAAACGAATGCTATCAGGAAGAACTGTGTACGTGTCAGCCCTCCTTTGGTCCGTTCTTCTTTCTCGTGCAACGCCCTGTCATTTAGCCAACCACAAAAATAATATGTTAGATCAAGAATTAATATCTCTTGCTTCTAAATGTGATTAATTGGTTATGTTTTGATACATACTGTATGTGACATATGAGGTTAATTGGTTATGTTTCGAGTATGTGTACGAAAATATAAACCACATAACTACCTACTTCTCGATAATGTCTTTATCAGGAATTAAATGTCATGAAATTGTTTGTATTTTCGAAAATATCTGGTAAAACTTTTTTCTTTAATCTGGTAAAACTTGGTCCCATGATAAAAAATATATTTCTTATTTAAAATATGTTGAACATAATACCTTGAAAAAAATATTTTTTAATCTTTTCGCTTACAGTTTGAAAAAATAGACAACCTTAAATGAAAATAACTTTTTCCATATTATATTCAAAGTCTCTATATCTCCTTATTCTTTTTTTTTTTCTTACATCTTGTTATCTAGGTGACTAGGTGAGTAGGTGGGTCTAGTATATTTATTGTTGTAACACGGCACAATCATTTTAACTGAAATGACAACTCCAATTATTGTGACATTTGGCCAAAACACAATTATGCCCTTTGTATTTGTTTGTATATATATAGAAAATATCGAAAACTCAATAACGACTAAAATGAGTGTATTTTACCTGAAAAGTGAAACTTGAACAAGATTCGCCGGCCACCACATCGCCGCCGGTTCAACAAGATATTTCCTGAATATTCCGGCCCAACCAAACCCTAACACCTAAACATCAACCACACTTTAATTGATCAGAAACCATAAACACGATCCGATTCAAACCCAATTTTTTTTTTTTATAAAAAAACTACAAAACTAAAAGCTTAAAAATACGAACTTGGGTGGTAACGATAACGATGAAAGATACGAAGAACGTTAGGTTCTTCATGTAAAACGCCCTCACAACGGTGACAATGTGAATTGCGTAGACAGATCCAGCTCCGGCGTTAGCGAAAATTGTGATCAACACATGCTCTTTAACATTAAATGGACCTGAAAAATAATCAATAAAAGATTACAACTTCTTGTTCTTTTATATAATCTAACCAATAATTAAGAAACATCTAATTTAAAATCGATGCTAAAGTTGACCTGAAATCAATCAAAAGATTAAAACCTTTCTATAATCCAACCAAGAATCAAGAAACATGATTCAAAATCGATGCCAAGGTGGAGCTGAAATCAATCAAAAGATTAAAACTTTTCTATAACCCAACCAAGAATCAAGAAACATGATTCAAGAATCGATACCAAAATGGACTTTGATCCATGTTGATATACCTACCTGGATTCAAGGTGAATTCCCACTTTGACCCTTGAAGGAAAACTCTATCGGAGATTTTAGCAGCCATGAGTCGACCGAGAGGTACTACGGCGATTTGGGCGGAGATTGCGGAGATCGTGAGAGGCTCTGTTCTGTACCAGAAGAACTGGTTGAGAAACGACAAGAGGATGCAGGAGAGAGTTCCTAAGACCCACATACGAAATGTTAAGACAGGTAATGAAGGATCGTCTGTTGTCGGAACGGTGAGTGCTACTTGTCGAATTGGTGAGTTCTCTTCGTCTTCTCCTGAGTCGCCGGAGATTGGTAAACAGAGACCCTCTGTTTCGTCTCTGGTTTCGCATGATGAAGATGATGAGCCCGAGGATGAGTTTTTCTGATCTTTCGGTTTTGTTACTGTCAGAAAATTAAAATGTTTTGTTAGTACTGCGTTATCGATTTAACAATTGAAATTCAAACGAAAAAATATATAGGAGTTGAGTATTGTAATTTACACAGAGGAAGAGCTTGTTCTGATTCTTCCATGGCTGTGTTTCTTCTTCTTCTTGCTCTGTTTTTGTTTTGTTTTTTTTTTGAGATTTAAATCTGACAAGCTGTCTATCTTCTAGTCTTCTTCACGTCTTGTGAAGAGTTGGCCCATTTTTTAATAATTTTGTTGAAGATATCTTAATTACAAACTTTAATTTCTTTGTCAACGGATTTTTTTTTTCCTTTTTAACAACGGTAAGTTGGGAAAGAATAATTATACTGTATTGTTGGAACATGATGCAAATAATTGTCATCTATGATCCAACTACATGATGTATATTCTCATTTTTATTTGATTTTTTGGACACTTAGTTTTTTTTTTAAGAGGATTCCCTTCAATATAAGTACAAACATTTTATTCTTCTTGAAACAATTTAAAAAAAAAAAAATTTTGCGTAAAGACATTTTGTTGTCGTTTTATAAAGCTACACATTTGTACAATAAGTTAGCTATCAACTCATTCAAGTATTTTTTGTTATATAAAAATATCAAAGATACCCATGCACAGTCCTAATTCATTATTAATTTTTTTTTTGAAGGAGATACAAAATATTTGATCTGGACTCAATTTTTTTACTTATAGTTAAAAGTTACTTGTAAATCACCAGAATCTAAATTATTGAAAAAGGTAGAATCCAAAGAAAAGAGAATCTTTTTCCTCGCAGTTTAGTATGGCCACGCTCATATTGCCACGTAGGCAGATCGAACACCTTTCATGTCATTTTCTTACCACTTTTCGTCTATTCTCTCTCAAACACATATTTGTCGGATCAGACTTAATTTTCAGAATATGTAGATACAGTATTAGCGTCACTTGATTACCAACTATAAACCGAATAGACTTTGTTTTTTTTTTGGTTAAAAAATAGTCTTTGTTCTTTCTTATCCTTGACCTCCAAAATCCTAGAGTGTAATTTACATCTGCTCTCTCCAAGAACCTAACATGTTAAATATAAAACAATATTACTTATAATACACTACAAGAAAGAGGGGGTTTTTCCGTCGAATTATTTACGACGATTCGTAGTCGTCGTAAATTTACGACGACATTACGTCGTATTTACGACGATAGAAAATTTCGTCGTAAATTCGACGTAAAAAATAACCCTCGTAAAATCGTCGTAATGTTACGACGATATTACGACGAATAAAGAACGAATTTTATTTCATCGTAATCTTGTCGTAATATTTACATCGATAATACGACGAATTGTCCTCTATCTTGTAGTTGACGTAAAATCGATGTAAATGTGATGTAAATTTTATTTCGACGTAAATTTGATGTAAATATGCAATGGTAATATGTTGGTAACCAAACAAAAAATTCTATATATACCCTTTCTTCTCTCATTATTCCATCAACAAAAAAAACATATAAAGACACAAATTTTTTGAGTCTTTGAATGTTTAAGTAAAATTTTTAGTAGTTGAAATTTCTATCAAATTTCAGAAACAAAAAGTCAAATATTTGTTTTTGAAATGTCTATATACGATCTACGAAAGTGGATGTATACGCCCAAAAATGGTGATGGGTCGTTGACTGAAGACTTCAAAAACGGATTGGAAATATTCATGTACCAAGCCGGCCTTCTGGAAACTGTAATTGAAAGCGGCAAAATGTATTGTCCTTGTGTGAAATGCAAAAATAGGAAACATATTCTTATTGACACTGTCTGGCAGCATTTATTGAATAGAGGGTTCATGCCCCAATACTTTATTTGGTATCAGCATGGAGAGGGATATGGTCAAAGTAGTGGTCATATGGCTGCACGGAGTAGTAGTAATCATCAAGAACATGTGGATTTTGAAGCGTCCAATGATTATCAAAGTAGTCAAGTTCAGGGTGAAGATCATGATAGGATGCATGAAATGATTACTGATGCATTTCATGAAACACATGCTGATACTGTTGAGGAGCCCAATGCAGATGCGAAACGCTTTTATGATATGTTAAACGCAGCAAAACAGCCTCTGTACGAGGGATGTAGGGAAGGTTTATCAAAATTTTTATTGGCAGCTCGGATGATGACAATAAAAACTGATCACAATCTATCTGAAGTTTGCATGAACGATTGGGCAGATCTTATTAAAGAGTATTTGCCAGATGATAATTTGGCTGCTGAAACGTATTATGAAATTCAGAAGCTGGTTTTTAGTCTTGGATTGCCTTCTGAGATGATTGATGTTTGTGTTGATAATTGTATGCTTTTTTGGAGAGATGATGAGAAGCTTGAAGAATGTTGTTTCTGCCAAAAGCCAAGATATAGACCGCAAATTGCTGGGCGTAAGAAGATTTCTTACCAACGAATGTGGTATCTTCCTATCACTGATAGGTTAAAAAGACTATATCAATCCGAACGGACATCTGCGTCGATGAGATGGCATGCAGAACATTCACAAACAGATGGCAAAATGACTCACCCGTCTGACGGGAAATCTTGGAAACATTTTAACACCGTACATCCAGACTTTGCTAGGTCTAAGCGAAATGTTTATCTTGGTCTTTGCACTGACGGGTTTAGTCCATTTGGTATGTCTGGTAGGCAATATTCATTATGGCCTGTGATTCTTACGCCATATAACCTTCCTCCAGATATGTGCATGCAAAGAGAGTTTTTGTTTCTAAGTATATTAGTCCCTGGTCCAAATCACCCGAAGCGGGCCCTTGATGTGTTTTTGCAACCACTCATACATGAGTTAAACCAGTTGTGGCATGTTGGAGTACGAACATATGACTGTTCGAGTGGTAAAAATTTTACGATGCGAGCGGTGCTTATGTGGACAATAAGCGATTTCCCGGCATACGGAATGCTATCAGGTTGGACAACGCATGGGAGGTTATCATGTCCTTATTGTCTTCATAGGACTGATGCATTTCAGCTTAAACATGGTAGGAAAACCTGTTGGTTTGATTGCCACCGTCGGTTTTTACCACCAAACCATCAATATAGAAGAAATAGGCGTTTGTTTATAAAGAACAAATTGGTTCGTCTCCCTCCACCAGTGTACCTAACTGGAGTAGAGCTTGAAGCGCAAATAGATCATTGGGGTGGACTTGAAACGGTCCCCCTTGGAGGAAATTGGCACACTCCTGCGAATATGCCTGACGGATATGGGGTTCATCACAATTGGCACAAGAAAAGTATATTTTGGGATCTGCCTTACTGGAAAGATCATTTGCTTAGACACAATCTTGATGTTATGCACATTGAGAAGAATTTTTTCGATAACATCATGCATACTGTTTTGAACGTCCAAGGAAGAACCAAAGACAGCGTTAAATCACGGATGGACTTACCTGATATATGTAACAGAATTGAGTTGCATATGGTGAGTAATGGGAAAGCACCTGTTCCTGTATTTCGGTTGGGTGCTGAACAAAAAACAGCATTGTTTAATTGGGTATCATCAGCCGTGAAATTTCCTGATGGATATGTATCTAATCTGGCTAAATCTGTGGATAAAGGACAAAATTTTTCTAGAGGATCTTGTAGAAATGTGGTTTTATTACGACGAATGGGTGTTAACGTCGTAAATCCGTCGTAATATACCATCGAGATTACGACAAATGGGTGTTAACGTCGTAAATCCGTCGTAATATACCATCGAGATTACGACGAAATGTAACCCCTAAATCTTATAATCTATCTTTTCTGGGGTTTAGGGGGGATTTTGATGAAGAGAATGAAATGTCTTACCATCTCATAAGGTAAAACAACTTTCTAAACAAAAAAAAAAAATTTCAAAATTTGACATATATGTGTTTATCAAATAATCTTAAGGTGTTATATACATTTACACAAGATGTATGGATTTATCTTACATCTTACTAAATTCTTCATTAAGTTATGTAAACATGCTATAAAGTTATACACACCACATTTATCATGAATAGACATGCTTGTATGTCCTTATGGATGTTTCAATTTTTGAATTTCATCAGTTTTGTATAATTCGTCGTAAATTCGTCGTAATATTACGACGAATTTACGACGATTTGTGGATATACAGCCGTCTTAAATTTTTATGATTTATACGATTCGTCGTAAAATCGTCGTAACATTACGACGATTTTACGACGAATAACACGGATCATCGTAAAATCGTCGCAAAGCCCAGATACAGCCACGTGTGTTTGTCTTATTCGCTTTGTTATACGGTGGGACCTTTGCGATGAATTTACGACGAATATAAATTCTATATATAGGACCTCACCCCTTCCTCATTTCGTCGCTTATCTCTCCTTCCTCTCTCTCTGCTTCGTCCTCTCTTGCATTCCTCCTCTTTTTGACGCAAAAAAAAGGTAATTATTTTTTTTTAATTACTTTAAATTATTTTATTATTAAATAGTTTAGAAATTCAAACGGTTTAGGTCGGGAATTAGTTTAGGCTCGGAATTTGTTAGATTTAGGATAGGAATTTCTTAGATTTAGGATCGTAATTAAAAATTAATTGTAATTAACTTGAAAAATAAAATTTTATCGGTTTTGCAGACGATGACTCGACGGAGGACGCATTACATCAATTTCATGGCGGACGGACACTCTTCCCGGGCGTCTGCCTCGGGAAACACCGGGACCGATGTCCCTTCATCTTCCGGAGCCTCCCAGGTTCCGAATACCGCGGAGCCGTCTCCACCACCGCCTCCACCATCGCCTCCACCACCACCTCCACCGCCGGCTGCCGAACCGGTACCCGCTCCTCCTCATCCGTATGCCCAGTTTACGGTTGAGGATTTACTAGCCCTACCGGGACGGGGGGCTTTACGACGTCTGGTTCCCGGAAAAGCGGAACTGGGCTCTTATTGGTAAGTAAACTTTTTAGTTTTTTATATTTTTTAAATTAATGTTTTAATTTACTTAAATATTAATGTAATAAGTTTTTTTTTGTTTCATAGGTTTAGTTTGGATAATTGTGTCGGTCGGAGCGTTTCCGACACAATTAAGAGTCATTTCGTGGAGCCACACTACAATTGGAGCAAGGTGTCGCAAGAGACGTTCGACACCTGGTACAAGTGCTTTGCGGTACGTAATATTTTTTAAATATTATTTATATCATTTTAAATTGTAGTAAAATTCAATTAATCTTACTTTTATATTATTTATCTAATTTTTTGTTTTCTTTTGCAGCAACGGTGGAACTGGGACATCGGGATCAACGAGACGGTCCGCGAAGCTTTCCGGCTGAAGGCGCAGAAACGCCTAGTCAACACCGTTTCCGATTGAAAGCGGAAATGGGAGACCGACGGCGACGACGTAAAGCCGAGCTCCATGTCCACTACCTGTTGGAACGGGTTGAAGGCGTACTGGCTGGACCCGCATGCCCAAACCACCGCTGCTAAGTGTTCGGCCGTCCGAAACCGGGTCGATCCGGTGACTGGTGAGAAGTTAGTGACCCCGCACACTTCTGGCCAAATATCTTTTGCGGGAAGACGTCTCATGATGGTAAGTAATTATTATTTTAATTTAATTTTATTTATTGCTATAATTTATTAAATATTTTTCACTAATGTTTACTAATTCGTAGGCCGAGGAGAACGGAGGAGAACTACCTCCAATGACGAAGCTCTTCGAGACCACTCACCGGAAGAGGGACGGGACCTTTGTCGACGCTCGGTCCGAGGAGATCTACAATGCCGCTATGCAGCGGATCGCCGAGCGGGAGACCCAGGCCACACCTGACGGTACTATCCAAGTACCGTTGACCGTCGCTGAGCAAGACCAGATTTTCGAGGAGGTATGATCTATTTCAATTTTTTTAAAAATTTATTATATTTATTACTTAATAAATAATTAACGTTTTTATTTTCTATTTGTAGGTTGCTCCGAAGAAGAAGGACCGAACCTTAGGGATGGGCTCTATTAGAGACTGTCCTGCCGCCTCGGCTTCCGGATTCCGCACGCAGGAGGATCCGAGTCAGCTTCGTCAGGAGTTTGCTACGGCCAATGCTGAGATCACCACTCTCAGGCATGAGCAAGTGGCCCAGAAGCAGGAGCTCACCGAGATGCACGGTCTCTTCGACATCATTGCGGAAGCGGTTCCGTAGTTGGCCACCGCAATCCGAGCGAGGCAACAGCGAGCACGAGGGGTCTTTGAGACCGGTGGTACTTCCGGTACTGGACCATCGGACCAGCAGACGCAGGGTCAGTCTTCGGCTCCGGTAGTGCAGACGGGAAACGACGGTCCAACAGCGACGGGCGGCCAAGACGGAGAGCCTCCTCGTGACGTCGATCTGAACCTCGACGATTACGAAATCACATTGTAGATTAGGTTTTTTTGTAAAAAACAATTTGTATTAAATTTTTATTTTATTTATAAATTATTTTTGAATTTAAATTGTTTTTTTTCTATTTTTAATTTTTTATTATTTTCAAAATTCATTAATTAAATTAAAATCGAATTAAATATTTAATTTATAAATCGACGTAAATTCGTCGTAAATTTACGTCGATCTAACGTCGAATATTTAACGACGAATTTACGTCGAATATATTTACGTCGAATTTACGTCGAAAATTTACGACGATTTAACATCGACAATTAAAAAATTAGTTTCCCTTAATTGAAATTGTTCGTCTCCTAATCGTTGATAAATCGATGTAATTTTACATCGATTTTACGTCGTTTTTATGTTGGAGTTCTTTCGTTGTACTTCCGTTGGAAATTTTACGTCGCATTTACGACGAATAGTTTTCGACGATTTTACGACGATTTTCCGGAGTTGGTAATTTTACGACGATTTTACGACGATTTTGGTTTTACGACGATCGTTTTACGACGAATTTTTTTTCGTCGTTAATTCGACGTAAATGCTGTTTTACGTCGATTTTACGTCGATATATGCCGACGTAAAACCCGATCTTTCTTGTAGTGATATGTGATTCTTTCAAAACAAAAATATAATAAAATAGTAACATGTGAAATATCTTGCATCATGTGGTGTGAGATTTTTAAATTAAGGTTTACATCCTTTGATAGTAAACCAAAGGAATTACAGAATATGCATATTCTATATATACACTACACCTCTCCAACCATGCAAATGTATGCATATGGATGTATTCGTGATATAGAGGTTGCTTGGTATGGACTATTATTCTAGACTTTTACTTAAAAATTAAACTTAAAATTTTTTGCTGTTAAAATAAAAATTGTGGTTTAAAAAAAAACGCTTACAAACATGGCTTTAAAAAATTAAAGACAATATAGAGTAAAAACAAAATTTGGGCAGTTGGAAGCTGTAAAGGCTTTAGAGAAAAATAAGAAAGTAAAAACATATTTGGTAAAATTTTGACTTTCAACTTTCTAAGAAAAAAATGTTCTAAAAGCCTAACACCAAGCACACCCATACTCTTACAAATTTTTATAGTTGGAACTTGGAAGATAAAGACTTGTATAATTAACATAGAATAATCAACAACTCTTCTTCTAGATATAGAGTTAGATGACTAGGTAACAAACAGTGAATAAATCTTGATTTTAACTAGTATTTATAAATTCATTAATAGAATAACACAAGATTTTAATAGGTATTTTAGATTAGTGTTCCAATAACACAAAATTTTTATTAAAATTTCAAATCAAGCAAACTACACAAACGAATATTCTCCCCAAATTGTTATGAATAGTGAATAAACCAGAGAACAAAAAAACAAGAAAGCCACAATGTAATTAAATTTAGTGAAAATTCATCAGACTAACCTTTAAGGTTAATGAAATGACAAACCTAATCTAATATATTGAAGGGCTTATTAGACTAACCTTATAAAATTGGTTTAAGTCTATTTTATCCAGATGTTGGATATTATTACGAAAATGTCATTATGATTTTTTTTTTATAAATTTTTTTTTTCGAAAAAACTTTAATTTCGAAAAAAACTTTTTAAAAGATCGAAATTTTTTTTGACGAAAAAACATTTTTTTAAAACGAAAAAGGCAAAAAAAAAAAAAATACAAAACCAAAAACTAAAAAAAAAACCCTAATTCATCTTCTTCTTCTCTCTCTCTCCTGCGCCGTTTTTTTTTCTCCCATGGAGCTGCTCTTCTTCTTAACATTTTCATTCCTCTCTTGCTCTCCTCTTTATCTTTTCTTTTGTTTTGTTAAATTTTGTTGTATGAATATGTATTCTTTATGAACTTCAAAGCTTCGATGTTTCAGATCGAGAAAAACACATCTAGTTCTACCGATTTTTTGTATCAAGAAGCCTCCAACGTTTCCAAGCTCGGAGATCTAGATTTTCCTATGGTTTCTACAATTCATTCTGCTATTATGTGAGTTTCTTTTTCATTTTTCAAATTCTTTGATTTTTTTCTAGATTTGGGTTTTTGGATCTAATATCAACGATAAACTATGGAGATGTGGCGGTTGGCGGTGACTCTTAAACAACATTCTCGCCGCGTCGCGCACAACCGCAGTGGATAGACGTTGTTTCGATGGAATGGTCGGCGGCATAAATTTTTTTTTTCAGGTACGTTTGGTAGATATATTTGGAAATCGATTTTGTATTTTTTTGGTTGTAAAGTTCATAATGTGTGATGGTAGATTTATTTGAAAAACGGTATGTAGTTTGGTAGATTATTAGTTATTTGATGGTAGATATATTTAGAAAACGAAATGTGGTTTGGTAGATTTATTAGTTATTTGATGGTAAAATTATTTTAAAAAACGATGTCGTTTGGGAGATTTATTAGTCATCTAATGATAGACTTATTTGTAAAACGATGTGGTTTGGTAGATTTATTAGTCATTTAATGGTAACTTATTTGAATTTGGTAGATTTATTAGTTATTTATGGTAGATTTATCAGTCGTTTATATTTGAATTTTATATATAAATAACAATATTTGTTTATTTTTTCTGACAGATTATGGGCTTTGCCATGGTGAACAAATCTTTGATGGGATATCCAGCACCGATCCGACATGTTTTACTATGAATTGTAGATTTACATTTGGTAGATTTGTTATGAAATGATGGTAGATTTATTATTAAATTGATGGTATATCTATATTTGAATTTGTAAAAATGATAATTAGATTTTGAATGATAATATTTTTGTTTTCAAATTATATTTGTCGTAAAACATTGATCCAGACATTTCACATTTTTATCACATTTGCTAGTAATGTTATTATTCAATTTAATTTATTTCTTTACTTTCATTATGATGTATATCATAACTGAAATCATTTGACATTGTGATGTTGTAAAAGTTTATGTAAATAGAGTTAAATGTAACAAATATTCAAAAATAAAAATCAAAAGATCATAAGTTAAGAGATGGTTATTACAAATATGACATATATGTTCAAAGTTAATATGAAAAGCAAAATTATCTTAGAGAAAAAATATATCATAGAAAAAATATTCATATTAGAAATTTTTGATCATTGATTATGACATCTATATCGTAAAGAACAATACTCATCTGTGATCGAATCACAGTTAACCGACATAATCTTAGCAAACTCATGCAAAGAAAACGTCAATGGTAACAAAACCAAGTCAAATATAACCATGGAACAAGTCTACCATATGTACGAAGCCTGTTTAACATACAACATTCCAAAACAAGTCTACCAAACCACTAGTTTTTTCGTAGATAGGAGAATATATTTAGGACAAAAAAGTAATTTCAATCCAAAAAGTCAAATGTCTGCCAAACATTAACAACTAAGTCTACCTCAAGCATAGAAAATAACTCTACCATAGAAACAAGTCCACCATAAGCACCTCATATGTCTACCAGATCGAGGTTATCTTTGTAAATACCAAACTTAATTAATCTACCACATATTATAAGAAGTCTACCATACGAACAATAACTCTACCAGATTACATAAACTCTACCAAACTGACAAACAAATCTACCAACATTCTAAGTCTACTTCATGTAGCAAATAATCTACCACTTACCGAAAGAAATTTTATTTCAATTTAAATCTACCACACAACAAACATATTTACCACAAAACAAATAAATCTACCAACATTTTGTAAGTCTACCTCATGTAACAAATAATCTACCACTCACCAGAAGGAATTTTACTTGAATTTAAATCTACCACAAAACAAACATATCTACCACAAAAGCAAAAAATCTACCAACTAAATATAACTCTACCATGAAACAAATATATCTACCGTCACATATTGACAACTTTTTTCACATAAGTCTACTGCCAAAGAACATAAGTCTACCAACTTAGAAATTAAATCTACCTCATTGTCAATAAATCTATCGATAAAGTCAACTATGCGACAAAGTCAACGCTTTTTTAACAAATCTACCAACACGTTTGACAAGTCTGCCATTCATAACAACAAATCTACCAAAACATAATAAATCTATCTCTCATCATCAAAACTCTACCAAGATAAGTCTACCAACATTTGTAAACTCTACCAACTCTCGAATAAATCTACCATCGACCTAATAACTCTACCGACAAAATTTTTGCGTTGACCAAAATTTGATAAGTCTACCATAAAGCCTGGTAGACTTATCAAATTTTCAGCGCTATATTTTGCCTACGTGGCATTAAAAATGTAATGACATTTTCGTAACTATGTTTTTTTCAACAAAGGCCAAAAGGGTGTTTTGAGTATGTTAGGTTAGTTTTGTAAAAAAAATAAAAGTGCGCCAAACAAGTAATATAGATACTTTCTAAAATTAGTGTAGTAATCCTCTCTTAAATTTATAATATCAAACTTTTTAAAGTTATTTGTTATATTCATCAGAACCCATCCAAGGAATGTGGTTTGACCAGGAGGTTTGACCATCCAAGGAATGTGGCATAAACAAAGTAAAAAAGTTGATCAACCACATTATCTAATTTTATTTTCATGAACCGAGCTCTTCCTTACAATATAGATGGAAGCCTGTTTAGTTTGGGAGTGGTTTAGCAACTTTGAGGCTTTCTAAGGATTTAACTACTTTGAGAAGCTTCATTTCCTTTCGAAGCTTACTCAATGGTTACTCCATTGTGTAGATATCAACTTGATTGTAAGCTATCGCAATCTTTCACTACCTTGAAGTGAAGTCTCAAAGTCATTATGCTCTGTTTATTCCTTATGACAGAGCAACTTCCTCTTGAGAGTCACCAACAAACTTCATTTGAGTCTAATTGCTAAAGTCTTTTACGAGCCATACAAATTCCCAAGTCCCACTTGAGTAGTGAACCAGCTAGCTTGAACATAAATTTGTTTAGAAACTCAATTCTCGATTGATCCTCTTGACGCCTCTATAGCCTGAAAATCCCAGAGATAATCACTCAGCAAAACAACATTAACAAGTTTAAGAACAATCTCCAACCACTGCATAATCTTGAGATTACTCAGTACATAATCAGATCATCTTCAACACCAGAAACTCTCCTTTAATTAGCCTCATATTGACATTTGTTCTTCAAACCTGAAACTCACTTAACAAGTGTTTCTTTGTGAGATATCTTAACATTACAATCCAAGTCAATACTGTTGATGAACACATATATTTCAACTGATTTCTCCTGTTGACGAAACAAACCTGAAAAAAAAAAACAAAAAGGGGCAAAGAAACGAAAAAGGGTCTAACCGACTAAATCGTAATCAAGAAATGTTTGCTATGTTATGAATTATTTTTATCAGCGAAAAAGCCAAAATTTGCAAAGCAAAGATAATTTTAATTACATTGATTATCTATATATAGAACCCGTTTGACACAAAATTTCCCTCACACTTTCGTTCATTCCCATTTTATTTTCACTCCCTCTCTCTCTCGCTCTCTCTGATTTCCTTCTTTCTCTCTCTTAGAAGTTCTTGCTGAGAGTTCTTGGTCCGATAATGTATTACAACGATCATCGAGCCCGTGCGAAGAAGGATGTTACTTCTCGTAATTCCTTGTCTTTGGTTGATACCGCCGTTGAGTTGTACGAAGAAGAACAAAAATCCAAAAGCCACACGAAGACGAAGACGAAGAAGAAGACGAAGACGAAGACGAAGACGGAGACCGATCTCTCTGCAAAAGAAGAAACAGAAGAAGAACGCGACAGGAGAATCTTTCATCTCTTCCCGAAGAAGAACAGAAATAGCGGAGTCAACTCACAACAGAATCTTAACGGGGCTTCTTCTTCTTCATCATCGATTCTTCTCGATCATAACACGATCCCGGCTGATTCGGAGACGAGAAACCCACAAAACCCTAATGGGCCTTCTCCTTCTTCTTCATCATCGTTTCTTTTCGACCTCAACACGATCTCAGCTGATGATTCCGAGACCCAAAACCCACAAAACCCTAATTCCCAATTGTCTCTGTCTTTATCCCTAACGGAGAACAAGAGTCCTAAGAAACGTGCCGCGCAAGATATCAGCCCTAGTGGTAAATCCAAGAAAGCAAAGGTTGCTACTTTTTCATGGATAGGGAAAGAGATTCCAGAGAGGCTAACCCAGTTGATGACCGACAAGAGCGAAGCTGTACTTAAGTTGGGAGAGAGAACCGACTTGAAGCTGATCTTTGAGAAGACCCTGTTCAATGAAGATGTCGACTCTACAGAGAACTATCTCTCGATGCCTAGCAGAAAGCTAATCCATAAAGACTTCTTGAAGCCTTTCGAGTTGAGAATCGTAAAAAAAGACATCAACAATGATGATTATAAGTTTGGAATTGAAGGTATTCTCTTCGATGAACGGAATGTAAAGTGGGAAGCGATCTTGCAAAAATTCGAGGTGGAGAAAGAATCAGGGAGAAGAAGCTGGAATTACAATTTGACTTGTGGCTGGAACGAGATCGTCAAGGCTAATGGATTGAAACAAGGAGACAACATCAGTGTTTGGTCTTTCAGGTGGGGTGCTCTCCTCTGTTTTGCTCTTGTGACTCCTCCTCCTTCCCTTGATCTCTCTCTCTGACATGTTTCTTCTGTCTCTTGAGACTATATAACTCGATTGATCTACACGAACGGAGATCTCATTTCAGGCGATTCTGGAGGTTTTTTTTAGGTTTAGTTACTTGTTGGATGTAGTGATTAACAAAACATTAGTGTTTCTCTCCTCTATTATTAGCAACTTTGTCCCTTATTAGCAACTTTACCAAAAACTTTGTCCCTTGTATTATATCAGATATGTCTACTATCGTATGAAAGAAGTTTACGTTTTTACATGAATCTCGTTTCTTGTTTGGTATATTTTAGTTACTGCAATGATTGAATCCCTTTGGTTTTCTGTAGAATATCTCAAAACCTGTGATGTGGAATTGATCCTACCGTGAATCGTGCAAGTGTTTTGATACAATCAAAACCAGCGGAATAAGCTAAGTGCATTACCTGTTTTTGATCTTAATGAAAGTAATCAGACATGAAAAAATACTTTCGTTATTGATCTTCCGCTTTCATACGGATTATTGTCAAAAAAGATCGTAAACATTAATTAGGCAAGAAGATGGTTTTTATTGAAGTCCTCTACTCTGTTTTGTGACTGTAAAGAAAAATCTACAGAGAAGAAGAACAAAGAGAACAGAGACACAAAAACGGAAGTAAAAAAGAAAAAGATGAGAAGAATACATATCACAGAGAAGAACTCAAGCTTCTCTTGTGCTTACTCGTGTAACAAGTGCTTTCTCTTGTCTCATACATTTTTTCAAATCGGCAAAAAAGATATTCTTGAACCCACTTGAAAGTCATTCCAATTCTTTACTTGCAACACACGGCAATGCCGGCCCACACATAGCTTGTATATATGTGTGTCTTCGATTTAAAATTGTATACTTGCATTGCTTCACTTCATTTCATTTCTTTTGGTGCTATATTCTGTTCCAAAACCTCATAAAGAATGAAGCTAAGCGAGTCAAGAGGCGAAGCAGAGAAGCACAGGAGACAATATTTTGATCATGAGCTTAAAAACATGATCTCTTCGTTAACCAACATGGGATCAGAGAAGGCAGGACCGAGCAGATATGAGGAAAAGGCGAATGAGGAAGATGGCATCAGAGTCATCACGCTTTCTGGATCGAACCTAGGAGCCACCATGAAGACCGAGCTCGGCGACAATCATGGAGATAATAACCGCGAGCTTGATTTCCTCAGTACTTTTGTTAATAGCAACTTTCAAGCTGTGAACAACTCGATAATGATGGAGGCTAACTACGAAACTAATGATCCAGGCGTTCATCTTGACATCTCAGGCGATGTGGAGAAGAAGCCTTCGATGAAGGCACCTAAGAAGAAGGGAAAGACTTCTTCTAAAAGTGATCGTTGATAATAATAATTTGGCTTTTGCATACAATCTACAAATAAACAGAGAAAGTAGTGCATGCCAAAGCAGTTTACTTTCTCTTCCAAAATGTTTGTTTGCACTGCGTTTATCAATTTAATTCGATGTATATAGTTCATGAAACCGAAAATATGTTTTTTGTAATCTAAATACACACATTTAGTATGTTATAGATTGCGAGAAAGTGTCACTTATCAATATGAAACCACATAATTTGTAAGAAATAAATATATCAATATGTGACACAACTTCTGAATTATGTGTGTGTATACATGTAATCTTGTCCTCCATCGAAGCAACAAACTAATTATTTTGAAAGAAAGATGCAAAAAGGAGAAAGAAAGAGAAGAAAATCTTAGTTGATCTCAATGAAGAGACTTGCCTGAGGATGCAAACCTGCCTCTTCCAAAGACATAGACTGTTTGTCTCTTCCATACACTGTCCTTGGGAAGTTTGTTATTAAGCTGTACTCTTCTGTTTCTAGCAATCCAAGTGAATCAACGTAGTCGTACAATGTCTCTAACTTGGTTTTGCTTTCAAACCTCCTCCCCTTTCTTTCTCCATTCGGGAACCGTACCAAAACCTACAATCAAGGGCAAATAAACGGTTCATGAAAACCGGAAACCAGACCTTTTCAAGTCCAAAGAATGCAAGTTTCAGACAGTAGAACCTAAAGGCCAAGGAAGAAGGGGAAACTTACTTGTGTAACATCAGGGCCTTTCTCAGGTTCGTCTCCAAGAGCAAGTGCTTTCTCTTGTCTCATCCTCACTCTAGCAGCTTCTTTCTCTGCAGCTTCACGTTCTGCTCTCTCACGAGCCTCTTCTTCTTCTTTGAGTTTCCTCTCTGCCTCAGCAGCTTCCCTCTGTAAACGCTCTTCCTCTTCCTGCCTCTGTCGCTCCCTTGCCTAATCAATCAGCAGAAAGATGCCCTAAATTTAGAAAGTAGACTTAATCATAAAAGATCTTGTAAACTCCGGACGGGACTAAAAAATAAGGAAAACATACCTGATCGGCTTCAAGAGCAGCCCTGTAAGCAGCATCTTGTTCCTCTCTCAGGCGCAAATTGTTTCTTCTTTCCTCTGCCTCAACCCTAGCAGTCACCAGAACAGGTGAACTATCTTCTACCACTCTCTGCAGTATAGCAATCATTTCTTCTGGAGTTTTTGGACCCTCAACCTACCACGAGCAACCAGAACAAAGAATACGATAGACTTAAGAACTATATTAAACAATTAAAAGCTGGAGAGAACTTTAAACTAAATGTAAGACATGTCGCGTCAGAGATAAAACCAGAATCAAACAACTCTCTCTACCTTCTTTAGTACTAATCAGTAGAATGGACTCCGATCCAATCCAGTTACCGGATTCATAACCAAGTCTAACTGAAGTCGATGTATTGCATATTTGATTACATTCTTTAATATATAGGCTACTCAATGAAAGGCAATCCAAGAATGGCCATGTATAATCTGTGATCAAACAGAATAACGACTGTTTCATACTACTAATCACTTCAACAAGCTATTAATGTGGATTCAGTTCCAATGCAGTTACCAATAACCTAAGACAAGTAATAATCTTGCTACCAGATTCATAACCAAGCCTATCTGAAGTTGATAAATTTCCTCTTTCGATTACATTCTTTTCCCTAAATATGCTAATAAACGAAGAGCAATCCAAGAATGACCATATAATCTATGAATTTCAACACAATAATGACAGTTTCTTTACCTGCTGAAGAAGAGCAATTCTCTGGTTAGCAGCAGGCATAACCACAGCGCAAAACGGGAACCTAGAAGCCTTCAAGCTATTACTCATCTTAAACCCTTCACTAGATCGAATGCTTCCTCCCCAGGAAACAAAATTCTCATTCAAAAACGCCACAAACGCTTCGTTGCAGAGCGTCCTCTCGCAGAACACAGGCGTATCAGGATGATCCGGAGAGTGCAAGTAAACGAAAAGGAGCTTGAACGAGCTCCTTGATCTCTGAAGCGCGTCCATGAAACCTTCCAATACAAAATCAGGCTTGAAAGGGTTCCTCCCATAATCACTATCGAACAAGGCAACGAACTCCATCGCTTCACCTGCCGCCGAAGAAACCGACGACGACACAAGCCGAGCCGATGACGAAGACGGCGGAACAGAACCACTTCGACCTGATCCAAACCCTAACATACCAAGCGAATACGATAAAACTCCACCAGCAGCCCAAAACCCGAACCCGATCGCGCCGGAAACTAACCCTAAGCTACCGGAAACGATCGAAATCGGCAAAGTGATGATCCTCCAAGCTATTCCCGGAGGTCTGAATCCTCCTCTTCCGTCATCGCGCAGAACAAGCTCTGAATCGTCGGCGATTCCGCGGGGAGGGTAATCGTCAAATCCGGGATTCGCAGTGTCAGCAAAGACGGCGGAGCGATCACCGTCGACGTGAGAAGACGAAGCGGCGGCAGAAGCGTCATCGCGAGGGTCCGATGATGTGAAAGAGGAGATTGCGAGTTCGAGGTCCCAACCATGAGCTTGAAGGATCTCTGTGCACAAATCGGGATCTTCAAGACCTGTAATCGCTTGGAAGTAACTCAATTTGTCAGCAACATCAACCATTATCACATAAATTGTGATCCAAAAACCCTTATTGATTTTTCCCTCGCTTTTCTCTCACAAAGTTAGGATCTTTTTCCTCTCTCAATCTTATCTCTCTAGGAACTAGAAAACTGTGCTGAAAAATTGTTGATCTGTTCAATAACAATGACGATGGCCTCGAATGTAATTACCGAACATACCCCTGGACTTCAACACGATGACGTTTTGGTAAACCAAACTCAAAATTGGTTCGAGTCATCTTGTTTAGGGAAGAATAAAGATCCAATTTTGGCCTTATTAACTCCATAGCCAACCTTAAAGCTTCAATCTTTCTTTCCTTTGCTGTATACCTTTCTTCTATTCAAAACTCAGGAATATTTTGGGGAAAAAAGGTGAGATTTTTTTATTTTTCCTTTATCGTCATTTTACCAAATGATATATTCTCTGTTTAATTTTCTTTCCTAATTACTCTGGGAATGTCTAAAAGCTTGATTAGATTGATAAAAACAAAGCTAATGTACTATTTAGGGTTCTTCTCTTGCTTTTATGATTTTGGGGTTAGATGTTTAGAGCAACTTAAGAAACTCTATCAATCATTTCTCTGTTGTAATCCCGATTAGTGGGATGTGAAGGAGATTGTTGAAATTAACAAATTTTAGTTACGAATTTGGAAATGGTGTTGTTTCTGGTAATTAGAGCTACTGATTATAGAAAGTTTATGCCTTTGATAGTTTGTAATTCGATTAAGGTAATGCTTAAAATTTGTTACTTGTTCCGAATTTGCAGTTGAAATCAGTAACATCCAAAGAGATGCAGGAAGCTGCCATTGATCTATCACTCAACACTAAGAATGTCTTCTTGTCAGCTCTCCGTTTCGCAATGTCCATTGACACGCTGAAGAGCTCTCCTGAGATTGCTCATGAACTCAAAACCTCAGCTCAAGAACAAGTGGAATTCATGCTAGCCGGAGACGAAGAGGTACGGTTACTGGTTTCTGAAGAGGAAACGAAATCTGTCGTAAGATTAGGCATCTCGAATGTTACATCGACGTTATTGGACAGATTATCATCATTGCTTCTTCTTCTTCCTGAATGTCCTGAGTTTGATGTTCTTACTACACTCTATGATATGGAGTGGCTGTGCAAAGTATTGCCGAGGATGGAATTGATGAAAGATCTTGTCTTTAAGTGGGCAGATATATCGAGTGAGATTCTTTTGATAGTTGAGAACTGTAAGTTAGATTCTAGGATAATGGGTGTGAAGGTGAAGCTAGTTGAAGTTACAGGGAAGGTTTTAGAAGCGGTTGGTTATGGAATCGTGATTGTTCCTTCTAGAAGCCGGGCTTGTCTTTTGAAGATGTGGTTGCCTTTCATAAGGAGGCTAAAGACTTTGGTTGATGCAGAAGGAACTGAGTCTGGATATAGAATGGATGAAGATCTTTGCGAGTTCATTGAAGGATCGATGGTGTCTTTGGTTTTGACATTGCCTTCGAAAGACCAAGCAGAAGTGTTTGGGGAATGGATGAGAGGGATTGGATTGGAAGGTGTGAAGTTTCCGGATTTGAGTGAAGCGTTTGAGGTTTGGTGTTATAGAAGCAAGTCTGCAAAGAGAAGATTGTTGGAAAGATGTGATAGACTTGCAAGTGAAAATGTTTCCCTTTGAATATAAGATATTAATATAGGAATTTGGAAGTGCAGAACATGTAGCTAAGCTTTTCTAAGTTCCAAAGCTTTTCTTCTTCTTCTTTAAGCTGGTCTGCTTATTTCCATGGTGGATGAAGACAGCAGCTTTTGTTCACTTCACAGTTCACACATGATGCCTTGACTTAGACCGTCAGCGAAGATAAGACCGGATAGGTCCAAACCTAGACTGAGAGAAGGAGAAATCGAAGCGCCCGGGATTCAGATCATCTGAATCTCCATTCCTTGTCACATTTGTAATCTTGTATCATCTTTTACTCTCCTTGATCTGCTAGCTGCTTCATTGTAATCGTGGATTGTATTAGGAGTGACAGAAAGCTCCTGATTCTTGTACTTGATTTATGATATATTTAGCGTAAGATTAGTCTGATAATTGTTGATACTTAAGTCTCTTTGTTTCCTGAGAGTTTTTCTTCTTCTTCTTCTTCACAATAAGCTTCTTCTTTGCTTGCCGGTTTTCTCTTTTGTCCATAAACTTCTTGGTTGTAGAATCACTAGTCTTATATACCGACCCTTGAGATAAGGGCGATTCCCTTGACTGCAACATAATACGGAGATCAGAGATCAAAACGGGAAGGTAAAAGACAAAAAGAATTCCAATGCAGATCATCATTTAACTCATTAATGAGCAAGATTTTTGCTGAATTTCTAAATCTGAGATCGCTGTTTCATCTTTCAAACAGTTCACGACAGATTAGTCAATGACAACAAAATAGTATTTACTGAAACACTAGGCAAAATAAAGGTTTTGTTGGGTCTTGCCTTAATACTCTTGCAATTCAAGGGGTTATTACAAACCTTCACAGTATATTAGTTTTCGTTGGTGGAAGCTGAAAATGCTAACATCTTCCCAACTCAACAATTATAGTTGACTAACATTGAGATTCAAAAGGTTTGGTCAACAAAAATAGAGATTAAAACGGCTTGATTAACCAAAATTGGAACTTTTTTGGGCTGTTGGAAAATTGGTTTCTTTGTTTTGGCATTTTTCTTTTATTACAAACTACGAAAATAACCAATTTGATATTTTAAAAGTTAGTGTGGATAAATGAAAAGTACCAAAAAAAAAAAAAACAAGATTTTTGTTTATAGTTCTTTGGGATTCCTAAAAGCGAGATCCAGTCTGATTTTTCTCTTACAAAATTCACTAACTAAAAGAAAAAGAAAAGGAAGATTTCAAGGGGTTAATTAATAAAATATGCCAAATGTAATAAAAATAAAATAAAATAAAAGATGTATACCAAATCTTATTAAATTAAAAAATTAGTGATTTAATATGAAATGTAATACATCAATTAAAGTTTATTTTTTAGAAGAAAACAAGTAGAGAAATAATTCAATACATGGATTGAAAAATGAAAATGCAAAGACAGACAAACTATATATAAGAACACTCCGATGCTCTTAGATTCATATTCTTGCAACGTCTTATTTGCTAGATAGATAAAAATGAATAATTGTTCTTGTGTCTTTCTGTTAATAATTGCTTTGTTCGTTGGATTGAGCGAAGGTTTTGGGCGTCCATGTGCTAAGAATACCGTAACTATTCAAAACAAATTAGCTAGTGGTAGCAATCTTGAAGTCCATTGCCAATCTTTAAACGGCGATCTAGGCTTCCACATGGTAAAATTCAATGATCCTCCATACAATTTTAGTTTCGGCGATAATATGTTCATTTTGACAAAATGGAATTGTCTCCTAAGACAAGGGCCTAACATGGAGTACATTCAAGACTTTAGAGCATATGAGGCAAGTCCTGAAGGTCGTAGATGTGGTTAATTGTACACATGGATTGCCAAAGATGATGGTATTTATTTTTGGGAAGATCATCCACCAGAAGGAAAAAGACTTGACTGGATTAAAAAAATATAGTTAAAGAAGATGGAATATTAATTAATTTCATGTAATGAGTTTAAACCATATATTTTGATTTACATATCAATATATATATATATATATATATAGGGCCGGCCCATAGCTAAGGTCCATGAAGCAAAGACTTCAGGGCAGCCCAGAAAACTTTAATTTTTGGGGCAGCAAAAAAAGTTTCAAAATTTTTTTACAAGTGTGTGTAAAAACATTTATCCCACATCGACCAAGACCAAAAAATGGGAAGAAAAAATTACCTATAAATAAGAGTCATTGTCCCTATTAAATATTAAAAAAAAAAATCGATTCTTGCTTATAAAATCGATTTTGGGTTTCAAAAAATCAATTTTAGGCTTCAAAAAATTGATTTTGGCTTCAAAAAATCGATTTTGGCTTCGAAAAATCGATTTTGGACTTCAAAAAATCGATTCTGAGTTTTAAAAAAATCGATCTTAAGCTTAAACACATAACAAATTATGTTTCAATGATATTTTATATTATTATAATTAAATATTCAAAAATATGCTGCAAAAAAAAAATTTTATTAAGGGCATCATTTTTATCCTACGCTTTAGGCGTCAAATCACTTTGGGCCGGCCCTGTATATATATAAAGTTGAATATGCCCTCGATGTTACATCATCAACTCATAGCTTAACATTTTGACACACCATTAATTACTTTATTTTAAGTTATGTATCTAATTTATTATACTCAAGTTCTCATCATTATTACCATCTATTAACAATAATAATGTTTCTTAGAATTTGAAACGACAATATGAAAAATACAATATTGCTTATATATCATTGATCTAAAAAAACTTCAATTTAATAGTTTTAGTTCTAATAATTTAATAGTTTCGTGAAAATACTCAACGCTTAAGTCCGAATAGAAACATCGAAACTCGCAAGATAAAAATAAAATACAAAAGAAAGATATTGAATATTAGTTTTAAATTAGGTATCTCGAATGTTACATCAACGTTATTGGACAGATTATCATCATTGCTTCTTCTTCCTGAATGTCCTGAGTTTGATGTTCTTACTACACTCTCAATATGGAGTGGCTGTGCAAAGTATTGCCGAGGATGGAATTGATGAAAGATCTTGTCTTTAAGTGGGCAGATATATCGAGTGAGATTCTTTTGATAGTTGAGAACTGTAAGTTAGATTCTAGGATAATGGGTGTGAAGGTGAAGCTAGTTGAAGTTACAGGGAAGGTTTTAGAAGTGGTTGGTTATGGAATCGTGATTGTTCTTTCAAGAAGTCGGGCTTGTCTTCTGAAGATGTGGTTGCCTTTCATAAGGAGGCTAAGGACTTTGGTTGATGCAGAAGGAACTCAGTCTGGATACAAAATGGATGAAGATCTTTGCGAGTTCATAGAAGGATCAAGAGCAGAAGTGTTTGGGGAATGGATGAGAGGGATTGGATTGGAAGGCGTCAAGTTTCCAGATTTGAGTGAAGCATTTGAGGTTTGGTGTTATAGAAGCAAGTCTGCAAAGAGAAGATTGTTGGAAAGATGTGATAGACTTGCAAGTGAAAATGTTTTTCTTTGAATATAATATATTGATTTAAGAATCTGGAATTGCAGTAGATGTTTCTAAGCTATTCTAAGTTCCAAGCTTTTCTTCTTCTTCTTCAAGCTGGTCTGCTCATTTCCATGGTGGATGAAGACAGCAGCTTTGTTCACTTCACAGTTCACAAAAGCCCTTTCATATCTCTTTTATTCTGATAGCAAATTTATTTCTTTAAAGAGATGGAAATTTAAATGTGTTTTCCATTGATAACTATATGATTATTTTTTTAAAAAAACTAGAAGTTGGAGGTTCTTTTTAGAGTCAATTACAGTTAAAGGCACTTTTGTGAGTTTATCTTTCAAAAAAGGCACTTGCAACTATTGAGTGACTTTTGTGTTATTGAATGACAATTATACCCCCTAGTAAATTTTCGTTAACTCATTTACCACACAACCGAGAGTTAAAAAAACCAGACGACGAAGAACCCTAAGCGGCCGCCGGAGAGAGATAGTCGACTGTTTCTGGGCTTCTGAGCGAGATAGTTCGATTCGACGAGGCGATGTCAGGTAAAATTTCCTCTGTATGACTTTGATAATTTGGTCGTGTGTGAACACACGATTGAGTTTTACAGATATTTGTAATTACTTTTGAATTGAATCTTATGTTCCAATTTCGGTGTTGATCAGACGGAGACATTTTGGATGAGGCCGATTCGCGGTTGCCGTCTCGTTTATTTGCCACAGATCGGTTTCCAATCAACCGGATAAATGTGTATTCAAAGCCCGACACGCTTACCTTTCTTAGTGAGAAGTTAAGAGGAACTAAAGAGTTAGACATCATCATCAACTCCTGTTTCGGGAAGTTATTCACTTTCCCCGCTGCTCGTTGTCAAATTTCGTGTAAACTGATCCACGCGCTGATGTCCAGACAGTTGGTCACTAAAAAGAAGTATGAGCTGTGGACAGTTTTTGGTGGACACCCCTTAAGATTTGGACAGTCGTACAAAGTGTCATCAAACAGAGGTGGTATGTCGAACTCCTCGTCATCAAGACTTTCAAAGCGCTGACGAGACGGTACACCGGGTCTGTCCAGCAAATCGAAACCTGGTGGATTGTGTAATGTGTTCATTGAGGCAGGTGTATTTGAAAAGAGTGTACCAGAATTCCCGCCCGGGGCTGATTGGCATGAATTGTTTAAAGAGTCTGGCAATCCATTCGGAGGATCAGACATTAACTCAGCTGCATCTGAACCACCAAACTGGTCAGCAAGCAAAGGAGCCCAGAACTCTTTGTCATACTGCAGGGGAACACCGAGAAGCTCTTCTTCTAGGTCAATATCTAAATCACCATTGCTGCAATCGTCAGAGTCAGATAGTTGAGAGTTGCCGCTTGTCGAAGTAGAGGTCCCTTTTGAACTACCACTCTTAAAAATCTCCTCTAATTGCTCCGCGTGAGTGATTAAATCTTCATCGTCGTCGATAGGCTGATAGTGTGTAGTGGAACTACCGCTTTCAAAAAGGCGTACACCGGGTTCGGAAACAGATGCGGGCTGAAATGATTTGCGTTTTAGAGGAAGCAGTGGAGTAGTGAAGCATTGGACATCCTGTTCTGGTGGGACAAACGATGGACATGGACACTCAAAGTGGACAAACATGTTCATAGCTGAACTGACGCGGGAATGTTTGATATAGTAAGATATTGCACTCTCGGTTAAGATGAGAACCGGCGGTGTGGTAATTCCAGTCACTAATTCCTTAGTATTAGGAGGCCAGTAAGATAATGTAGCTTTCTTTCCAGCGTTCCCTTCAGGGAAGAACTCACGTTCAACGATTTCTGTAAGCTGAACAATATCAATGCCTTCTTGAAATGACACCATTCTCGACATCAAGTTTTTGTCAATAAGGAATTCCCACTTCTTGGCAGTGGTGAAAACCCATTCACCAGCAATAACAAGGCAGTGCTCTCCCATGGAAACCTAGAAAGAAGGAGTTTGAATATAAAATATTGTCCACTACAGTAATGTCCACCGATTTGGGAAGAACAAGAAAAAGAGATTACCTCTCCAACCATCCGTGGCCGTCGCTTGTCTGAACAATGGGGAACAGCAGATTCTGATTTACCCTAATCTACAGCTGTAATCTCGTTTCCATGTAAATCTAACTTCTGATATCTACCACGGAGACACTTGTCAAGCTCTCGTTCTTTGAGATAGAGAACATTTACTGCATATTGAACGGTTCAGATATAGTAAAATTAGTGTGGGACCAATCATTTGTATTATTCACATGTGGAGGCATCCACCTAAGGGTGTCCACGTTACATATTTGGTCGTCCAGATTGGGACTACTTTGTCTGACCAGCATGTAAAAGGTATCCACCTGTGGTCGTCCACTTTGACTTACACGTTACGTTTGGTAAAGAAAATGTAGATCTGACAAACTCTGATATCCATCACAGGTCGTCCACGATATTGTGTCCACTATGTCGAGTATGGTAGGCGACGTGTGTACTGCTTTGTCTGATCCGCGTGTATAATGTATCCATCTCTGATCGTCCACTCTGACGTATCCATTACCTGAATATTGAAAAACGACGAGTGCTGTAAATCTCACAAACTTTGATAGAGAACGGTCGTCCACGTGATAGTTGGCTGCTTTATCTTATTCACTAGTAAAGGCATCCACCTACGCTTGTCAACGTTACATTACACATTATGTCGAGTAAGGAACGCGTCGTGTGTTGTGCAGTCCAGGGATGATTATACCGTATTAAAACGGTATCCACGTATTGGCGACCATTTTTGTCTTATCCATTATGTTGAATATTGAAAACGACGGGTGCTGTACATCTCACAAATCTCACAAACTTTGATAGAGACCGGTCGTCCACGTGATGGTCGGCTGCTTTATCTTATTCACGAGTAAAGGCATCCACTATGCTTGTCCACGTTACATTACACATTATGTCGAGTAAGGAACGCGTCGTGTGTTGTGCAGTCCAGGGATGATTATACCGTATTAAAACGGTATCCACGTATTGGCGACCATTTTTGTCTTATCCATTATGTTGAATATTGAAAACGACGGGTGCTGTACATCTCACAAATCTCACAAACTTTGATAGAGACCGGTCGTCCACGTGATGGTCGGCTGCTTTATCTTATTCACGAGTAAAGGCATCCACTATGCTTGTCCACGTTACATTATACATTATGTCGAGTAAGGTACGCGTCGTGTGTTGTGCATTGCAGGGATTATCCGTATTAAAACGGTATCCACCTATTGGCGTCCATTTTGGCTTATCTATTATATCGAAGATTGACAAACGACGGGTGCTGTCCATCTCACAAAGTATATTTGGAAAAAAATATGTAATCTAAATGATATTACACGTGAGTTTAGTGTACGGGGTTATGTGGATGAAGAGAACGAGTTATGGATATGGATACGGCAGAGATGTCGTTCACCAAATCTGGACTTCTCGAAAACAGGCAAGAACGTGTCATGGATATAGATACGGCAGGGATGTCGTTCACCAAATCTGGACTTCGCAAAATCAGGTCAGAACCTTGTTTCCGACCAAGAAATTTGCGAAGTTTGCCAAAAAAAATTGGAGGTGTCCGGGATTAAGCGGGATCTGCCTTTCCGAGCCAGCAGTTTGCGAAGTTTCCTCCGTTAAACCGGGATAAAAGAGCTCTCTATAAGAGATATAAGAGAGCATCAGATAAAAATCGGAGAAGAATTTGATGAAGCAGATCCGAACGGTCAGTGAAGATCCGAACGGTCCGGCTACGTCGGAAAAATGTATAACGGTGTTTAAAGATTCTTCTGACGAAACTAGAGAAGAGGAGACACTCGGTAAATAATTATGGAGCTCGTTTTACTGAGGGGCAAAAATGTCCAAAAAAAACATGAAAACTCATAAAAATCACCAAATAGCAGAAAGTGCCTTTGGGCGTAATATGAGTTGTAAAAAGTACCTCTAGGTGTAAATATCTCTTCTTTTTATATATTGTTAGGTTTTGTTTTTACAAAAGAGGAAAGAAAAAGAAAATTCAAAGTGAAATGCAGGCTCATCTCCTCATTATTAGGGCCCATTATTGAGCCGACCTCTTCCAATAGATGAGACCCACTATGAGGAGGCTGGAAACGCAGGCTCATTTCGCATAATTTGGGAAGTTTTCATGGTGAACCTCTTTGGGGGTGGGGTCAGCGACAGCGGGCTTCTGCGGCCATCGATAACTTTTAATTAGATAACTTTTAGGCCATCGATAGTATAATTCCATTTACAATTATTGCTAATACTTTAAACCTGTTTCAATTTGCAGTGAAAAAAAAAAAAAAAAAAAGCAAGAAGCTTCCCTTAATCAGTCCGTCGACAAGAAGAACTGGTTTTGATGTTCTTAAGACAATCTATGATCTGGAGTGGCTGTGCAAAGATCATGTCGTTAAGTTTCCTTTCATAAGGAGACTAAATACTTTGGTTGATGCAGAAGGATCTGAGTCTGGATACAGAATGGATGAAGATCTTTGAATCTTAATTGTTTCAAAAGTATATTGGGCAGGAACGTGTAAGAGACATCTTCAGGTTTGCACAATGGATCAATATTATGACCTTTTCATAAAAGTTTCAATGTAGTTTGTTGTTGGCCATAGCTTTGTTATTATTAACTTTCCACGAATTTTGGTTACAAAGGTTTTCCAACTGTGTTTGCCAATTCAGGAAGAGGTCCTCCAAGGTTCATAAACAATGGATCTCAACAACCGAGGGCAATGATCCACATGATGAGATGACCTGTTCGGAATTTCGGATGTTTGAACATAGAAGGCAAGCATCATACCAACCGCAGACATTTCATGGGAATCTTCTCTAGTCTCCACCAATGGGCTGAAATGAGGACTTTGTGGGAATATTTTAAACACCCCCATTGATTCAATTGTCTTCCAAATCGGTAACTTCTTCTCAAAGGGCAAAAACCATTGTTATATATTTGCTTCGTTTTCCTTATCAATAGCAACAGAACTAAGGCCTCTCTTCCTCTTTCGGTTCTTATCTTCTCTAGTTTTCTGCATTATCATGAGGATTAAGATAATCAGCCACCAGCTAACAAACTAACTAGAAAGTGAGAATGGTAATGTTTAAAGTAGAAGAATCACCTTTACATTCTCTCCTACTGTCAAATCTTTTCCCAAGCCATTCTGATCTTCCGAAAGTGTCGTATCGGGCAATGTCTTTCTTAGTGTTTGTTTCAACGGTGTTGCAGTTATGCCCGGAGATGGGGTTACAAGTGGACCAAAATCTTGAGGTAATTGCAATTCACTTGACTGCAACATATTACAGAGATCAGAAATCAAAACGGGGAGATAAAATACAAAGACTCCCAATTCAAGTCATCATTAAGGAGCAAGATTTTTGCTGAAGTTCTAAACCTGAAACTGATGTTTCATCTTGCAAATACTTCAAGAAAGATTAGTCACTGACAACAAAGTAGCTAGTATCAGTGTTAAGGAAAACATTAAATATCTTCCAAACGCCTTTGATGGCCTTACATCGGATAGTTTGAAACTCAACTCCTTGTTTGTAGCCTCTAAAAGCACTAAACCACCATTTCCGAGGAAGAATTCCCGTCACTCGTCCTTGACGCCAGGTAGTACCATGAAACACCTCTACATATTGATACTCTTACCGAAGAAGGAGGTGGTGTAGGCCTAAAACTAGCAAAACCTTGAGCATTCTCATGCTAGCAAAACCTTGAGCATCATTGCTTTCTTTCCAATCCTTATATATAAGACCACAATCTTCCTTCACCACCTGCCTACAAGAAATAAAACTGATGAGTAGTGAATTTCAACTAAAGTCCATACATAAAAATAGAAGTGAATCTCTTTAGCAAGAACCAAACGCAATGGGTTGTGGGTCGAAACCTTTTGAAGCTCAGTTTCAGATAAGAGAAAATCCAAGTCATCAAAAACACGAAGAATCTAAAGATATCCATCCCAAAGGGACAACCAAGCTTCTCTCCTACATAAGAGCCACGGAGAGATCTAGACCACCATCTAAATCAGCGGATTAATCTCTCTCTTTTTAAAACCTTAACCAACCAGTAACCACGTCAATGCATTACACATGTAATGAATAATCCACTTAATAATGATGATACCCAGGCAGATAAGAGGACGTAATGCATGCACTTGATTAGCTCAAACCTCCTAGTAATAAAGATTATATGTAATTACATCTAACTTGATAGAGTAAATCTTAAAGAATGTTATTTTACATCCAACTTTGAAATATTAAAGTATTAATTATAGGAACTAGTGAATTTTTCTGCGCCTTACGCTGGCTAATATAATTGTCAATTTGATTGTTTAAAAATCTAATATTAGTTTGGATTCATTTTGTTTTGTTTGTTAGATTTCTTTACATTTTAATGTTTTATTAAATTTTTCGTTTTGTTAAATTTGAAAAACGGTTGTCGACAGCTACAAAAATAGAACGATATGTACATGATTTATATAAGGCTATATAGTATATGTTAATACTTGTTTAGAAAAACATTAATATATGTTTATCTGATGACTCTATGAATTTTTAGTTAGAATGAAGAAGAAGGAAAAAGTTAGAAAATTTTAAAAGTTGTGAGAGAATTAGAGAAAAGTAGTTGATATTTATACTAAATCATAAGAAATCAGAAACCCTATAAACATCAGCGATACTTCATTAGTTTGAGATATTTTTTTTTTTAAACGACATTCCATTAGTTATATATATGTATATATATTTAACTTTTTTTGTTAAATTTTGTTTTTTTTTTAAAACGACATTCAATTACTTTTTGAATAGATTCCATTTTTTGTTTTTTTTAACCTTTTTGTTAATTTCTTTTTTTAAATTTTGGACACATAAAAAATGATAATTACTAAGAGATGTAGATTCAATTTTTTGTGTATTTTTTTTTAAAAAAATTTTGTATTATTTTAAAAACGTTTTTGTTAATTTTTTTCTAAATTTTGGTTTTATAAAATTTTAAAAACGGTTTGACTGATTACAGAATTAATCATTAAACCATAATAATTTAGACCGATTTGTTTTAAGTTTTTTTTTACACATCATCAGAAAATTAACAAAAACGTTTTTTCTAATACTCAGAAAGTTTGCTTTTTTAATATATATATATGTTAATACTTGTTTAGAAAAATATTAATATATGTTTATCTGATGACTCTATGAATTTTTAGTTAGAATGAAGAAGAAGGAAAAAGTTAGAAAATTTTAAAAGTTGTGAAAGAATTAGAGAAAAGTAGTTGATATTTATATTAAATCATAAGAAATCAGAAACCTTATAAACATCAGCGATACTTCATTAGTTTGAGATATTTTTTTTTTAAACGACATTCCATTAGTTATATATATGTATATATATTTAACTTTTTTTGTTAAATTTTGTTTTTTTTAAAACGACATTCAATTACTTTTTGAATAGATTCCATTTTTTTGTTTTTTTTTTTTAACATTTTTGTTAATTTGTTTTTTTTTTAATTTTTGGACACATAAAAAATGATAATTACTAAGAGATGTAGATTCAATTTTTTGTGTATTTTTTTTTAAAAAATTTTGTATTATTTTAAAAACGTTTTTGTTAATTTTTTTTTCTAAATTTTGGTTTTATAAAATTTTAAAAACGGTTTGATTGATTACAGAATTAAGCATTAAACCATAATAATTTAGACCGATTTGTTTTAAGTTTTTTTTACACATCATCAGAAAATTAACAAAAACGTTTTTTCTAATACTCAGAAAGTTTGCTTTTTTAATATATATATATATATATATATATATGTTAATACTTGTTTAGAAAAACATTAATATATGTTTATCTGATGACTCTATGAATTTTTAGTTAGAATGAAAAAGAAGGAAAAAGTTAGAAAATTTTAAAAGTTGTGAGAGAATTAGAGAAAAGTAGTTGATATTTATACTAAATCATAAGAAATCAGAAACCCTATAAACATCAGCGATACTTCATTAGTTTGAGATATTTTTTTTTTAAACGACATTCCATTAGTTATATATATGTATATATATTTAACTTTTTTTGTTAAATTTTGTTTTTTTAAAACGACATTCAATTACTTTTTGAATAGATTCCATTTTTTGTTTTTTTTTAACATTTTTGTTAATTTGTTTTTTTAAATTTTGGACACATAAAAAATGATAATTACTAAGAGATGTAGATTCAATTTTTTGTGTATTTTTTTTTTTAAAATATTTTGTATTATTTTAAAAACGTTTTTCTTAATTTTTTTCTAAATTTTGGTTTTATAAAATTTTAAAAACGGTTTGATTGATTACAGAATTAAGCATTAAACCATAATAATTTAGACCGATTTGTTTTAAGTTTTTTTTACACATCATCAGAAAATTAACAAAAACGTTTTTTCTAATACTCAGAAAGTTTGCTTTTTTAATATATATATATATATATATATATATATATATATATATATATAAAAACGTTTGTAGGTTTTTTTTTTCAAAAATTTCGGTTTAATCTTATTTTAAAACGGTTTGATTGAGTACGGAATTAAGCATTTAACCATAATAATTTAGACCGGTTTGTTTTAAGTTTTTTTGACACGTTATCAAATGACAACCAATAAAAAAATGACATATAACTGCTAAATAGGGCTAAACGGTCTTTTTGCGATCGAAACTCATTCTATAGCTGACACGTAAGCGAAAAACGGTGAAACTCGTTGTGAGCGCGACACGTAAGCAAATTACTACACAAATAAGTATATAGATAGATAGACATATGTTTTGTTGTTGTTGTTGTTCCTAAACCGATATATAAAATATAAGAATTTTTTTTTTTTTGAGACAACCATCACGTACATATCGTTCTACTTTTGTAGCTGTCAACAACTCTTCAAACCCTACAATAACTATGTCTGACAAAAACCAATTAACAAGCTGGCTCCAATGTAACTGTAATTATCTAGAAGTTTACTCGGATTTTGCTTCTCATTGGGTCTGGGATCAAAGAAAAAGCCAATGGAAACCATGTTTTGTCGTTGATGATGATGCTGAGTATTTTGAAGCTTTTTTAGAGGCAAGCCAATGGAAAATCCAGCGATTTTCACAGCGATTTTCACAGTGATTTTCACAGTGTTTCACTTACGTGTCAGCTCCAGAATGAGTTTCGGCTGCAAAAAAATATTTTAACCCCATTTACCGATTATATATCATTTTTCTATTGGTTTTTATCTGATGATGTGTTAAAAATAACTTAAAAACCGTTCTAAATTATTGTGGTTTAATGTTTTATTTTGCTGTCAAATCAAACCGTTTCTAAAATTTTATAAAACCGATTTTAGTAAAAACTAGGTATCTGCCCGCGTCGCGCAGGCACAATCATTATATAAACCTTATTGTAATTTGATTATTGAAATTCTCGTAACATAAACATCATATTTTTATTTTCAATTTTTGCCAAGCACGAGCTTTATATATTTAAGAAATCGTATAATATTTTTATATTTGAGTTTATGAATAATAGTTAAATTGTATAATATTTTTTGTAAAACTTTCGGTATATATCATTTTTTAAGATGAACAACACTTATTTACAATAATAAAATGAAATTATACCATTAATACTAATCAAATATAGAAAAATTGTACTTTATATAATAAACGAAATAAAATCTAATAAATATTCCTTCAGAAAAAAAATTTCTATGTCTAAGCCTCTAAAAAAGCTAGTATCACAATTATTATCACAATAAAATAAATATTAATAATCATAACAATTATATGTCATTTTATCACCTAGTAATGATTCTGATGAGATTCTTTCTATTTTTGATTTTCATAATTATTATATTATAATTATAACAAAACATGACATATATAGTCAACTAAATTAGCGGTGGTAAATATGACCGTTATTTTTCAAAACATTGCAAACACTACTATTGGTTGTCATACCGGTGGTTTTCAATTTAAAGTAGTACCCATTTGTTACTCATAATCAGATTCTATTCATTGTTAAGAATAACTGCATCTATCTTTGAAAAAAATGTCTCCTTTCACGATGATTTCTGATTTAGGTATAGCATCTGATCGATCTTCTATCTGTGTTCAAGTTATCAAGAGTGTCGAGGAAAGCCTAGGTGTTCACGGTATTCAGCGATCGTTTATATTCGCAGACGAACATGTAAGTATAACTTCAAAAATAACATACTGTATGAATCTTAATATATTACTGTCTGAATCTTAATATATTATCAATATCGCGCAATTACTCCACACATAGGAACTTCGAGGATTACAGTCAATGGTCTCCATATCTGTATCGATGAGGATACTCATGTTGAGAAGACATCGCCTAAATCAGATGACCAGTTGTATTCATTTGCTAATTTTAGAAATGTCCTTGACGAATCTCTGATGGAAAACATAGAAGTTGGTATGTTTTCTTAGTATTTCATTATCTTCAATTAGATTAATTAATACTCTACTTAATTATATGAATATATTGCTCTATGTTAATTGATTTGATCGGAGGTATTATCAAAGTTTGTCAATTGGAACGTCAAGACCAATTTTGGATCGGAAATCAGAGAATCAACTCAAGTGTTCTAAAATTTACAATAAGAGATTTTGAGTAGAAATCCATTGATACAAAGACTAATACATATATAAATCTTTACTATCATATTCTCGATGTTAAGGAAAATGATATATTAATTCTGATTTTTAGGGGTGTTGACATCAATTGCATAGCGTGGGGAAGAGATGCTGAACATTTTGAGTCCTTATGGAAAAATACTCCTCGTCGCAAAATCGTTTTCTGTGTATCGAGATTTTGGGAGATGTGTCGATATGGAGGTTATTTCTCATTCTATCGACCAACCATATATCAATTTATATTTATATCAATTGTAGCTAATATAATTTTCTATATTATACAGATGAAATATGTGTTTGTTCTGGTCGAGAATTCTCTGAAATATTGTTCGATCCTCAAATTCCTGAAGTCGAAAATTCTCATTTTATGTAAGCATTGTTCACCGTTATCATCTTGTAAATTTACTAAACAAAATTGTAGAATATTCGACTCATTATTTATCTTGTTCTTGCAGGCTTGACTACACTGATGATTTTAACAACATTGAAGATGGCTACTTTTTTGATCACTCACCTATTTTCCCTAGCCATTGAATATACCAATTTCATTTGATGTTTTCATTTATTTTGTTTGACAATTCTATTTGACTTTTTTCTCATTATTTTGAATTTTAAAACTCTTTAATTAGATGAAAGAATTATTATACGTAATAAAATTAGAAAATATTAAGATAACACATTAACAATATGATTGATATTGAAAACATTATTAATTACTAATAAATTTAATAGATCAGGGCAATAACCGAGATATTCATAAATTATAGGACTAAACTCTTGACCATCCAAGACCATCACAATTTATTTGTTAAAGGAAGAGTCGAGTTTTGGTTACAACACGAAATTGTTTGGCCTATAAGATGTATACAAATTTTGGGCTCAGATGATATATAATTTAAATGTAACATAATAAATCGTTTACATCAAACAGATTTAGAATCAAACCAGTTATTATATATGTTATTGACATACTTTTTAATAATCCAACACGCGGTATTTTTTGACAGAACATTATTAAGAATAATGACATATGCCTGATTATCCATTCCTTTATTTTATTTACACTCCAATCGATTAAGACACAATTGTTTATCATTTACATGCGGTTTATGCATTGATATTATATATATAATCAAAAATGTTTAGTTTATTGTATATTGGAGATATACATCTACAAAATATTATACATGTACATATATCAAAAACTATAGATATCCATCTATTCAAATCTATCAGAAGTTGTCAGATATATTTTCAAAAACGCAATGAATACTTAGCCCTTTGAGTAGACTATAATTTAAAAATCAAATTTTCAAATCACCATACATCACCAAAAAAGACAAAACACTACAAAACCATTGATATACAAATTTATTCTAAACACTAATCATTCATAACATTCATAATATAAATAAGACATAATCATTCATAACATTCATAATATAAATAAGACATAATGCAGTATGCATAGAGTCAAACCAAAATAGTAGATTAAACAACAACCGATATCATTTAATAAGTATCATAATATAATAGTTTTACAAATATTAAAAAGAAAGATAAGGAATTGACATTCCATCGATGGTGCATTAGTTAAGGCGGTATCGCCTACAAAAAAAAAATCGATATGTTAGATCAATATATCTAAAAATCAACTAACACAATATATCAATAAAGAAAAATTAAATTTAATACTTACTTAGCCCTGAAATCGTCAATCTCGTCATCAACAGGATTACACAGGAAATCAGAGCAAGGAGGGTAAGAGCATAGGACAACTGAATTCTTATCAACACCTATCATTAATTTTACGAATCAGAATTAGAAGAATGCAAGATTAGCTATTTCGAAAATACTAAAAAAAAGGGATAAAAACCTACCTTGACCATTAGTCATCTTCCAAAACCTCAGCACAAACACCACTGATTCACTTTGATTACGCTGATAAACACTAAGCAGATTCTTAGCCAAATTCTCACGGGCGATACATGGCAATACACAATCTCTCCTAATTGATTAAAACAGAACAAAAAGGTTATTCCAGTTTAGATGTCATAAAACCAAAACGATACATTGTTTTTTTTTTTTTTTTTGCATAAACAAACGACATATGGATATAAGCTCATAGATCTTACCCTGCATCAAGAAGTTCGAATCGAAGAGATGTTGCATTATCCTCATAAGCATCGCTGTTTATCTCACAGAGATCACCCATCTTCAACACGGTTCCCATTACATCTATATCGAATACAAAAAAAAAGTGATATTAACAAAACGATATATTATACTAAAATTGTCACAAAACTAACAGATGGTTACCAATATTACCAATTAAAAACTCAAAATCTAATCCGCGAGTCACGATGTCAAAGAAGCGTGTGCAATTGAGATGCAAGTGTAAATTATGGGTTACTGGAGAGATAGGAATCACGACCGTATGAGATTCGAAAATAAACCGATGCCTGTTTACGGTTATGCATATCGAACCACTGGCCTACTTAACAACGAATCGACGAACCCTAAACCAGTAACCTTGTTTAAGTACAGGTCCATGCAGAGCGATTTCATCGGGCATGACAGTTGCGCCGATACGATGACCCTAAGATCGATTTCGCATAAGTTCAAGTGTAAAATCCAAAAGAAAAATTGCTTTTAAAAACAACCCTATGAAATATATAAAGAAATAACAACTACATAACGAAATACCCGATCATCAGCGAGAATCATCTCAATTGTATCACCAAAGAAATTTACATTCTTCCAGAGTCGAACAACTTGCACACAAACTTCACCGCCGGTGGTGTAATAATCTAACCTAGAGATATCAACAACATGAGACATTTTTTTTTTCTCTGTCAAGAACACAAAAGGAAAAGTAAAACAAAAAATAAGGAAAGAGAACACATATATATATACGCGTTACATTCTAGACAGTTATTTCCTTTTCAACCCAATAAACTTATGGAAACATACAACATTGAATATGTATTATTAAAATAAAGATTAATTTATTTATAGATTTTATTTTAAATGACAACAATTGTCTGTCAAAGGCGTCTTTTCATCCGTTAATGTACCTTTTTGAGACATTAGCAGCATGCAATATGAGAGAATAAAATCTAATTGCATCTGGTGTACTAAGCATACACGCAACCGAGATACGCGAGCATACCAAGTCAAAAATAATCAAAAAATACAATAGTTTCTTCAGTATACAATTATTACATGAAGCCAGTGAACGTAATTTTCCTGGACAATATTTTTATAAAGCCAAAGAAACAGTTGGGGAGAAGGGTTACTTTGTTGTTTATTTTTAACAATGTATATGAGAAAATGGGGATATATATAACACCCAAATAACGGTTATGGAAAGTGTCGCGTGAATCAGTTTATTTTACGTATTTTTCAAAAGAAAAATGTTCCATTTTTGGAAAGTTGCAACTTATGATGAATATTCTAAATAGATTATTGGTTAACACATTTTATTTGTTAAAGGAAGAGTCGAATTTTGGTTATAACACGAAATTTTTTGACCTAAAACAGTCTTGTAAATACAAAAAAAAAGTGTCTAACAAAACTAATAATATATATGGATTATCGATTTTGAATCATTCGAATCGGCCCAAACCATTAGACATCATCTGTATCCAGCCCATATAATCTCTCTCTAATCCTGAAATTTCAATAACAAAATCATGTAGATCTAAATATACATATATTTTTTTTCATAAGTCAATTTAAACAACACATCGTAATATACTTACCTATTTCGCAAGGTCAAAACTTCATCAATAGGTGAATCAGTGATAAAACGGGACACACCATCATCATCATGATCCTTGATAGACACATTCTCTAAAACATATATATTAGAATATTGTTATGTTATATACAACGATTTTATAAATAACACATTGATGTATCATCAGAGAACATACCCCCGTCAATTGCTACACACCAATCGGTTAACACACATATAGCAAAGGGACCTTCGTATTCTCTACACTTATCTCTTATTTCAGTTGCCAACTCACCATGTGCAACACATTCTAGCATGTACTCCCTATATTTTGACAAAGAATGTAGTTAATAATTAATTAGCTAAACTTCAAAAACCTACAGTTTGAGATATACTTACTCATCATCTATTATATTAAATCGAATTGATGATGTAGTCGTCCCATCCGGGTATGTAATAGTAAAATATCTAGCATCTTCAACGACTCCAATCAAATCTGCGATTGTAATTAGTCAAAATTAAGACATTAGTGCGAACTATATATTTTGCATTATAAGAAGATACCAAAATATTATTACCAATTAGATAATAATGAGCATCTGGGAATTCATAAATCGAGAGGAATGATGCAAAATTATAGAACGAATTATTTGTTAATGGTAAAGCTGGTGAGATCGTTGTTCCCTGTGTCAGTGTAATAACGTAATCGTGTTTTGTAATACTTTGGATATTAGTCCAGTTGTAAGGATTTAAAAAAAATCGAGTCAACATAAACCATTGATCTTCTTCGCATATTTGATTGAAATGCTCCATCATTTGATTGTTTACCCGAGCCTGTATTCTACAACCCTAGAAGTTTATACGATAACATTAGATCAACAAAAGAACAAATTATTGTATGTTAAAACAATAAGCAAAATCAATAATAATTATCACAAATAACATTTTAAGTTAATGAAATTTACTCTTTCATCGACCAGAATGAAATTTAGACTTCGATTATCGTCCGAGTAATCCACCACCCATTTTTTGAGTATTTTCACTATAATTCTGCAGTCAGATCTTTGAGAGTCCAATTGACGAACAAAATCATAATCCGCCATTGCGTGATGCCTATCGTTTAGGGTTATGCAATTTAGAGTATATTTATAAGAAAAAATGTGATTTTATATTAATATATAACCGAAAATTAAGAATATTAACATTTCAGGATAAATATAGATAAAGAAACAATATTATCTTCGAGTAAAATAAATAGATATATATATATATTGAGATTTTTCTATTTTAAATTATGTTAATATTCCAATTCTCATTTATTAAGATAGTTTACTATAAAACCATCTATATATGTTAAATGACAATTTTATTGCAATGAAAATTTACATTAGCTAAATCATAATCATGCACATCGTTTCGTATCTTCACCCGAGTCTGAAATTAATATTTAAGCATATATGTAAACAATATAGTATCACAAAAAACTATATTAAGGGAGTAGGGTTAATGTCAAAATAATTATCTTACTTTGCCCGATGTGGTTTTGTCTGAATTATCTTTCTTTCTTATAAATTTATTTTCGTTTGAATTATTTTAAGAGAAAAAATTTGAACAGTTACCATTTAAAGCCCCTTTACTGTTAAAACCAACAACAATCCACTAATTTATGTCAAGACACTTCCATATTGATATTGACCGATTTGTTCGTTTCACGTGCCTGGTAAGAGAATATATTCCATGTTTTAAGTTTCACCAAATATACACGCAATCTCAATAAGTAAATATACTATTTTACTAAATATAAACTTTTGCTAAATTGCAACACTTTCCATAAAATAATATGATCTCTCTCTATGGCTTATGTTATTTGGACAATTTTATGTTTCAATATTTTAGGAGATGACATATTCATACAACATCATAACAAAAAATGCCATTTATGTAGACTTTTACGTTATAACTTTATGTTTCTACTTGAGCATTTTTCCTTAAAATTATATGAAATAGGAAACCTGGAAAGTCAAACGGTTAGTTGCAAACATAAAGTCGCATAATCTTCCCCATAAAAAAATTGAAAAATGTGAAGATTGATTATTATTGCACACCTTATAAATACTGACTTGATGGTTTCTTTTAAAAAAACTTTAAAATATTTTTCAAGTACCATTATCGTTTCTGAGAGAATTCATAAGAAGATGGCGAACACAAACGAAAAAAAATTCGATGAAAATGGTTTGTTGATCATCAATCCCCCACCATTGGTAATGAGATTTGGTGTCGTGGAACCAAACTCACCACCTTCACCAACAGATTCCGAGATAGAGCAAGAAGAATTATGGGAACAAATACACTTATTCACCGCATCAAATCAGAAAGCCAAACAGAACACTCCTCAGGTAATACATCCTATTTACTAAAGTTTGTTTTAATCATGTCTTACACAATGAATAATAAAATCTGTATATTCTACTTATGGAGGATGACAAAGGCAACACATCTAATGAGACACCCCAATCAAGTTGCACAAAACGAAAACACGACCTGATTCTAGATCTGGAGATAGGGTAGAAGTGCATGCGTTGCGGTTTTGTGGAGACAGAAATTCGTCACATGGATAACGCCGAATGGGTACGTGATCAGAAATATATTTAGATCTAAATTATGAAAAATTGTCTAAAATCTATGTTATTGAGTCATTATAGTTTGTTATTGATTGCCCATTGAACTCTATGTTGTAGAAACAATTCATGTTTAAATATAATATTGAGTTAGTTCAAAGCTTCATAGTTTTACAAAAATCTAAATCGGATTGTTTGTGTCTGTGTTTAAAGAGAAAGGAGAAGGAACGAAAAAAGAGGAGATCTGGAGTTTAATCAAGAACAATATCAGTTTCAAACCAAATTCATGTTTTTTTTTCTTCTGTTTGTAATGATCACTTTAAAGACAGTATGTACTTGGTTTTATTTTCTAAAAACTATTAAGTTTATTTCGATGACATGATAATTTGGTTTTGAAGCATTCTCGATGAAATGTCAATGGATGCCCAATAATATGCTACAATTAAAGTTTGGTTAAAATATGTTATCGAATAGAGTTTGTCACTGGATTATCCGACTACAGTTAAAAATCAGAGATTAAACCATTAATACATGAGATCCAACTTAGTGAAAAATCGAAAAACGTTAAATCTATTAAAAACTATAAAACCGAATGTAATGGTCTTATACAATAAAAAGAACTAACATATTTCGAGATACATAGAGACAACATATCACAAACCAAAACACAGTAAAAAGAAATATCATATCTTGTCAAAAACCTCCTTGTAGACGACATTCAATGTTTTGTTTTGTGGTTTGTTGTCTTTATCGGTGATCAATATCTTCAAACCTTCTCTTGATGTAACCCTCGATACAGTGACATAGAGTTGCCCATGAGTAAAAACCGGTCTTGGAAGATACAAACCAACCTTTTCGAGTGTCTGTCCTTGGCTTTTGTTTATAGTCATTGCAAAAGCTAATGTGATAGGAAACTGCTTGCGTCTCATCCTGAAAGGAAGTTTCATCTCCGAAGGAGAGAGGAATATCCTAGGAATCAGTACCTTTTCACCAACCTTGCTACCTGTTATTATCTGAGCCTGGAGAACATAATTAGTCATCTTAATAATGATGAGTCTTGTGCCATTACACAACCCATTCTTAGGGTCGATATTTCTTAGAAGCATTACAGGAGTACCCTCTCTCAACTTCAGGACATGATTAGGGAAACTAGACATCTTGATACTATTTAAAAACTTCTCGGTATAAATCATGTTGTTGGAATCACCTTTATTCTTACTGGCTACACTCTCTGAGGGTACTTCAGATGCATCATTGTAATTGACAACTTCTTCAGTCGTATCAATGCTATCACAGCTAAGATAGGTCCTTTCAACACCTGTTATATACAAAACAACCGTCGTATTATATAAATATAAACAAATAAACTAAGAGGAATTAAAACAAAATAAACATACCCGATAACTTTGAAAGCATATAATCATTTATCGTATCTACATCATCGTTTCTTGGACTCAGTATGGCACGGTCTTGGAAAAATTTAGGATCAGTCTTTTTCGAAAACGAACTCCCATAAATTTCTTTGACGATCGTTTTTATAGGATCTTTACAGTCTTTAATCAACAGATCATCAGGAATATCAATCACGGCTTCACCACTACCATCGTCATTTATCGTACCATCACCAATGTCTAAGATCCACTTTGTAAAGGCAGCTCGTTCAAGCATCGCACGGCTATTATCTCCAGATATAAGTCGCATGTTCTGTGTAAGTCTCAACACTCTACATTTGTGCCACAGAGGTGACGAATTCAAAGTGGCCATAAGTATCTCTGTCTTCCCGGCATTTGGAATCACTGGCAATATTTGCCTATAATCCCCTCCTAAAACAATGACCTTATCACCAAAGGGCTTATCAACTTCTAATATATCACGCATCATTCTATCTAGAGTCTCGAAACAGTCTTTACTCATCATCCACGCCTCGTCCCATATAATGAGTTTAGCAACCCTTATCAGGTCGGCAAGATTCGACTCCTTCTTGATTGAACAGAAGGTAAACTTATTAACCACAATAGGGATTGCAAATCTTGAATGCGCAGTTCGGCCTCCTTCTAATAACAACGCAGCAATCCCGCTCGATGCAACCTTGAGAACAACATCACCTTGGGAACGTAGAACAGATCCTAATAGACTCCACAAATAAGTTTTACCAGTACCTCCAGAACCATAAACAAAGAACATACCTCCTTTGTTCTTATTTAATGCTTCTAGTATCTCATCATAAACACTTCTCTGTTCACTTGTTACAGTGGCTAACATCTACTCGTTTCTTACTCTAAGAGTTTCACGATTGTAATTCCTCTCATCCCGAATAAGAGGATTATCACGTGACTCCAGAGTAATATCTTCAGGAAACGGCATAGGTGTGAATTATTTTAAGGATCTCCCACTTACACGTAAAAGAAGTTCTATTTCGACCAGAGTAAAGTCTTTAACTTGCTCCTGAGATAGACTAACAGCTACACAATTTCAAAAAAATTACAAAAGATAAATTAGCTATCAATATCTTAAAGATATATAATAACAACAACGCAAACAATAACTATACGACTTACTTTGATCACTGGCAGCTTTTCTGTAATTATATATGATGTCATCTGATAATACCTGCCACGTAGCATCCCAAACTCTAGAAGGAATGGATATACTTTGAGTAGTGAGCAGCATCACAAAAAGACGACGAAGATAATTGGCAGAAAGCCACAAGCCACCCTCATTGATGGCCTCAATATATTCTTTGTCATCATTCAATAATCCATACGCATAGCAAGCGTCTTTGAACGAAGAATGTAGAACTTTGTTGACCGTTTTTATATCATCAAAACTACGTGATCCTTTGACTAAATTAAGCAGAAGCCTTAAATAATACGCTTCACCTGCCCCAATGGGTACGTACGTGATTCTACCAAGAGCAACTCTCCTTGATCGTGGCGTCCATATTCTCTTTGTGTTATTCCACACAAATCTCGTAGGAAATTGCACATAAGTTAACGTCCTCGCCAATTCATACATATCGTTGCACTCCATCCAAGCAATGAATTTTGACGTACCAACTGAGACACGATTAATAACCTCGTCACCTGGATCATCCTCGTTGTATATGACCATTTGCTGATTCGGTAAATGAAAGGGTAGTTTAATTACAGAAACCGTGCGATGGTGAGTATGATTACGGAAAATTCTCCACGTAGACTCCGAAGGTGCTACATACCTACATAGAAAGACATTATTAAATAATGGAAGATTGGAATTTCAAAGATATAAAATATGTGAACAAAATGTTTAAAACATACCTACAATTGAAGTGTTTCTTAATCTCGTTTTCTTTATCATCATTCTTGACAGTTGCACGAATGTAGTCAGCACCTTTATGAATATATTTGAATAGATACTTTACTGATCGAGATTGTACACACCATTCGACGTTGATATGAGCCCTATAAAGCAGTGTGAGACTCCTATTATAAGGAACCACAAATCCATTATCACATTCAATACCCTTTTTAACGATAACTTTCTTGTCATTACGTCGCCTGTATATAGGATATCCAACATCATCTATTTTAGTGATCGGACTGTAAGGTTTTGGAAAATACTTTGTACATTTTCCTTCAGCCATGCAAACACTATCCTTATTCAAAGCACCACATGGACCATGCATCATAACATCTCCTACTATCTCATACAGCGCTGGATCAATATCCTTGTCAGGAATCTTAGCACATATTATCTTATCAATGTCATCACCAGTTGGTAGCTTGTGACCAGCTTCTAAAAAAAGAACGATGTGTGCATGAGGTAGCCCCCGTTTTTGAAACTCAATCGTGTAGATCGCTGCAACGAATAAATGGTAGTTTTTAAAAGATTAGTTAGCATGATCATCTAGCAATGTTATGGACATTATATTGCTAAACGAAATAAGATACTTAGTTTAATAAAACATACCGGCTTTTACGACACCTAACACATTTTCTTTGGTGAGCCTGTGCATGAGATCATCTAGTTTCATCTTGAACACTCGCGTACATATATCTGGTCTATCCTCTTGCTTCAAGTTATGTCTTTTTAGGTGCCTGGTAATCTCAAGCCATTTGGGATTACACGTAAAGGTTATGAAAAGATCCGGAAAATCAAAATGCTGGCAAGTAGTCATCGCATCTAGATAGTGTTGCACCATATACCTTGTACCACCAGTATAAGAAGAAGGTATAATAATACGTTTACCCTTGTCAGAAAGATCAGTGTCACCTCCATCAAAAGTTTTCTTTATTTTGTCATAATTTTCGCAACGAAGTTTAGACTGATTCATTGATATGAAACGTAGTCTATTAGTCTCAATCATCGTGAACGCATCCACTAAAAACTGCTGGAACAATCTTCCAGATAAAGGGATGATTGGTGACTCACCAACCCTCTCTTGTATGCGGTAAGCAAAAAACTCTCTCATAGTAATATGCAACCTTTTCCTCCCTTGAGTATCTACAAAACCAATATCGATACCAAGTCTGAACCCGTCCTCACCATAGGGAAACAATAATGGATATTGCAAAGGCAGATACGCAGGATGTAGTTTACTGATCCTTTTGAGATTTCCAGTCTTTTTACACTCGATGATGATATCACGTGCATCTACCTCACCATTGAAATCATTAGGTATCAATGCAGCAACTTCATTAGTAGCTGGTAGATTCTCAGTCCTTCCATCGCTTTTCCTGTCACACTTTAAAATTATCCTTAACCGGCTTGTATCATCGTTAGGATCAAACCTTTCTCGAACGTTTCGTAATGCATCCACATGTTTGTTATGTTTATCTAGCATATTTTTTATTTTCTCAACAACCTTCACTCGCAATTTATCAGCCGGTCCTGTTTTCCTGTAAATTTTTTAAAATAAATTCTTATAAGAGTTAAAACCATATAACATTTAATAACAATACATATATGTTTTAAAATTGATCTCAATGATTAAATTTAATATAAACCAAAAGAATAATAATCATACCCACAAGCAGCTATTCGGTTAGATGTTTCATTTGCGGTATCATATATATATAGCTGTAAAAAAGCTGGTTCTTTTCCAGGAGGTGGTAGCAACTCCCATATAGAATGGTAGTTCTCCCCACTCATTTGGAAAATGTAAGGACCTTTCCCGTCGTTGATTTCTTTATTTATTTTTCCTCCAAGAGAAGTGAAAGAAAACATCATATTATACGCCCGGATAAACTCACAAAAGTGATCACGCAAATCACCATCATTATACATCAATGCTAATAAGGATTTCGGAGGGGTTTTAAGAAGTGGAAGAACGACTTTACCCTGACCACAACACATGGAGAATATAGGCTTCCCACGACGATATCGTTTACCCAACCTCTCTCCATACCACATATAAGCCTTACAATTACCACATATATATATAGGATCACCATCGTCGTAATAACCTAATTAAAATAATATTCATTGCTTAATGTTAATTACACAGTAGTTATATATTATGTATTGAATGAAATATATTAGTATAATAAAAACCATAACCTCCATCTTTCAGACCAGGACTAACTGATTCTAATAAATCTGTTCTAGTAACAACGGTCTCTGTTGCATCCCCATCACAAAATTCAGAGGTTTTAGCACCTTTTTTGGGTCTTCCTTTCTTTTTATTACCAGGCCTCGATTTTTCCACATCCTCACTTTCCGACATAGAGTCTTCATCATTATCCATATCGGACTCAGAATTAGTAGCAATAAAGCAAGCAAACTCTTTGGTGTTGATAGAAGTAGCCAAAAGATCTGTTTTTTTTTTTTTTACGGAAAAAATAATAAGTGAAAATCAGGCATATAATTATTAATAAACATTGTAATTACGAAAAAGAAGATCAAACCAATAGCTTCTTTTCTTTTTCTCCTCTCACGCATGATATGCATTCGTCTCTGCTGTGCATTACGAATTCCCGAGGGTGTTAGATCAGGAACTTCATTGATATTGTAACTGAACAAACCTCCATGTTGGTCTCTATCGGTTACACTGGTAGGAGCATATCGTGCGTTCTTAGCATTACCACCTACAAATTACAATTAATAGTAAGCAAATTTATAACACGTAAATGTCTTAAAAATGTAATTTACTTAAAAAACACCTTTATTTGGAGCAATCGACGAAGATGAACTTTTTTTCTGAGGACGCCCAAGCTTACGTTTCATTTTTTCTGGTGAACAGCACGAACAAAAAAAAATAATAATGTGTGATCAAAATACACAATCATTAACAAACTATATATATGAAATATTATATTGCGCGATAATGCAAAATATACATTTTCGCTTCTCATAATAAATTAAGATTTTGGTAATAAAAAGGATTTCGAAATAGAAAACCGCACGATAATGTTAACATTACTTATTCTTCGCGATAATATGCCTATCTTCTCTAATATCGAAAATTTATATTTTTCGTGATAATGTTAAAATACTATTGAAATACTTCTACATTACAATAACGCGGATCTATAAATAATTATTTATTATTCCAAATATGCAGAGTTAATCCTAAAAATATATCTCTACATTACAACAAATATATTATCCTAATGTTTTACGAAAACCGAAAAGACTATCGTTATATTTCTTAGAAATTGAATATTCTCCCAAAAATATGGTTATTTAACATATCATCCAATAAATTACATCACATATTTTTTTTTCCAGTGGACAATTATACTACAATTCGTTACGCAGGCGTTTTGGGGATAACTATGAACATCGAAATCCATACATGAAAATAATAATTAAAAAATCTTATTTTCATACACTACATCACAAGTCAAGTTTTATTCAAATCACATACGATGTTTAACACAAACCACAAAACCTAAAAATAAAAATTGATATAAAATAATTCCTAAAACATTAGCACGGAACTCGTAACATCAGGGTTTAACGACTGGATATCAACTCTCGAAACTGATAGACCTCGAAGCATGGCGAATTTAGAATAACTTGTGTGCAATCACACGACGTAGTTGCCAAGAAACACCCTATATTATCGAAGAAACGAAAATCAAATCATATTTATCGCATATACTTTACAACCATCTCATATAAAAAATAAAAATATACCTCGTCGAAAAATTATCTTCGCAAAACGAATGATGCAAATAATGACATCTTGTTTACATCCACCCAACTCACGAAGAAAAGTTTCAGCATAATCACCTTTCAAAAAACATGATAAACGTCGGTTCCTTAAGTTTCCCATCAAACAAATAACAGTCTGAGTTAAACTTAAAAATTCGTTTTTTAAATTCTATTAACATAAAATAGATTACCTTTCGTTTTCGAGATCAAATCTTATTATAGGCTGTCTAGAGTATCCTAAGGATCCAATTCTATCGTGAGAGTTTCCAACGTTGACAACCTTACCGATTAGATCTGTTTTAAAAAAAAAAATGAATATCAAATAATCAACTGCATGAGAAATCGGTAATGAAAAATACACAGAATACTCACCCACACAGTAGTTAAAATCAATAGTCCCATTCATAATATCTTCGAAAACAACGAACGAAAAATAACCATTGATATCTAAAGTATAAGAGCTTGCACATGTTGTATCACTGGTAAGTTGAATCATATAAGGATGTGTACTTGGCTTAAATTCACCAGTAAGAGGCAATAGATTAAAATTTATTAGAAGAACCCAATCACCCTCGTTACATATCCTCGAATACTTATCATAAAATTCAATCGGTGCAGTTACATAAATCTTCTGTCCCTGAGAAGTATGGAATAAAACATTCAGACATTTATCATTACAAAAACTAAAATATAATAATGAAATTGATGTGTTATACCTTCCAGTCCCCCATTATAAAGTCTAACGTGCGGTCACATTCAGGAAATCTTTTAAATTTACGTAAGACTTTCAACTTAGTCTTCCATATACGTTTGGTAGGATCGAGTTCGGAAATTCCAAACAGATTTTGATCATATTTTTTATACACGGCGGCGATAGATAGTAAATAAGCCATTTAGGTTAAACGCAAACCCAGAGCCTCAAAACAACTACAACAATTACGTCCAAAGATAACTTAAATAAACATAGCAGAGACAATACTTAAACCAAACATTTGTTTCCTATTTATACAATTTAAAATAAAAGGATATATCGAATATTTTACATTTTTGAGATACCTTAATGCTTATTTTACATTTTTAGGATAACATAGGACCTTGATAGAAAATTTATCACGATCACAGGGATACCGTTTCCGATTTGTATTAGGGATCTATTATAATATACTATTATAATTATAACAATTTTCCAATTGGTATTAGGAATATATCGTTATATATAAAAACGACGTATTAGCATTACCGAGTTATATATGACGACTACTTTTTAGGTTTTATAGGCACTACATCATGTCGATCGCTGCTTGTCTTTTAGCAATGAAAAATATGACTTACACCAATGTCTCCAATATAACTCCATCAATTCAACTACGACGTATTCGTGTGAAAATACTGCATATGTTCGAGCACATCGGTGAACCTGATAACACTTTAGATTTGGTGTTGGTTGATAAAAAGGTATTCCGGTGACTTTATATTTTTTGTGCATATCACGTCTCTGATATACATATTTTTGTTTTTTTTAGGGTGATAAAATACATGGATCAATATCAAAAGGGTTTATAGACAGTTTTACATCAGAAGTGAAGCAAGGAGATTCAATTATTCTTTACCGTTTTGGTGTAGTCCCTGTCATCGGAGACTTGAGGCCGACGTTGCACAATTATAAAATAATATGGAATTCTCAAACTTATTTTTCAAAGATCCCTTTCTATGATAACAACAACTACCTAAGTATCGTTGAATTTGGTAACATACACAACAATCTCCGAGACCCATTGTTTTTCGTTGGTATGACTTTAGATAAATTAATAAATAATAACAAAAAATATATGCTATTTTATATCTATAAACTTTCTCAACTAATCTTTTTATTAGATATAATTGGACACATCGCGGTGATTGGAACATTTAGTCACAAATCCTCCAAGAGCCAAAGAAAGTGGGGTAATGTTTACGTGGAACTCCGTAACGAATCGTAAGTTTTTTAAATATGTTTCTCAATTGCAATCACTGTAATTATCAATTTTTACTACATTATATGATTATTATATGTCCAACAGAGATGTTAGATTGCAAGTGTTATTACGGAACGACTATGCACTGGACCTGATGACTGCTTTATCACGGAAAGAACACAAAATTAACATTTGTGTTATACGTTTCGTGCAACTGTTCAAATTTGCACATGCTTGGGCAGCGATAACTGCATACGATTGTACCGAAATTTTACTAAACCCTAACCTACTAGAAGTCGAGAGAATGCGGACCACAATCACGGAATCAGACAATGGTATTATATTAAATTTTTGAATAGTTTCTTTTTTCGCATGTTTTATTTTCTTTTTTTTTATATGTTTTTATCATTTGATTCAATAAACGATGGTACTATATCAAAAATCTCCTCATATTATTATTTTCGTATACATTGCTTTTTTCAATTTTTTAAAATATATGTTTATTATATATATACATATTTATTTTTCTAGTAAAATATTATAATACTTTTAAATCAACAACAGTGTCAATGGACTAAGAACACAATATTGCATTGAAAACAAAAAGTGATATTCTTTGTAAATAAAAAAAAACGCTAAAATGAGATGCTTTGCGAAACAGATGAAGTTTATAGTGAAGTTTATAGATATTGAATATTTTATGTATTACAATAAAAATAAAAAATAGCTATGTTGTTCAAATACACAACCTATAAAAAACGAAATAAAAATTTAATATTTCCTACGGAAACTGATCTTCATATTCATCATTCAAAGGGGTAAAATCAACTGCAGTTTCAAGCCTGGTACAATATGACAATATTATAAAATCATAAAATAGATGTCAATAAAATACATATACAGGATATAAAATCAAAATTGGAATCTACATACCTCATCTTTGCTATTGCCACTTCTGGAGTAGGAGGATCCTCGAGAATATCAGATATGAATCTTTCCGATTCAACTATCCACTCATCTAATAACATATACATATTCAGTATGCATGTGAAAACAATAAATCTGTTAAACTTCTGATTAATTGCCATATTGAATAGATATTAATAGTTAATATTTACGTACCCCTCCACCTATTGAAAGAGAAAAATCGCAATACAATAATATGCCTTGAAGACTTATCACGATTCGTCCAAAGTTCTTCAAATTTCGTTGCCAAGTTATCCTAAGCAATACATTTCAAGGAATTTCTACTGTATATATTTACACCAACATAGAAGATAATTAACATATTTTAATATATCAAGAAACACAAATCTGACACCAGTTACTCTGAGGATAAGTTGTACTTACCCGAGATCTTCGAGTACAAAACGAATAAGTGGACGTTCTGTGGGTGTATCCGATGTATCGGACATATGAACTCCTCTTTGAAGTTTCTGAACAAAAGTGACAACCCCGAGAAGATCAACTGAAAAATCAAACAACTAAGTTAGAAAAAAATTCATTTCTCAATTAATGAGATAAACCAAGATAACAACATGCATGTAAGATACTTACCAAGATATCGTTCTGTTTGAATGGATGCAAACAAAATATCTATGAATGGACAGAAAGAGTATATTTCTCTGGAAGACTTCGGATCGGTTTTCTCAGTGATCGTACCCTCGTTGATACGTATATGACAGTTGTTTGATGATATACTTGGATGTGGTAATTTGTCTGTAACTGCAAAATTACCAAAAAAAATACCACTCTCCTTCGAGCAACACATCCTCGAATTTGTCAATTATTTCAAATGGCATGGTACACAGGATGCGATTGTCCTACACAGTTTTAGTAAAAAAGAATCAATAAACGATTACATTTCCAAAACATGAACAGGGATAATCTTTTAAAATCTCATAAACTTACAAATTCATCAGCGAGAACTAAAATCCGATTAGGGCAACCAATGAGAGTAAAATCATAATAATTTCTAACTACTTGGACAAAAATACGTTGCTCGCTGTTTATCTTCTGAAGTTCAGAAACTCTATTACATGGAGACATTCGTTGTTTTTATTTAGTTTGGAGATGAAAGATGATAAAAATGAACGTTTCTTTTTATAAGACGGAGACAATGAACGGTTATGTTTTAAAAGGCGTGTTTAAAATACTTTAGAAATGACGGTTCTGCTTTTAAAGGCGGGTTTTATATACTTAAGCAACGATTCGTCAAAACTAATAAAATTAAATGACAATTTCCAACTAAAATTAACTTTTTTTGTTAATAAAAAAATACGATAAATATATATAAGATCCATTTTCACATAAAAGTTTATTTTATTATTTTATGATAAGGTAAATTTCCCTTCGGAGTTACAACGGATCAAATGATGATATATTCATTGGAAATATTCCAAAAATAAGCTAGGGTTGATCCGTGAGACGAAAGAAAAGAAAAACATCAATTCATAAACATTATAAATATAACATAATTTCAACTCGGAAACCATGTTTTGTTTTTTCTTATGACGGTAAACTATAGGAGACTTTTTGATAAAAATACGATATTAAAATAAACCTTAGTAATTTCATTAATTATAACGAAAACATTTTAGTAATCGTAATATGCCATATGAAAATATAAAATTAAATAAAAAATAAAAAAATAACTTAAAATCCTAATGCTTAACTTATGAAATTTATAAATTGACTAGTCCCATCGCATGACATGCATCCTTGAAGGTAGGATACACGATACCAGCAACAGTCCTAATATCCTCATAAGAACATGGGCCCTTTATAACAGCCAACAAAATCCTGAGATAATAAGCCTCGTCAGATCCATCCGAACAATCTGCTATAACACTGACTCCAGGGTCACCAATGACAATTCGTCTCCATAACTTTTGCTTACGATCCCAAACAAATTGACTTTGAATTTCTGAATACGTAAGCATCCTAGCTTCCGGGTATTTTTTGTTGCAGTTCATCCAAGCCGTGAATTTAGATGTTCGATTAGGACCAAGATTCTCGCCTTCATCAGTCATCACAATCTCAGATTCAGGAAGATGGAAAGGCAAAACGTTTAGACGAACACTTCCACGTGTATTTGCACCTACGAAACATAATTAGATCTAAGTTACAAACCAATATAAATATGAAAGCAGAACTTAATAAACACAAAACGATATAACGTTGGATGTATAGTATACGATATCAAGTGGATGTATAGTATATATCGCACCTGATGAGTTCATTATAGAGGTATAAAGAAAAAGTACACAGCAAAGAATAGAATAAACCACGATATGACACTACATCTATATATAACCGAGTATTCTAGGGTTTTATTATAATGTTGACATTTTTTCTATTGGAAATTTGACATTTTTGTTTTTATTTGATAATATTTGACATTTTTGTTTTATTTCATAAATATACGCACACGTAAATATAACAGAATAAATCTTCTCTAGAATCTTCGAGAATCATTAAAACTGAATATATAATTCATTTGTTACATATACTGGATACTTATTCGTACAAATATTATCATCGTAATATATATATATATATATATATCACGATATTTATTTAACTATATCGTGATATATATACATTTTATTAATTTTGATAATTACAACAAAAAAAGGACAGAGTTTAGATTTATATGAATCGGGTCGCAATAGAATCAGTTTTCAAAGTCACGACAGTTTCCAGGACGTTAGGTATATGTGTTCAAGGATAAACCTAAATCACAAAAAACGCTTCAAAAGGTTTATTGATTATAACCCACTATCATATCTAAAAGAATAATAAATGAATTATCGACATAATATCAACTTGATAAGCATAACAAAATAAATGCGATAAAAAATGATTTACAGACATGATGTGAATATGCGATACACGCGATGATTGTAAACATAAAATTGAATAGAAACAAATTAATTTTAGAAAAGAAAAACAACTCTTTCAAATTAAATAAAATTAAGTAAACATAAAATCTAAATCATTAATATTCTCAATAAAAAGGTTCTACCAAAACTCAAAACATAAAATTTAAGATAATATAATAGCGAACGCATTATCACTAAACATCCTATGACATAGAATTCTTCTTCCTTCTAGATCCAGATGTTTTGACAGGAGTAGGAATGACGTCAGGATCCTCACGATCTCTTTTAGAACCCACAGGAGCTGTCTTCTCGAGTGTGACATTTGTATTTAGTTTAACAATGTCATTAGGAGCATCACAGTCACTTTTAGAAGATGCAGGTACAATCTTCTCGATAGAATCTTCTGCATTTACATCGACATTGACATGAGGATCATCACAATCACTTTTAGAACAGGCAGGCAGAGTTTTCTCAACATGTGATCCTCTATCTTCATCGACGAAGGTTTCCAAAAACGGAGGCTAAAAAAAAAAAACATATCAAATAAGTAATCCGTTATGCATAGTTATATATCCAAATATCCAGACAAAATAAGAATCAAAAGCATACCTCAGAATAGACCTGACTACAGAACGTCTGAATCATGTAGTCATCATATCTAAACTGGTCAACCGAAAACGAATTCTTAACCTTTTTGACATTATCTTCAGTTACAACAACCTTAAAAAGGAACTCTTTTCCTTCTAGATCATGCAGTGATTGAGGCAGTCCAGACGAATTATCCTACAAAATATATTACAAAAATATTTTAATTGAGGTATATAATCATAACGCTTATCAAATAAAACGATAAGTGTACCCCAACAGACTCTTCGAAAACTTCCTCGACAGTCTTCTTAAACAATTTTTGAGCAATTTTGTCAAACACGACAAAGACTGCCGTCCCTCCAAAACCATCGTCCACAATCAACAACAGAAAGAAACTATAAAAGAATAATTATACAATTAATTTTATAAATATAAAAAATATAAGACGTAAAGATTAGAAAGTATGTGGACGCCGAATTCAAAGAATAGAGATTGACTACCTAGCAACAACTTCAGACTCATAAACATTACTATTGCAATTAATGCATTTCCAAGACGGCGGCGAAGGAGCATGGTCTCTCTCGGGTATAGGATGAACCTTTTTTTCACACTTCTTGCATGCTATGTAATACCACGAATTACTATTGGCAACCGAGCGTATAGTCGCCAATGTCACATACTTACCAACCTGCTTACTCGAGATAATCAACGACAACCACCGATATACAAATTTTTTTTATAAACATAAATAATAGAGTATCGCATATTCACATACCGTATCGATCGAATGTATAGAACTTAAATTTCGCCTAATATTAGTTCCCAAAAATTCATTGTTTAATGAATCTTTAGAATCTACACCCGAATCATCTTCGTTAGGAATGAGAATATACTTATCTTGAGGCAACCTAAACGGAAAAAATAAAGAAACTAATTATAGTAAAACGAACATACGTACAAATAAAACCGTACTATAATTCCATTAAATAAATCCTTACTCAGATCGGAATTTCACCACAAGAGGACAAACTGGATCAAACAAAATCTGAGTTGTATTAAAAGCATTTGAGACGCTCATCTCACCTAAAAAGTGTAAATAAATCGATGTATCAGAAATATATATAATCTATGATAAAACTCTTCATAATCGTCACTAAAATTGAATCAGTATAAATCATTAAGTAATATACCTCGATAGTTTTTGATACACGCAAGCCTTATAATAACCACAACGACGGATGCGCAATTACGTTTAACATAATCAGCAACTTCTTTTGCATAATCAGCCCAAAGAGTACATGGTAATTGTAGATCGCTGTTATAATTAATAAATGATCATGAGTTAAATCATATAACTAAAAAATAACACATAGTAAAATAAATTATTAAATTAGAACTAAGTATGTTACCTCTCATCCCTAAGATAAATCTTAAGTCTAGAACGACGTTTTCCTTGAGCCATAACGTCCTCAACATGACCAACTCTTACGATTTGTCCGACCACGTCTTAGCGTTTGTAATAAAATAGGACGAAACGAAAGAACCAAAACAATTACCGTGTCATAAAAAATACCGTGTCATAAAAATATTTTTAAAAATATGCGTCTCAGTTTAGATATGTTACCGATCAAGTAGCCATTGTCCAAATCAGTTGATAAAATATCTATAAAACTTTTCATATATTTCTCAGAACGTCTTGAGGAAAATCCAAGCATACAGAGACAGTCGTAGTTGCATAGAACACTATCTTGAAAGGTGTTCGTGTAGTTCGATACTCAGAATTATACTCAACAACCTTAAAAGTATTGATAATCACCGATCTCCCCTCGATCAAATCTTTACGAAAAGATTTAGCGAAAAACCTTTCAAGAGTTGCTTGTATCCTATCACCCTAAGATCCAAAGGACAATAAAAAAAAAATTAACCAACAAATAATTGGCTAACCGAGATATTCATAAATTATAGGACTAACCTCTTGGTCAACCAAGACCATCTCAAGTGAACACCCCCCTCTACCTTTGAATCCATCCCAAATCTTGAGGATATTAACTTTGATAACAAAGTTATCAGAGCCAGGACGTAAATCCCTAACGAAAACATTAGATGCTGATTTTCTTTTAAAAATCGACATAGTTTAGACCAGACGATATTATAACAAAGAGAAAAGATTGGGAGAGATCAAGACGAAGAATGGGTATCTATATATATATAGTAGGAGACATGATATATATATGTAAATTAGACTTAGTTCGGATATGATTTACAACTTTTTTAGAATATACATATATCGCAACAAAAGGTAAAGACGATCAAATCTTCTATTTTTTTTTTATTTTAAAAATGTTAAAAACGATAAAATCTTCTAATTCTCTGTATAAAATAATAAAATAATACTCAGATAATATCGATTTAGATATACTTTAACGGAAAATTAACATCATGAAATTAAATTCAATTTAAAAAATGGCAAACATTACAGTAATTGTATATACAAAGTAGAAAATATATTTAATAGATAAATAATTAGCGATTTAGAAAAACAATTTAAGGAATTATTCCTAAAAGATGTGTTTAAGTTACTAAAAATGATAATACATATCAATAATTAAGTGTAACAATAAATTAGATAAAATGCGATCAATCAAAATATTTTTACGGTTTATCATTTGTATAATTTATCCTCTGTATATAACATTTATAATTCTTAAATAACATATCGCATGAAAGAACAATTATTAGTCTAAATATTAAATGAACAATTACTATAATATATTGTAAAAATCGCGCACACACGCAGAGATATATAAGATAATTCATATGAGAAGAAAATGAAAAATAACAAACTAAAAAACTGCAATGTAGTTTTACACGATATAAAAAAATTCATAGGCTGTTATTCCAAGATTTATGTATTTGTGGAATGGAAATCAATATTGATCGGTTGACACCAATGCCTCCCGGAGACGTACTACTTCAGGAATAGCTGGTGCCAACATTATCCGTGTGTAATTAGGAGCCGCTACAGCCATCCAATTACCTTATATCACAAAAAAAAATTGAAATAATTAATAACTTAACAAGCACTTGTAGTTTTAATATAGTTATATATATATTCGAGAAAGTATCATAAATTCCAGCCTTAGAATACCTCGAATGATATCAACTTTTGCAGCCAGAACGATACATATTATCATATCATCATCACAATGCGTCAACCCATCGAGAAAATCTCGACCAAAATTACCAACCAAACGACATGGTAGACGACATCTTCTAATAATTATAAAATAAAACAATCAGCGGAAAATTAGTTGTAAATAAGTAGCTCTGAATTCTAAACAGTATGATAATACACAATACCTCTGATTCTCCAATTCGATATATATCTCGTTCATCATGTAGCTTTCAAAAGGATATTGTTAGTTTCCAACAGTCATAACACGTCCAATTAGATCTTAACGGTAAAAACATAAAAAGGCAAGTCAACACTATAGCGATTTATAACTTACAAAACATAATATGTGTCATATCACAAGAACATACGTAATACACACAGCTTACCCACACAACTGTTAACGTCGCATGATCCATCTATTATATACTCGAACTCGGTAAAAGAAAAGCAACGATATGAGTTATCCATCACAAATACACCGACCGAAGTTTGCAGTTTGCAAAACACCAAAAGAATGATAAACAACTCTATATATACGGCGTATCATATATAGTTATTTTATTTTAATTTGACAAAATATAAGCAACGATAAGATTACGGAAAAGCGGAATAATAATATGTTATAATTAAACTTTATTATTATAACAAAACTGATATATATAATTATTCTAATATCATTTATTATATATTGCTTTTGTTAAAATAAGAAATAAGTATACCACGATAAAGAAACTAAAAAAAAACATGGTAAAAAATTACTGTCTTCTGATAATCAACCAACGAACTAATGCATGGTATGCACTTCTAAACGAAGGATAAACGACTCCACCAACAGTCCTAATATCATCAAAACTACGTGGACCCCTAACTATGTCCAATAATAGCCTCAGATAATACTCTTCTCTGTACTCAGTCGGCGATTCGTCCACAACACAAGCACTAGAATTTCCTTTTAGTCTTGGCCTCCATGTCCTATTTTTACGATCCCATACAAACATAGAAGGAATCTCCGAGTATAAAAGATTCCTTGCCTCTGGATAAGACTGATTACACCTAAACCAAGCAAGGAATTTAGGTTTTCTAGCAGCAACACGTCTATCTAAATTATTAGAAAACACAATATTTTCTCCCGGGAGATGAAACGGCATAACTTGCCAATTAACACGTGGTCGCCTGTGAGCACCTAGACATATAAAATAGAACAACAATCATATATACAATAACAACAATCAATAGAATACCGTAAAGAAAACTAACGATTAGTGACGTCCTCAAAAACGTAATACAAAACTCATTTACCAAACGCTTTCATCGAAGAACCCAAATGCAAACAATTCTAACAATGCAGACTGATAACCCGTGAAGTCGCGATAGACGCATATATATACCTATACCGAAATATATGCATATATATAGAGATATAAGAATTATGTGGTTTACGCGTTGTTTATTTTTTTCTAGGGTTTCTTAGAATGTTTTCCTTTATTTACATTTTATACACCTCTCAACTACCGAGTTTTCCCTTTTTAATAAGTAATTAATCAATTCATTCAAACACCATGATTTTCATAGCTACTAAATGAAAAAAAACAAAAGTTGTGGTATGATCGGGGATATATTCGAATCCTATTAGATATTTATAAATATGAGTTACTTGGAGTCCAAGAAATCAATAAAATAATCCATTCAAACACCATGATTCTCATAGACACTAAATGGAAAAAACGAAAAGTTGTGATATGATCGGGGATATATTCGAATCCTCTTAAATATTTATAAATATGAGTTACTTGGAGTCCAAGAAACCAATAAAAACATGCGTTATTATATGAATATATAACTTATATTATTTTCTCCGCTTTCTATACTTCAATATCAAACAACAATAATAATTTCATTAAAAAAATATATTTATTGATTGAAATAAAGAGGTCTGAAGAACAAAGAATAATTAAACTATAATTTCTATACATGGTAAATCATTTTTTTAAATGATATTCAATGTAGACGTCATAACACTATTCAATGTAGACGTGCCACACTACCACGCGTGCATGGCCTCTTACGCGGATATCTGCATTGTTATAAAAAAGAGTTGAGAGAGAGAAGGCGGCCACGAATTAATACCAAAAAGTCAAAATACAAACATTAAGTATTAGAAACTCACTGTTCCAAAAACTCATCTAACTCAGGAATACGGGGATTGAGTTCGAACTTAGTAGGAGATGTGGAAGATATAGTGATCTTGCCTATGTTGATAAAACAAATACAGAGTCAAAACAATAAAACGAAACGAACATAGAGAATATAAATTATTATACTAAAAATACCTCCAAAATAATCAATAACGGCCCATCTAAGCACACACACAATGATATCTTGATCACAGCGTCTCCAAGATGCATAAAAGTTTTTCGCCATCTCACCGAATAATTCACAACTCAAATCAACACCACTAAATTAAAAACATGCCACGCATATTCAGATGGATAGAATAATTAAAACGACATTATACAGTTTAAAACATTCAGCAGACAGTACCGTTTATCTTTAAGACAGAAACGTGACGGTTGAGTATGAACCCCATATCTCGGAATCACATATATCATTACATAGACTGCCATATGAAGGAAAAGAATGCTCTCCAGTCAGTAAACCACAGGACGTTCCAGATAGTCTTACATTTAAGACACGACCTATCAAATCTTTATAGACAACAAAAATTAAACAATGTTAACATCAGTAAGATAATAATAACGAAATTCAATAACTAAATCAAAAATAAACACACCAACTAAATAGTCATCATCATGGGCACGATCCAATATCCTTTGAAAATCAACGAAGTCAAAATAGGCATTTTCACATCTACGTGAAGTCTTGTCAATGATAGTTGATGGTATGAACAATATTTTGTATCTATGAGAAGTCGGTCTACAACTATCCTCACAATCGATAACAGAAAAACGACTGATAATAATCCAACTACCAACATCTATGCAGACGATGCAACACTGATCTCACCATCACTAACAGTGGCCTGAATTTTTACACCCTGTGAATAAAACAGCTAATTAGACACTGACAAAAATTTAGAATATTTTTGTGTAATAGTACAATAAATACCTGTTCATCCGACAATATGAGCTCCATAGAAGAACGTTTCGAAATTAGCATATGCACCCACGTTTGTAAAACCTTAACAAAGATAGTACAATCATCTTTGGAAGGACTCAAACGTGAAACACACCTACCAAAACACATTGAACCAAGAGAAACTGTATAAGTCCACACCGAATCCTGGTGTCCAGATATACTAATATTCTTTTCGATGAGTATATCATTCAGTTCGACGTTTCGCTGATGTTCACTATCATCGTCAATATCAGTCTCATCATCCAACATAACATCTTCATCATCATTTTCATTATCATCAGTTGAATCGGCATCGTCATCATCTTCATCTTCGTCATCACCGCTATCATCTTCTGAGCTATCACTTGAACCATCAGATTCTTCACAAGTCTCATCGTCGTCAATAAAATCATCCTCAGAATCATACTCATCTGTTTGGTCCATATCATCAGTATCTTCACCCGTCTCTGAATCAGACCCCATATAATCCTCAAAACCATAATCATCATCAATACCACGACCCGATAAAACCTCGGTATCATCAGAGTCACTATCTTCTGCATAGATAAATATATGTAAGAACGGTGTAATTAGTATTCTAAAAAAAAAAAAATCAGTGTTCAAAACAAAAAACAAAGAATTGAAACCATTAGATTCTTTATTCATAACCCAAGCATTCCTCGCAAAATCCCATAGAAAAGTCTTCTGAGCATGATCACTCGTATTAACACGATCAGAAACTAAATACACAAAACAAACATTAGAACAAACATAAAGACTTAATATACACCATTAACAAAAATATATTTCATTAAGAGCAGAAATACCTCCTTTGATAAAAAGCTCGTGATCAAGAATAGATATATGATACGAAGAATCAATATCTACATAAAAATTGAAAACGTTCATAGATTAATATATAATAAGGGTATGCATCTGAAAGGCTAAGATATAACAGTAAAAACTGTAAGATTAATAGACAGGACTACCTTCGATAACAGGATTATATGTCCGCAAGGTCCATTCATCGATAGCAGAATCGATAAGTAGCTTGCATGGATAACCTACAAATACAAACAACTACTAATAAGTATTATAAATTGAATGAATAACCTAAAGAGGTTCAACAACCTTTTTTTTTGGTGATATCCACGAAAACATATGGAGTCACGTAACGATAATCAGTCATGTCTTTGTTATCCATATTCTGATGATGCGATTTCAACACAGACTTTAACCCGCGAGCATAAGCCTGGTTATCAAAACCTATAGTCGTATAAATTTTTAGAACTCATCTAAAAAAATTGAGAGCATACATACTATTATTAAATTTGATAATAATTATACATATATACCAGAATCGGTAGACGGAACTTCCCAAGTGATGATGACTTTAGATGGATGATCAAAGCTGTACTTAGACGAACACATTGTTAGCTTTGCATCCAAATAGACAAACATGCTGAATCTTTTCTAAAGAGATCCAAAAAGTTAATGCTATTATAAAAACCCTAGCAAAATAATTACAGAACCCTAATAGAACAACTAATGCGTAAATTATGAGAAGTTTGGTTGAAAACGCTCATATTTATACGTCTAAACAACCTAGGGTTTATTTACTTGTGAAAAATACTAAAATGTAATTATTGATCTACATGCGATATTATCTTCCCATGAATTTCGTAGTTATTAATAATAAAAATGTAAAGATTCCATTCTAGATAATAACAAAGAAATTATGGAATATTCCCTTTTATAAAATATTTAATAAATACAAAATATTTCCAAAAATCGAATTAAAAAAAAAAAAACTAATCACAGGATTCGAACCCGTGAATCTTCGATAAATGGACAAAGCACTTAACCAACACACTAACATCTCAATCAGCACAAACGACGTATTGGAAGGTATGTATATTTTTTTTTGGGTTTGAAATTTGGGCCAATTTATTCGAGAGAAGAGATTATGGCCCAGACCCTTTTTACTTGAATTAAAGAAGTTTTCCATTTTTAGAGCAACTAATATCGATTTTAATGATTTAAAATTAACTAATCCAACTGATGCGAGCAATACAGGGTTTGTTGTTTTCGTTTTACTAAGCTTCAGGTTTTAAATTTATAACCCCTAAATGTCTGCAAGTGCACAGATGTGCGCTGTAGTACTTAGGGTATCGATCCACAGCGACTTAGTTGTTTCAGTACGAATTCACTGCAACACTTAAATCAGATTAGAACTAAAAGGGTTTTGGTTTTGGTTTTGGGTTTTTTGGTTGTCACTAAATCTAAACTAGAAAGCAATTAAATAGCAATTGAAAGAAAACTAAAGCAGGTAAAGCGATTAAACAAAGCGAATAGAAGGCAAGTAAATAACAATTAAACTAGGCGATTGAAAGCAAAGAACAAGCAAATGAAAAGCAAACTGAATTGAAGGTTGTAAGCGATTAAAGACAAACGTTGGGGCTCAAGGGTAATTCGCAGGGGTTCATAGTCTATGCTATGTCGATTTCAAGCATATGATAAAGGTAATCAACTACGTATGTTCTAGAACTCGAGGCACGGAAGTATGAATAGCCTACTTTCGCAGCACTAAACAACTATCTCTCGCAACCCTAATCAGTAGGTTTCCACTCTGATTCTGGAAAGGAGAAGATGCAATAGCAGAACAAGACTCATCAATATTCACAACTCAACTACAGGTAGGTTTCCACTCCTATAGAAGAATTGCTCGTTTCACCCTAGTTCAAACAATCAATGAAAGCTTTTGCAACATATCATATCAGATCGGCTTCTAAGTGGCCAGCAAAGAATCACGCAGTAAGATTAAAGGCAAACGAAGAACATCTAGAAGATTAATAATCCTAAATCTATCGATTCATAAGCAAAGACACATGAAATTCCCTTTGAATAATCCTTTTAAACCCAACTGGGTAACTACTCAACCATATTGTAAACAATCATCACAGAGTATTGAAAGTTGCAGGAAATTAAAGAAAAGAAGGAAGAAGAACGAAGAACGGAATCGCAGATGGAGGCGCGATGATGCTCTAGCGGCGGCTCCTCCTCCAAGGGCGGCGGCTCCTCTCTCTCTAGGGTTTGTGTCTCTCTCTCTCTTTCTCTCTTATTTCGTCTCTACACCTTTAGGAATGACCTAAAGGGGGTATTTATAGCTTCTGGGGTGGTCCTGGACACTTAGGGCTTCAAAAATAACGAAAGGAATTGATCTGGGCTTTATTTAAGTCGTCGGGAAAGTGAACGACCAAAGTCCGCGGTCGCGGTGGCTCTACCCGCGGGAAAATGGGTGTTTGCCGCGGTCCCGGCACATGCTCTCTTCCGGAACTGCATTTTCTGTCATTCTTGCATCGGGAGTATCTGAAGATCTAACCGTTGGATTGTCTCCAAACCAAGTGCATTAGAAATCTGGTTGGATCCTCTATGTTGTCTCAAATTTTGGGGGTGATCAGACGGTGAGAAGGTCTTCATCGCTTGTCATACTTCTGACGGTCTGCATTTATCCAAAATTGCTCATTTGTTCCAAATTGCATATCTTTTGCCCAAGTTTCCTGTAAAGTCTTTTGAAACTCTAAAACATTGAAAACACTTTAAAAACATTGAAAACAGAGTTAAAACACCTGCATAAGATACAATTATGATCCATAAAAGTGGTCAAAATACGGTGTTATCAACTCCCCCAGACTTACCTTTTTGTTTGTCCTCAAACAAACTTAAGTCAGGAAAGAATTTTAAAAATCGCAGGAACTAAACAATATCTCAGTGACCGTCCTTCTAAACCATAACTTATCGTGAAACATCTAATTGGATCTAGTCTAGAAAATTCTCACCAAAATACAAGCAAATTAGTCCGTTAATCCGTCATGCGAAAATCTACACACTTAGATCTGACTTCCAGTCAACTAGCTCTTAACATTCATTAGAAATCTCGGTGGTTCTCATCAAAGAAAGTCTAGGCAAGGCAATCTAGGCTAGGTGTAAAAAGGGTTATTCTAGGGGTAAGGCTTAAAGTGTTTACGGGTTACCTGAAGATCTGGAGAATGCAAGATATTATACAAAACCGCAAGAGAGAGTGAAGCTGTTGGTATCCACAGTTTTCAGTCACTTTTTTCTTGCCATAGATTACTGGCCTTCTTCCTCAGGTTCTCTCCTAACTCCCCCAGACTTAGATTTTTGTAAATCTTTCAAAAACATAGCTCTATAAACGCTTAGAAGATTCTTCTTGCTCCACAAATTTCGACAATCTAAGACTCATTACGCCTGTTTGTCACCCTTTCTCTTTTCACGGTTTTTTTTTTTTTTTTTTTTTCTTTTTAGAGAACGGGAACATCTTTAGATATAGAGTCTTAGAGAGTACGAAATTACCAGTCAATATCTGTCTTGTAAAGCTTTACGAAGTTTCTGATACTCTTCCTTCCCAATTCCATTCAGTCTCCTTTGTGAGTGACTGAAAACTGTGTCGCTCCTCTTCTCTCCGACGTTTTTGCACATATCTGCTGATATAAACTAAAGAGAGAATGCATGAGGATTGAAAACAAGGGTTTTGGGTTTAGGGTATGGTACCAGATAAAGATAAACTGGTCATCTAGGATGACAAAGAGTGGTAAAAGTGAGGGTAAAAGACGTCCTAGATGTGTATGTTGATGCCTGCCTAAAATCAATGATGAGAAAATTAAATGTCAATATTAAGGTCAAATAAAATGAGCTAGTATATCCTGTCAGAAAGAATCTTCGTGAATAGAAGTCCTCTGGTGGGATTTCGTAATGCAAGTACTCAGCTACCGCCTAGTCTAGGCCTAAATCACAAAAGAGCAAAAAACGAAGAAATAGCGTAGAAGCACACTGATCTAATTCATCATAGTAATGTTTACTGTGTTCCTGGTTTGAAAAATTTTGAAAAACATTTTTGAAAACGATTTTCGAAAAATTTTTGAAAAATTTTATGTGTCCAAAATAAACTCAAAACAAATCAAATTTCATTAGTAACGGATGAACATCCTCCCCCAGACGTATTTCACACTGTCCTCAGTGTGATAAATCTCGGAAAGAATGGTAAAGAATATAGAAAAGTTGAAATGTTTAAGTGAACTTATCGTGCTGGAGAGTGCTGCTCGTCTTTTGTGTTTGTTCTTCCTTATTGAAAACCTGAAATTTAATGAAACAGAAACAAAGCAATGGAAATAGAAAATAAAGGTCAAAGGGAAATAGATAAAATACCAAGTGGGTTGCCTCCCATTAAGCGCTTGTTTCAAGTCGTTAGCTAGACATTGTTGCTCGATTAGACTTAACCGGGGTCGTGACTCTCCTTGATCTCATCATTGGCCGATGATGGATCAATCAAAAACATCACTTCTCTTTCGTCTTTGGTTTCTTCAGCCAGGTATGGCTTTACACGCTGTCCATTCACTGTGAATGAGTTTCCGGTTCTGTCCCACAGGACAATGGCTACATATGGCTTGACTTCCTTTACCGTGAAGGGTCCTGACCATCTTGAACGTAATTTTCCTAGAAAAAGCTTAAGACGAGAATTGAAAAGAAGTACCTTATCGTTAGGAGCAAAAGTTCTATGAATAATCTTCTTATCATGATATGCTTTAGTCTTCTCCTTGTAGATCTTCGAGTTTTCGTAGGCATTGTGTCGGATTTCTTCTAACTCATGAAGTTGAAGTAGTCTTCTTTCTCCAGCTGTTTTCAGATTCATTTTCATCTCCTTGATAGCCCATTGCGCCTTATACTCGAGTTCTGCTGGAAGGTGACATGCTTTTCCGTAAACTAGGTTGAATGGTGTTGTTCCTAATTGTGTCTTGAATGCTGTTCGATATGCCCATAATGCATCATCAAGTTTGGTAGACCAATCTTTGCGATGAACTGCAGTAGTTTTCTGCAAGATCGACTTGATCTCTCTGTTTGAGATTTCTACTTGACCGCTGGTTTGGGGATGGTATGGAGAAGCAACCTTATGTGTAACTCCATTCTTTCTAAGAAGATTCTCGAAAATTCTGTTGATGAAGTGCGATCCTCCGTCGCTTATCACAATTCTAGGAACTCCAAAACGCGGGAATATAACAGATTTAAACAGCTTCATGACGACCCTTGCATCATTGGTGGGACTAGCGACTGCTTCTACCCACTTAGAGACGTAGTCTACTGCTACTAAGATGTATTGGTTTCCAAAAGAAGTAGGAAAGGGTCCCATAAAATCTATTCCCCAGACATCAAAAATTTTGACTTCGAGAATAAAATTTTGAGGCATCTCATTCCTTTTGCTTATGTTGCCCATCCTTTGGCATTTATCGCATCGCGATATATAAGCTTGAGTATCTTTGAACAAAGTAGGCCACCAGAAACCTGCTTGTAAGATCTTTGAAGCGGTTTTAAAAGTTGCAAAGTGTCCTGCGTAAGACGAGCTATGGCATCCGAATAAAATTCTTTCCATCTCTTCTTCAGCCACACATCTTCGGAATAACCCATCAGCACATCTCTTGTAGAGATAGGGTTCATCCCAAAAATAATGTCTTACGTCTTTCAGAAACTTTTTCTTCCTATACCCGAAAAATTGTGGGGGCTCTACATCAGCTGCTAAGTAATTCGCTATGTGCCTAAACCATGGGGTGTTGAAAGCATCTGCTCTTCGCATTAAAGGACGTGGTGGTGCGGTATTAGCATTGGTGGGGGTTGTATCTATAGCATAGATATTTTCTTCAGGCAAACTGTCATTTAAGGGCAATCTTTCTTCAACTCGAATTCGTGAAAGATGGTCTGCAACTCCATTATCTGCGCCTTTTCGATCTCGAATTTCGATATCGAATTCTTGCAGTAGGAGGATCCATCTTATCAACCGAGGTTTAGCGTCTTTCTTAGACATTAGATACTTGATTGCAGCATGATCAGTATGAACTATGACTTAGATCCTACGAGATAAGAACGGAATTTCTCAAATGCAAATACGACAGCTAGAAGTTCTTTCTCTGTTATAGCATAATTGCATTGAGCTTCGTCTAGAGTTCTGCTTGCGTAGTAGATTACGTGCAGTTTCTACTACTCCGACTGCATAGTCACTTGCATCGCACATGATTTCGAATGGGAGTTCCCAATCAGGTGCTTGCACGACTGGAGCGGAGACAAGAGCTTCTTTGATCTTATGAAACGCGGCTAAGCACTCATCATCGAACTCGAAGTTTGTTTCTTTGCAAAGCAAACGCGTAAGAGGTCTAGCTATTTGAGAAAAATCTTTAATGAAGCGCCTATAGAATCCTGCGTGTCCTAAGAAACTACGAATTCCTTTTACGTTTGTGGGTGGTTGTAGGCTGGTCATGATTTCGATTTTAGCTTTGTCAACTTCAATACCTTTTCCCGAAATTCTGTGCCCAAGCACGATTCCGTCTTGTACCATGAAGTGACATTTTTCCCAATTTAATACTAAGTGCTTATCTTCACATCTTTGCAGAACTTTACCAAGATTGGCTAAGCATTTTTCAAAAGAAGATCCATAGACAGAGAAATCATCCATGAACACTTCCATGAAATCCTCAATAAAATCTGTGAAGATCGACATCATGCACCGCTGGAAGGTAGCAGGTGCATTACACAATCCAAAAGGCATACGTCTGTAAGCAAACGTGCCATATGGACAAGTGAATGTCGTTTTTTCTTGATCCTCCGGTCGAATAGGAATTTGGAAAAATCCGGAGTATCCATCAAGAAAGCAATAGTAGGGATGATTAGCTAATCTTTCTAGCATTTGATCTATGAAGGGAAGTGGAAAATGATCTTTCCTCGTTGCTGCATTCATTTTCCGGTAATCGATGCACGTACGATGTCCAGTTACTGTTCTTGTAGCGATCATTTCATCTTTATCATTTTTAATGACAGTTGATAACACCGTATTTTGACCACTTTTATGGATCATAACTATGTCTTATGCAGGTGTTTTAACTCTGTTTTCCATGTTTTTAAAGTGTTTTCAATGTTTTAGAGTTTCAAAAGACTTTACAGGAAACTTGGGCAAAAGATATGCAATTTGGAACAAATGAGCAATTTTGGATAAATGCAGACCGTCAGAAGTATGACAAGCGATGAAGACCTTCTCACCGTCTGATCACCCCCAAAATTTGAGACAACATAGAGGATCCAACCAGCTTTCTAATGCACTTGGTTTGGAGACAATCCAACGGTTAGATCTTCAGATACTCCCGATGCAAGAATGACAGAAAATGCAGTTCCGGAAGAGAACAAGTGTCGGGACCGCGGCAAACACCCATTTTCCCGCGGGTAGAGCCACCGCGACCGCGGACTTTGGTCGTTCACTTTCCCGACGACTTAAATAAAGCCCAGATCAATTCCCTTCGTTATTTTTGAAGCCCTAAGTGTCCAGAACCACCCCAGAAGCTATAAATACCCTCTTTAGGTCATTCTAAAGAGGCAGAATCGAATAGAGACCTAAAATTTAGATAGAGAGAGAGAGAGTTCGTGGGTGTGCTTCACAAACCCTAGGAGGCCGCCGTTTTAAGGAGGAGGAGCCGCCGCTGGAGAGCATCATCGCGCCTCCGTCGTCGCCTCCGTTCTTCGTTCTTCTTCCTTCTTTTCTTTAATTTCCTGCACTTTCAATTTCGTTTGTGATGATTGTTTACAATATGTTTGAGTAGTTACCCTGTTGGGTTTAAAGGGATTATTCAAAGGGAATTTCATGTTTCTTTGCTTATGAATCGATAGATTTAGGATTTATAATCTTCTAGATGTTCTTCGTTTGCCTTTGATTATACTGTGTGATTCTTTGCTGGCCACTTAGAAGCCGATCTGATATGATATGTTGCGAAAGCTTTCATTGATTGTCTGAACTAGGGTGAAACGAGCAATTCTTCTATAGGAGTGGAAACCTACCTGTAGTTGAGTTGTGAATATTGATGAGTCTTGTTCTGCTATTGCATCTTCTCCCTTCCAGAATCAGAGTGGAAACCTACTGATTAGGGTTGCGAGAGATAGTTGTTTAGTGCTGCAAAAGTAGGCTATTCATACTTTTGTGCCTCGAGTTCTAGAACATACGTAGTTGATTACCTTTATCATATGCTTAAAATCGACATAGCCTAGTCCATGAACCCCTGCGAAACCCCTTGAGCCCCAACGTTTGTCTTTAATTGTTTACAACCTTCAATTTCATCTGCTTTTTAATCGCTATTTATCTGCTTTTCATTCCCTTATTACCTGCTTTCATTAGCTTTAGTTTAATCGCTTTTTACTTGTTTTAATTGCCTTCAATTGCTTTTGTTTTCTTTGCTTTCTAGTTTAGATTTAGTGACAAAAAAAACCCAAAACCAAAACCAAAACCTTTTAGTTCTAATCTGATTTAAGCGTTGCGTTGAATTCGTACTGAAACAACTAAGTCTCTGTGGATCGATACCCTAAGTACTACAGCACACATCTGTGCACTTGCAGACATTTAGGGGTTCTAAATTTAAAACCTGAAGCTTAGTAAAACGAAAACAACAAACCCCGTTTAGAACTCGCTCATCAAGTTTTTGGCGCCGTTGCCGGAGACTTAAATTTGTTTCGTTGCGAATCCCAGCTTAAATCCATTAGAACACTTGTTTATTTTTACTTTTTCTTTTGAATTTTTCAGGTTTCTCTGAGATGAGAGACCGGGAACATGTTCCCGGAACTCTTGGTGATCCACCAAATCGTGTGGATGGTGATCCAAGCGATGATGACCTGACTGATGATGAGTTCGAAGAACCGATCTATGATGACAATGAGCTAATCGGATCGGCCAAACACAAAGATGATGATGAACTGATTGGAAGTTTCGATTCACTCGAAAAGTTCATGGGAGATCGAAGAGCTATTCAACCAGCCTTACCTGAGGATGGCAAAACCGAAATTAAGGTACCCATTATCCATTTAGTTCAACAAAATCAATTCTCTGGTTATTCATTCGAAAACCCGATAGACCATATCGAGACTTTCGAAGAATTATGTGCAATCATTACAGCAAATGGGGATTACCACAAGTGTAGTCTTTTCCCATTCTCTCTTAGAGATAATGCCAGCAAATGGCTAAAATCTTTGCCACCTGCTTCACTAAAAACGTGGGCAGCGTGTAAAACTGCTTTCCTAAATCGTTTTTACACTAGAAATCTTGCAAATCTCTTAAGAAAGAAGATAACAACTTTTAAACAAAAAGAAGATGAAGATCTTTTAGATACTTGGGAAAGATTTAGGGAATACCAAAGAGATTGTCCACACCATGGATATGCCGAGGAATACCTGCTAAGTATTTTCTATCGCGGTATAACTCCATAGTTGCGACACTCTTTTGATATAGCAAGTAATGGAGATTTCACAACTAGATCTGTAGAAGATGCTCACGTTTTCATTAAAAATTTAGGAAACAGCATCCGAAATCAAGTAACCTTTGGTACTTCTGCACTTCCTGATAAGAAAGAAGAAATTTCAGAAGTTATAAAGTGTCTCCGTCACATAATGAGTCATCTTGGATTGCAACAACCAAATAGGGTACACAATACGTGTAACTTTGATGGCTGGAACAACCAAATGGATTCTTATGATCAAGGGATGATGAACACTGCAGAAGTATATCAAATTCATGATGTTCCATTCGTTTCTGATCACCGCGGGTCCGTTCGTCCGGACTGCGGCCAAGCAAGCTTTCACCGCGGTCGTGTTGGTTCTGACCGCGGCCAAGACGTGTTTCACCGCGGTCGTGAGCCACCTGACCGCGGGAAAACGTCTTCCGAGCCTGGTTGGACACCACCTGCTGAACCAATCTTGGGTATTCAATCTAATCATGTTCCCTATCCTTGTTTTCCCTCTTCTGAAGCTGAAAACCTAAACAAAAAGAATTTAGAGCTTGAAAAATCTATGTCTCAAGAGATTAGTGATCTTAGATCTGAACTAAAAAAGGATTTCGATGAAAGATTAGATACCCTCCTTAGCATAATGGCCAAAACTAATTCTAAAAACTTAGAAAAATCTGAAGAGGAGCTAAGTGAAAATTCTTTCGAAAGCTCAAGTGAAGCAGATCCCTCCGATCATGTGAAAGCTATCACACTTAGGAGTGGATTAGCTTAAAAAGAGCCTGAATTTCCTAAAGATCCCGAAGTTGAGGAAAAGGGTAAGGAAAAGGAGAAAGAAAAAGAAAGAATCACGAATGAAGATGCTGAAAAAGAAGTGGTTGGAGAGAAGGATGGAGAAGAAGTAAGAGAAGATTCATCCCGGGAAATTCTTGGAGAAGACCCAATTCCACCTCCACCAACTCGTGTCTATAAACCTAAACCTCCATATCCTAGAGCCTTAAGAGCCCCTAAGAAAGAGAAAGAAAAAGCTAATTGAGTTGATTGATCAATTAAATGTGAAATTACCTTTTGTAGAAGCTTGTGCAATGATTCCTGCTTTAAGAAAATACATGAAGGGTATTCTAACAAATTCTTTAACTCTTGAAGAAGGCGTTATGATGATAACCCATGAATGTAGTTCTATCCTGCAAAGCCGAATCCCTGAAAAGAAAAACGATCCTGCAAGCTTTGTACTTTCATGCACCATCAATGATGTAGCTTTTGAGCGTGCTCTTTGTGATTTAGGATCTAGCATAAACATGATGCCTCTTTCAGTAGCAAAACGTTTAGGACATCACACTTTCAAGCCCACTAAAATTTCTTTAGTACTAGCTGATCGTTCTGTTAGACAACCAGTAGGTATCCTAGTAGATGTTCCTGTAGAAATCGAAAAATGTTCCATACCCACCGATTTCGTAGTTCTAGAACTAGAAAAAGAACCTAAGGATCCACTTATTCTTGGAAGACCATTCCTATCTACAGCTGGAGCCATAATCAATGTTCCTGAAGGAAAAATTGACCTTCATCTAGCCGGTCTAGTTATGCAGTTTGACATGAACAAAAGTTTCGATAAACCAACTTTGGATGGCAAAATTTGTTGGGTTGATGAGTTAGACGGAATTATTGAGGAAGTCTATGAAGATCTGCTTCTAGACGACCCTTTAAGTGTCACGCTTTCACCCACAAAAGATGAACGCAATTTCCTTGAAGAAATTTCAAGTGAGTGCACACGTATGCTTGATAAATCCGAAACTTATAGGAAACCTCTACACTATCTAGATCTTAAGGACCAAACAAACATTCCTACACCTCCTAAAGACATTGCTGCAGCAATTAATGATCCTTGGAGCGAGCTTAAAGCCCCTAAAGTCGAGCTTAAACCTCTTCCCGTCGGACTTAAGTACGCTTTCCTTGGACCAAATTCTACTTATCCTGTCAAAATAAACTCTGGTTTGACGGAAGAAGAAACCACAATGCTGTTGACTGAGCTGAGAAAGCATAGAAAAGCCTTAGGATATTCACTTGATGACATACCTGGAATCTCTCCAGATCTTTGTATGCACAAGATAAATCTAGAGGATAATGCTAAAAACTCAATCGAAAGTCAAAGGAGACTGAACCCTAATCTCATGGATGTTGTCAAGAAGGAGATTATGAAGCTTTTAGAAGCTGGAATAATCTTTCCTATCTCAGATAGCACTTGGGTTAGCCCAGTTCATGTTGTTCCAAAGAAAGGAGGAGTCACTGTCATTAAAAATGATAAAGATGAAATGATCGCTACAAGAACAGTAACTGGACATCGTATGTGCATCGATTACCGGAAACTGAATGCAGCAACTAGGAAAGATCATTTTCCACTTCCCTTCATAGATCAAATGCTAGAAAGATTAGCTAATCATCCCTACTATTGCTTTCTTGATGGATACTCCGGATTTTTCCAAATTCCTATTCGACCGGAGGATCAAGAAAAAACGACATTCACTTGTCCATATGGCACGTTTGCTTACCGACGTATGCCTTTTGGATTGTGTAATGCACCTGCTACCTTCCAGCGGTGCATGATGTCGATCTTCACAGATTTTATCGAGGATTTCATGGAAGTATTCATGGATGATTTCTCTGTCTATGGATCTTCTTTTGAAAAATGCTTAGCCAATCTTGGTAAAGTTCTGCAAAGATGTGAAGATAAGCACTTAGTATTAAATTGGGAAAAATGTCACTTCATGGTACAAGACGGAATCGTGCTTGGGCACAGAATTTCTGGAAAAGAAATTGAAGTTGATAAAGCTAAAATTGAAGTCATGACAAGCCTACAACCACCCACAAACGTAAAAGGAATTCGTAGTTTCTTAGGACATGCAGGATTCTATAGGCGCTTCATAAAAGATTTTTCTTAAATAGCTAGACCTCTTACGCGTTTGCTTTGCAAAGAAACGAACTTCGAGTTCGATGATGATTGCTTAGCCGCGTTTCATAAGATCAAAGAAGCCCTTGTTTCCGCTCCTGTCGTGCAAGCACCTGATTGGGAACTCCCATTCGAAATCATGTGCGATGCAAGTGACTATGCGGTCGGAGCAGTGCTTGGCCAACGAAAAGATAAGAAACTGCACGTAATCTACTACGCAAGCAGAACTCTAGACGAAGCTCAATGCAATTATGCTACAACAGAGAAAGAACTTCTAGCTGTCGTATTTGCATTTGAGAAATTCCGTTCTTATCTCGTAGGATCTAAGGTCATAGTCCATACTGATCATGCTGCAATCAAGTATTTAATGTCTAAGAAAGACGCTAAACCTCGGTTGATAAGATGGATCCTCTTACTGCAAGAATTCGATATCGAAATTCGAGATCGGAAAGGAGCAGATGATGGAGTTGCAGACCATCTTTCACGAATTCGAGTTGAAGAAAGATTGCCTTTAAATGACAGTTTGCCTGAAGAAAACATCTATGCAATAGATACTACCCCCAATGCTAATACCGCACCACCACGTCCACTCATGCGAAGAGCAGATGCTTTCAACACCCCATGGTTTAGGCACATAGCAAATTACCTAGGAGCAGATGGAGAACCACCACAATTCTTTGGGTATAGGAAGAAAAAGTTCCTGAAAGACATAAAACATTATTTTTGGGATGAACCCTATCTCTATAAGAGATGTGCTGATGGGTTATTCCGAAGATGTCTGGCTGAAGAAATCGAAGACGAAAGAGAAGTGATGTTTTTGAATGATCCATCATCGGCCAATGATGAGATCAAGGAATGTCACGACCCCGGTTAAGTTTAATCGAGCAACAATGTCAAGCTAATGACTTGAAACAAGCGCTTAGTGGGAGGCAACCCACTTGGTATTTTATCTATTTCCCTTTGACCTTTATTTTTTTATTTCCATTGCTTTGTTTCTGTTTCATTTAATTTCAGGTTTTTAATAAGGAAGAACAAATACAAAAGACGAGCAGCACTCTCCAGCACGATAAGTTCACTTAAACATTTCAACTTTTCTATTTTCTTTACCATTCTTTCCAAGATTTATCACACTGAGAACAGTGTGAAATAAGTCTGGGGAGGATGTTCATCCGTTACTATTGAAATTTGATTTGTTTTGAGTTTGTTTTGGACACATAAAATTTTTTCAAAAAGTTTTTCATACAATTTTTAAAAATCGTTTTCAAAAAAATGTCTTTCAAAAAGTTTTCAAACCAGGAACACAGTAAACATTACTATGATGAATTAGACCAGTGTGCTTCTACGCTATTTCCTCGTTTTTTGCTCTTTTGTGATTTAGGCCTAGACTAGGCGGTAGCTAAGTACTTGCATTACGAAATCCCACCAGAGAACTTCTATTCATGGAGATTCTTTCTGACATGATATACTAGCTCATTTTATTTGACCTTAATATTGACATTTAATTTTCTCATCATTGATTTTAGGCAGGCATCGACATACACATCTAGGACGTCTTTTACCCTCACTTTTACCACTCTTTGTCTTCCTAGATGACCAGTTTATCTTTATCTGGTACCATACCCTAAACCCAAAACCCTTGTTTTCAATCCTCGTGCATTCTCTCTTTAGTTTATATCAGCAGATATGTGCAAAAACGTCGGAGAGAAGAGGAGCGACGCAGTTTTCAGTCACTCACAAAGGAGACTGAATGGAATTGGGAAGGAAGAGTATCAGAAACATCAAGAAGCTTTACAAGACAAATCTTAACTGGTAATTTCGTGCTCTCTAAGACTCTATATCTAAAGGTGTTCCCTCTCTTTCAAAAAAAAAAAAAAAAAAAAAAAATATTTTGAAAAGAGAGAGGGAAACAAAAAGCCTAATGAGTCCTAGATTGTCGAAATTTTTGGAGCAAGAAGAATCTACTAAGCGTTTATAGAGCTATGTTTTTGAAAGATTTACAAAAATCTAAGTCTGGGGAAGTTAGGAGAGAACCTGAGGAAGATGGCCAGTAATCTATGGCAAGAAGAAAGTGACTGAAAACTGTGGATACCAACTGCTTCACTCTCTCTTTCGGTTTTGCATAATATCTTGCATTCTCCAGATCTTCAGGTAACCCGTAAACACTTTAAGCCTTACCCCTAGAATAACCATTTTTACACCTAGCCTAGATTGCCTTGCCTAGAATTTCTTTGATGAGAACCACCGAGATTTCTAATGAATGTTAAGAGCTAGTTGACTGGAAGTTAGATCTAAGTGTGTAGATATTCACATGACGGATTAACGGACTAGTTTGCTTGTATTTTGGTGAGAATTTTCTAGACTAGATCCAAATAGATGTTTCACGATAAGTTATGGTTTAGAAGGTCGGTCACTGAGATATTGTTTAGTTCCTGCGATTTTTCAAAAACTTTTTTCCTGACTTAAGTTTGTTTGAGGACAAACAAAAAGGTAAGTCTGGGGGAGTTGATAACACCGTATTTTGACCAGTTTTATGGATCATAACTATGTCTTATGCAGGTGTTTTAACTCTGTTTTCCATGTTTTTAAAGTGTTTTCAATGTTTTAAAGTTTCAAAAGACTTTACAGGAAACTTGGGCAAAAGATATGCAATTTGGAACAAATGAGCAATTTTGGATAAATGCAGACCGTCAGAAGTATGACAAGCGATGAAGACCTTCTCACCGTCTGATCACCCCCACAATTTGAGACAACATAGAGGATCCAACCAGCTTTCTAATGCACTTGGTTTGGAGACAATCCAACGGTTAGATCTTCAGATATTCCCGATGCAAGAATGACAGAAAATGCAGTTCTGGAAGAGAGCAAGTGCCGGGACCGCGGCAAACACCCATTTTCCCGCGGGTAGAGCCACCGCGACCGCGGACTTTGGTCGTTCACTTTCCCGACGACTTAAATAAAGCCCAAATCAATTCCCTTCGTTATTTTTGAAGCCCTAAGTGTCCAGAACCACCCTAGAAGCTATAAATACCCTCTTTAGGTCATTCTAAAGAGGCAGAATCGAATAGAGACCTAAAATTTATATATATAGAGAGAGAGTTCGTGGGTGTGCTTCACAAACCCTAGGAGGCCGCCGTTTTAAGGAGGAGGAGCCGCCGCTGGAGAGCATCATCGCGCCTCCGTCGTCGCCTCCGTTCTTCGTTCTTCTTCCTTCTTTTCTTTAATTTCCTGCACTTTCAATTTCGTTTGTGATGATTGTTTACAATATATTTGAGTAGTTACCCTGTTGGGTTTAAAGGGATTATTCAAAGGGAATTTCATGTTTCTTTGCTTATGAATCGATAGATTTAGGATTTATAATCTTCTAGATGTTCTTTGTTTGCCTTTGATTATACTGCGTGATTCTTTGCTGGCCACTTAGAAGCCGATCTGATATGATATGTTGCGAAAGCTTTCATTGATTGTCTGAACTAGGGTGAAACGAGCAATTCTTCTATAGGAGTGGAAACCTACCTGTAGTTGAGTTGTGAATATTGATGAGTCTTGTTCTGCTATTGCATCTTCTCCCTTCCAGAATCAGAGTGGAAACCTACTGATTAGGGTTGCGAGAGATAGTTGTTTAGTGCTGCGAAAGTAGGCTATTCATACTTTTGTGCCTCGAGTTCTAGAACATACGTAGTTGATTACCTTTATCATATGCTTAAAATCGACATAGCCTAGTCCATGAACCCCTGCGAAACCCCTTGAGCCCCAACGTTTGTCTTTAATTGTTTACAACCTTCAATTTCATCTGCTTTTTAATCGCTATTTATCTGCTTTTCATTCCCTTATTACCTGCTTTCATTAGCTTTAGTTTAATCGCTTTTTACTTGTTTTAATTGCCTTCAATTGCTTTTGTTTTCTTTGCTTTCTAGTTTAGATTTAGTGACAACAAAAACCCAAAACCAAAACCAAAACCTTTTAGTTCTAATCTGATTTAAGCGTTGCGTTGAATTCGTACTGAAACAACTAAGTCTCTGTGGATCGATACCCTAAGTACTACAGCGCACATCTGTGCACTTGCAGACATTTAGGGGTTCTAAATTTAAAACCTGAAGCTTAGTAAAACGAAAACAACAAACCCCGTTTACAACTCGCTCATCAACAGTGACTCCTCCTTTCTTTGGAACAACGTGAACTGGGCTAACCCAAGTACTGTCTGAGATAGGAAAGATTATTCCAGCTTCTAAAAGCTTCATAATCTCCTTCTTGACAACATCCATGAGATTAGGGTTCAGTCTCCTTTGACTTTCGATTGAGTTTTTAGCATTATCCTCTAGATTTATCTTGTGCATACAGAGATCTGGAGAGATTCCAGGTATGTCATCAAGTGAATATCCTAAGGCTTTTCTATGCTTTCTCAGCTCAGTCAACAACATTTTGGTTTCTTCTTCCGTCAAATCAGAGTTTATTTTGACAGGATAAGTAGAATTTGGTCCAAGGAAGGCGTACTTAAGTCCGACGGGAAGAGGTTTAAGCTCGACTTTAGGGGCTTTAAGCTCGCTCCAAGGATCATTAATTGCTGCGGCAGTGTCTTTAGGAGGTGTAGGAATGTTTGTTTGGTCCTTTAGATCTAGATAGTGTAGAGGTTTCCTATAAGTTTCGGATTTATCAAGCATACGCGCGCATTCACTCGAAATTCCTTCAAGGAAATTGTGTTCATCTTTTGCGGGTGAAAGCGTGACACTTAAAGGGTCGTCTAGAAGCAGATCTTCATAGACTTCCTCAATAATTCCGTCTAACTCATCAATCCAACAAATTTTGCCATCCAGAGTCGGTTTATCAAAACTTTTGTTCATGTCAAACTGCATAACTAGGCCAGATAGATGAAGGTCAATTTTTCCTTCAGGAACATTGATTATGGCCCCGGCTGTAGATAGGAATGGTCGTCCAAGAATAAATGGATCCTTAGGTTCTTTTTCTAATTCTAGAACTACAAAATCGGTTGGTATGGAACATTTTTCGATTTCGACGGGAACATCTACTAAGATACCTACAGGTTGTCTAACAGAACGATCAGCTAATACTAAGGAGATTTTAGTGGGCTTGAAAGTGTGGTGTCCTAAACGTTTTGCTACAGAAAGAGGCATCATGTTTATGCTAGAACCTAAATCACAGAGAGCACGCTCAAAAGCTACATCATTGATGGTGCATGAAAGTACAAAGCTTCCAGGATCGTTTTTCTTTTCAGGGATTCGGCTTTGCAGGATAGAACTACATTCATGGGTTATCATCATAACACCTTCTTCAAGAGTTAAAGAATTTGTTACAATACCCTTCATGTATTTTCTTAAAGCAGGAATCATAGCACAAGCTTCTACAAAAGGTAATCTCACATTTAACTGATCGATTAGCTCTTTAAGCTTAGCTTTTTCTTCCTCTTTCTTAGGGGCTTTTAAGGCTCTAGGATATGGAGGTTTAGGTTTGTAGACACGAGTTGGTGGAGGTGAAATTGGGTCTTCTCCGAGGATTTCCCGGGATGAATCTTCTCTTACTTCTTCTCCATCCTTCTCTCCTACCACTTCTTTTTCAACATCCTCATTCGTGATTCTTTCTTTTTCTTTCTCCTTTTCCTTACCCTTTTCCTTAACTTCGGGATCTTTAGGAAATTCGGGCTCTTTGTAAGCTAATCCACTCCTAAGTGTGGTAGCTTTCACATGATCAGAGGGATCTGCTTCACTTGAGCTTTCGAAAGAATTTTCACTTGGCTCCTCTTCAGAATTTTCTAAGTTCTTAGAATTAGTTTTGCTCATTATGCTAAGGAGGGTATCAAATCTTTCATCGAAATCCTTTTGCATCTCTTTTAGTTCAGATCTAAGATCACTAATCTCTTGAGACATAGATTTTTCAAGCTCTAAATTCTTTTTGTTTAGGTTTTCAGCTTCAGAAGAGGGAAAACAAGGATAGGAAACAGGATTAGATTGAATACCCAAGATTGGTTCAGAAGGTGGTGTCCAACCAGGCTTGGAAGACGTTTTCCCGTGGTCAGGTGGCTCACGACCGCGGTGAAACACGTCTTGGCCGCGGTCAGAACCAGCACAACCGCGGTGAAAGCTTGTTTGGCCGCGGTTAGAACAGCCACGACCGCGGTGATCAGAAACGAATGGAACATCATGAATTTGATATACTTCTGCAGTGTTCATCATCCCTTGATCATAAGAATCCATTTGGTTGTTCCAGCCATCAAAGTTACACGTATTGTGTACCCTATTTGGTTGTTGCAATCCAAGATGACTCATTATGTGACGGAGACACTTTATAACTTCTGAAATTTCTTCTTTCTTATCAGGAAGTGCAGAATTACCAAAGGTTACTTGATTTCGGATGCTATTTCCTAAATTTTTAATGAAAACGTGAGCATCTTCTACAGATCTAGTTGTGAAATCTCCATTACTCGCTATATCAAAAGAGTGTCGCAACTCTGGAGTTATACCGTGATAGAAGATACTTAGCAGGTATTCCTCGGCATATCCATGGTGTGGACAATCTCTTTGGTATTCCCTAAATCTTTCCCAAGTATCTAAAAGATCTTCATCTTCTTTTTGTTTAAAAGTTCTTATCTTCTTTCTTAAGAGATTTGCAAGATTTCTAGTGTAAAAACGATTTAAGAAAGCAGTTTTACACGCTGCCCACGTTTTTAGTGAAGCAGGTGGCAAAGATTTTAGCCATTTGCTGGCCTTATCTCTAAGAGAGAATGGGAAAAGACTACACTTGTGGTAATCCCCATTCGCTGTAATGGTTGCACATAATTCTTCGAAAGTCTCGATATGGTCTATCGGGTTTTCGAATGAATAACCAGAGAATTGATTTTGTTGAACTAAATGGATAATGGGTACCTTAATTTCGGTTTTGCCATCCTTTGGTAAGGCTGGTTGAATAGCTCTTCGATCTCCCATTAATTTTTCGAGTGAATCGAATCTTCCAATCAGTTCATCATCATCTTTGTGTTTGACCGATCCGATTAGCTCATTGTCATCATAAATCGGTTCTTCAAACTCATCATCAGTCAGGTCATCATCGCTTGGATCACCATCCACACGATTTGGTGGATCACCAAGAGTTCCGGGAACATGTTCCCGGTCTCTCATTGCAGAGAAACCTGAAAAATTCAAAAGAAAAAGTAAAAGTAAACAAGTGTTCTAATGGATTTAAGCTGGGATTCGCAACGAAACAAATCAAAGTCCCCGGCAACGGCGCCAAAAACTTGATGCGAGCAATACGGGGTTTGTTGTTTTCGTTTTACTAAGCTTTAGGTTTTAAATTTATAACCCCTAAATGTCTGCAAGTGCACAGATGTGCGCTGTAGTACTTAGGGTATCGATCCACAGAGACTTAGTTGTTTCAGTACGAATTCACTGCAACACTTAAATCAGATTAGAACTAAAAGGGTTTTGGTTTTGGTTTTGGGTTTTTGGTTGTCACTAAATCTAAACTAGAAAGCAATTAAAAAGCAATTGAAAGAAAACTAAAGCAGGTAAAGCGATTAAACAAAGCGAATAGAAGGCAAGTAAATAACAATTAAACTAGGCGATTGAAAGCAAAGAACAAGCAAATAAAAAGCAAACTAAATTGAAGGTTGTAAGCGATTAAAGACAAACGTTGGGGCTCAAGGGTAATTCGCAGGGGTTCATAGTCTATGCTATGTCGATTTCAAGCATATGATAAAAGTAATCAACTACGTATGTTCTAGAACTCGAGGCACGGAAGTATGAATAGCCTACTTTCGCAGCACTAAACAACTATCTCTCGCAACCCTAATCAGTAGGTTTCCACTCTGATTCTGGAAGGGAGAAGATGCAATAGCAGAACAAGACTCATCAATATTCACAACTCAACTACAGGTAGGTTTCCACTCCTATAGAAGAATTGCTCGTTTCACCCTAGTTCAGACAATCAATGAAAGCTTTCGCAACATATCATATCAGATCGGCTTCTAAGTGGCCAGCAAAGAATCACGCAGTAAGATTAAAGGCAAACGAAGAACATCTAGAAGATTAATAATCCTAAATCTATCGATTCATAAGCAAAGACACATGAAATTCCCTTTGAATAATCCCTTTAAACCCAACTGGGTAACTACTCAACCATATTGTAAACAATCATCACAGAGTATTGAAAGTTGCAGGAAATTAAAGAAAAGAAGGAAGAAGAACGAAGAACGGAATCGCAGATGGAGGCGCGATGATGCTCCAGCGGCGGCTCCTCCTCCAAGGGTGGCGGCTCCTCTCTCTCTAGGGTTTGTGTGTCTCTCTCTCTTTCTCTCTTTTTTCGTCTCTACACCTTTAGGAATGACCTAAAGGGGGTATTTATAGCTTCTGGGGTGGTCCTGGACACTTAGGGCTTCAAAAATAACGAAAGGAATTGATCTGGGCCTTAATTAAGTCGTCGGGAAAGTGAACGACCAAAGTCCGCGGTCGCGGTGGCTCTACCCGCGGGAAAATAGGTGTTTGCCGCGGTCCCGGCACATGCTCTCTTCCGGAACTGCATTTTCTGTCATTCTTGCATCGGGAGTATCTGAAGATCTAACCGTTGGATTGTCTCCAAACCAAGTGCATTAGAAAGCTGGTTGGATCCTCTATGTTGTCTAACATTTTGGGGGTGATCAGACGGTGAGAAGGTCTTCATCGCTTGTTATACTTCTGACGGTCTGCATTTATCCAAAATTGCTCATTTGTTCCAAATTGCATATCTTTTGCCCAAGTTTCCTGTAAAGTCTTTTGAAACTCTAAAACATTGAAAACACTTTAAAAACATTGAAAACAGAGTTAAAACACCTGCATAAGATACAATTATGATCCATAAAAGTGGTCAAAATACGATGTTATCACCAACCAATCAAATTATAACAATTATCAACCAATCAAATCATCAAAATTTCATTAATCAAAACGACATCAAAAAGTGTGCGTTAAACCACATAAGAATTCACTTGGCGATTCGTCCACAACACAAGCACCAGAATTTCCTTTTAGTCTTGGCCTCCATGTCCTATTTTTACGATCCCTTACAAACATAGAAGGAATCTCCGAGTATAAAAGATTCATTGCCTCTGGATAAGACTGATTACACCTAAACCAAGCAAGGAATTTAGGTTTTCTAGCAGCAACACATCTATCTAAATTATTAGAAAACACAATATTTTCCCCCGGGAGATGAAACGGTATAACTTGCCAATTAACACGTGGTCGCCTGTGAGCACCTAGACATGTACAATAGAACAACAATCATATATCCAATAACAACAATCAATAGAATACCGTAAAAGAAAACTAACGATTAGTGACGTCCTCAAAAACGTAATACAAAACTCATTTACTAAACGCTTTCATCGAAGAACCCGAATGCAAACAATTCTAACAATGCAGACTGATAACCCGTGAAGTCGCGATAGACGCATATATATACCTATACCGAAATATATGCATCTATATAGAGATATAAGAATTATGTGGTTTACGCGTTGTTTATTTTTTTCTAGGGTTTCTTAGAATGTTTTCCTTTATTTACATTTTATACACCTCTCAACTACCGAGTCTCGCCATTTTAATA
>NW_006256756.1:6139021-6189999 GCF_000478725.1 Eutrema salsugineum | reverse complement strand
TCAATTCATCAAACACCATGATTTTCATAGCTACTAAATGAAAAAAAACAAAAGTTATGTATGATCGGGATATATTCGAATCATATTAGATATTATAAATATGAGTTACTTGGAGTCCAAGAAATCAATAAAATAATACATTCAAACACCATGATTCTAATAGACACTAAATGGAAAAAACTAAAATTTGTGATATGACGGGGATATATTCGAATCCTCTTAAATATTTATAAATATGAGTTACTTGGAGTCCAAGAAACCAATAAAAACATGCGTTATTATATGAATATATAACTTATATTTTTTCTCCGCTTTCTATACTTCAATATCAAACAACAATAATAATTTCATTAAAAAAATATATTTATTGATTGAAATAAAGAAGTCTGAAGAACAAAGAATAATTAAACTATAATTTCTATACATGGTAAATCATTTTTTTAAATGATATTCAATGTAGACGTCATAACACTATTCAATGTAGACGTGCCACACTACCACGCGTGCATGGCCTCTTACGCGGATATCTGCATTGTTATAAAAAAGAGTTGAGAGAGAGAAAGCGACCACGAATTAATACCAAAAAGTCAAAATACAAACATTAAGTATTAGAAACTCACTGTTCCAAAAACTCATCTAACTCAGGAATACGGGGATTGAGTTCGAACTTAGTAGGAGATGTGGAAGATATAGTGATCTTGCCTATGTTGATAAAACAAATACAGAGTCAAAACAATAAAACGAAACGAACATAGAGAATATAAATTAGTATACTAAAAATACCTCCAAAATAATCAATAACGGCCCATCTAAGCACACACACAATGATATCTTGATCACAGCGTCTCCAAGATGCATAAAAGTTCTTCGCCATCTCACCGAACAATTCACAACTCAAATCAACACCACTAAATTAAAACATGCCACACATATTCAGATGGATAGAATAATTAAAACGACATTATACAGTTTAAAACATTCAGCAGACAGTACCGTTTATCTCTAAGACAGAACGTGACGGTTGAATATGAACAACATATCTCGGAATCACATATATCATTACATAGACTGCCATATGAAGGAAAAGAATGCTCTCCAGTCAGTAAATCACAGGACGTTCCAGATAGTCTTACATTTAAGACACGACCTATCAAATCTTCATAGACAACAATAATTAAATAATGTTAACATCAGTAAGATAATAATAACGAAATTCAATAACTAAATCAAAAATAAACACACCAACTAAATAGTCATCATCAAGGGCACGATCCAATATCCTTTGAAAATCAACAAATTCAAAATAGGCATTTTCACATCTACGTGAAGTCTTGTCAATGATAGTTGATGGTATGAACAATATTTTGTATCTATGAGAAGTCGGTCTACAACTATCCTCACAATCGATAACAGAAAAACGACTGATAATAATCCAACTACCAACATCTATGCGAGACGATGCAACACTGATCTCACCATCACTAACATTGGCCTGAATCTTTACACCCTGTGAATAAAACAGTAATTTAGACACCGACAAAAATTTAGAATATTTTTGTGTAATAGTACAATAAATACCTGTTCATCCGACAATATGAGCTCCATAGAAGAACGTTTCAAAATTAGTATATGCACCTACGTTTTGTAAAACCTTAACAAAGATAGTACAATCATCTTTGGAAGGACTCAAACGTGAAACACACCTACCAAAACACATTGAACCAAGAGAAACTGTATAAGTACACACCGAATCCTGGTGTCCAGATATACTAATATTCTTTTCGATGAGTATATCACTCAGTTCGACGTTTCGTTGATCTTCACTATCATCGTCAATATCAGTCTCATCATCCAACATAACATCTTCATCATCATTTTCATTATCATCAGTTGAATCGGCATCGTCATCATCTTCATCTTCGTCATCACCGCTATCATCTTCTGAGCTATCACTTGAACCATCAGATTCTTCACAAGTCTCATCGTCGTCAATAAAATCATCCTCAGAATCATACTCATCTGTTTGGTCCATATCATCAGTATCTTCACCCGTCTCTGAATCAGACCCCATATAATCCTCAAAACCATAATCATCATCAGTACCACGACCCGATAAAACCTCGGTATCATCAGAGTCACTATCTTCTGCATAGATAAATATATGTAAAAACGGTGTAATTAGTATTCTAAAAAAATAAATCAGTGTTCAAAACAAAAAACAAAGAATTGAAACCATTAGATTCTTTATTCGTAACCCAAGCATTCCTCGCAAAATCCCATAGAAAAGTCTTCTGAGCATGATCACTCGTATTAACACGATCAGAAACTAAATACACAAAACAAACATTAGAACAAACATAAAGACTTAATATACACCATTAACAAAAATATATTACATTAAGAGCAGAAATACCTCCTTTGATAAAAAGCTCGTGATCAAGAATAGATATATGATACGAAGAATCAATATCTACATAAAAATTGAAAACGTTCATAGATTAATATATAATAAGGGTATGCATCTGAAAGGCTAAGATATAGCATTACAAAAGGTAAAAACTGTAAGATTAATAGATACCTTTGATAACAGGATTATATGTCCGCAAGGTCCATTCATCGATAGCAGAATCGATAAGTAGCTTGCATGGATAACCTACAAATACAAACAACTACTAATAAGTATTATAAATTGAATGAATAACCTAAAGAGGTTCAACAACCTTTTTTTTTGGTGATAACCACGAAAACATATGGAGTCACGTAACGATAATCAGTCATGTCTTTGTTATCCATATTCTGACGATGCGATTTCAACACAGACTTTAACCCGCGAGCATAAGCCTGGTTATCAAAACCTATAGTCGTATAAATTTTTAGAATTCATCTAAAAAAATTGAGAGCATACATACTATTATTAAATTTGATAATAGTTATACATATATACCAGAATCGGTAGACGGAACTTCCCAAGTGATGATGACTTTAGATGGATGATCAAAGCTGTACTTAGACGAACACATTGTTAGCTTTGCATGCAAATAGTTAATGTTATTATAAAAACCCTAGCAAAATAATCACAGAACCCTAATAGAAAAACTAATGCGTAAATTATGAGAAGTTTGGTTGAAAACGCTCATATTTATACGTCTAAACAACCTAGGATTTATTTTCTTGTGAAAAATACTAAAATGTAATTATTGATCTACATGCGATATTATCTTCCCATAATTTTTGTAGTTATTAATAATAAAAATGTAAAGATTCCATTCTAGATAATAACAAAGAAAGTATGGAATATTCCCTTTTACAAAATATTTAATAAATACAAAATATTTCCAAAAATCGAATTAAAATTAAAAAAAAAACTAATCACAGGATTCGAACCCGTGAACCTTCGCTAAATGGACAAAGCATTTAACCAACACACTAACATCTCAATCAGCACAAACGACGTATTGGAAGGTATGTATATTTTTTTTTGGGTTTGAAATTTGGGCCAATTTATTCGAGAGAAAAGATTATGGCCCAGACCCTTTTTACTTGAATTAAAGAAGTTTTCCATTTTTAGAGCAACTAATATCGATTTTAATGATTTAAAATTAACTAATCCAACCAATCAAATTATAACAATTATCAACCAATCAAATCATCAAAATTTCATTAATCAAAACGACATCAAAAAGTGTGCGTTAAACCACAGAAGAATTCACTTCGCAATACTAATATAGATTTAACAAAAAATTAAAAATCAGTAAATAGAATATCTAATGGAATGATTGTTGTTGTGATGTCTAGATTAGTGTATTCGACTTCAAATGTTTAAGTATAAATATGAACATGATTTCTCTCGAATTCTCCCACACCCTTTCTAAATTATTGAACTTTTTCTTTTTTTTTCAAAGGAGTTTGTACGGTACTTCTAAAAGCTACGTCTTAAATACATAGAACAGTGATCAAAAGATTTTAAACTATCTAAACTAAAATATTTAGATACTAATATGTTTTTTATTTACATTCTTCTATATTGATTTCACGATCATGTCTTCAAACATTAAAATGTAAAGAAATCTAATAAACAAATATACTCAATAATAGAAAAAAATGACTTCAAACTACAATTAGATTTTCAAACAACAAAATGGAAAATTATATCAGTCCACGCAAGACGTGGACAAGTTCACTAGTTAATAAATAATTAAGTTTGTGTGACCAGTATAACAATATAGACCTGATGAGTATTCAACCAAAACAACAACATAGTCAGGTGGTGCAGGACAACAACAACAAAATCTTCCTCGTCCGTCTCCATTTGATGAATTATCTTCAACTTTCTATCCTCAAAGGCAAGAAACAGCAAGTGTTGGTGACTCCGTTTCAAATCACACTCTCTGTTCCAATTCTTAGGAGTCTCGAATAATACCAGTTTATTAGAAGAGATTGTGAAAGAAAGAATGAAAGGGAATAATAATTACTTCACATTTCCACCAGAAAAATAATAATAATAATTGTTGATCCACCTATTTATATATGGAGTTTGGGCTTGGTTTCTTGCTTTTAAAATTTTCTTTATAAATGAAAAAGATGACATTTATCTTAAGTCTAAAGAAATCAAAAAATTTATATTGTCTATCATAGGAAATTGGTGCTCCTAAATTACTAGAATGATACACTAATAAGTTGACAAATAGCCGAAAGTTAGGCTCATTGTTTTTCACTTCGGAAAACTGTAAGAATTATTTGAGGTCATATATGTATAATAAATGTGTTAGAGTCATTATTTAAAGTAGTCAAAACTTATATGGTCATTTTGCTATAAAAAGAAAAGACTAAGAGGCATAAGTGTTATGGAAATTTAATGTGAAGATACATTCAGTAATTTCTAATTTGATGACCGGCCGAATTAGAAATTTATTCTCTATATAAATAGAGAGGTTATGGTCCCCTTAGCAACCCTAACGAGAAATACATAAACTCTCTGCATCCCATCAACAGATACCTACAACTATTGAGAGTTTGTTGTGGAAAAACCATAGCAAAATTCAGAGCATAAATCATGGATCGAAAAAGTACGCTTCCGCTTCTGTTCTTATTGATCAGAGACTGACATGCTATAGTGGTTTATAAAGAATGAAAACCTTACAATTGGTATCAGAACATCATGTTCAGTTTCTGTTTGATAATCAAGTTATTTTAAGAAATAAATTCGGATTTATTTTTTGAAAAATTTTAGCTTGTTGAATCTGATTTTTCTCTAAAGTTTATGCCTAAATAGTATTCTGGGATCTGTGGTTTATTGTTAAAACTTAGATCTGGATTAAACATGCATGTTTTAGATCTGTGTTTATGTAATATTCTTCATATCTAGATTATTGCTCATAAGATTTTGTTTTTCTAAAAACTTTTATATATTTTTCAGGATTTTCTGGGAGCAATTATCGAATTTAATCTTTGAAATTTATCTAAGTTTCATGTTCATATAGTATTTTCGAAACTCTGGAAATCTTTTCGGATATTTTGAGCAAAATTTCGGATCTGATTTTAGTCTTGACGGCTGTAAACCCTAAGGTTGAAGATATGGCATTTTCGTGATTTTTGAAAGTTTGTTAATGAAACTGTGCACTTCATATGGTTATATCGGACTGGACTTGGGCTCAATTTTGACTGAAGTTGCATTTAAGCCTAAGTTTCATTAAACCCAAATGCGGTTATATTCCACTAAGGCCCAATTCATTTTAATTGGGTTAAGTCGCGTAATATGGATAGCCCCTTCCTATTTATCTTCAACCATTCTGCCACCGACATATTCTTGCATATAATATCCCCGGACTTTATTTTATATGTCTGCGGAAAAATATAATCAAGTTTTTAATCAATAAATAATTTTGATTGTGCAAGTTTAATAATTGAAGTGGATTAATTGATGCAATATGTTGCCACAATAACCTCTATTGTTGATATTTTTTCATGGATAATATTAAATATTATGTGTATATGTATATTTATGAGAATATTAAATCGATCGAAAGGTAGGTTTGTATTTGGCTGAATAACATACATACCTGTGATGATAAACATGTCAAAATTATTAGGAATAAACATGTGAATGATAAATCGATCCAAAGATAGGTTTATTGTTTATCATGCATTATTGTCAATGTTTGATTGTTACAACCAGAGTATCACTAGCAGTTAATATTACTGTCCAAAGACTTGATATTAATGTTGCACTTGGTATCTTGAGATGAGTTGTACAATTGTTTATTTTTATTTATTGATTTAATTCGGTTTAGTAGTAAATTACTAATAAAAATTGTTCAATTTTGCAGCGAATTTTACTGCAGTATCTGCAAACTTAAGTTCAATTCCAACACTTACTGGTTCCAACTACAAAGAATGGAAAACTAAAGTTAAAATTGTTCTTGGGTGTATAGATCTTGACCTTGCGTTAAGGATGGAACAACCTGCTTCTCCTACAGATACCAGCACCGCTGAGTATAAGGCAGTTCATGATAAGTGGGAACGTTCTAATCTCATTGGTTTAATGATTATTTTGGACATCATTCCATAAACCTTTAGAGGTAATGAGGAGATCTCAGATCTCAAACAGTTCCTTGCTGAGATGGACTTGCGTTTTGCGAGTAGCGATAAAGCAGAAATAAGTTCGCTACTGTATCACTTTAGTACCATGAGGTATCACAGCAAAAGAAACATAAGGGAGTACATTTTGGAAATTTCCAACATTTTTTCAAAACTCAAGACTCTCAAGATTGAGCTTCCAGAAGAAGTGCTCATACATTTTGTCTTGAACTCACTTCCTCCTCAATTCAATCAATTGAAATCCAGTTACAACACACGTAAGGAGAAATGGGCTCTTAATGAGCTTATTTCGTATTGTGTGAACGAAGAGGATAGGATGAAACAAGAAAGGTCTGAAAATGCTCATATGGTCAACACCTCTAAGGTTCAGGGCATAAGAAGTAAAATTGAGGTTGTTAAGAATGATGCTGCTAAAGGTCCATCTCAAAAGAAGCAGACTAAAGATGAAGATACCTGCTTCTTTTGCAAGAAAACTGGACACATGAAGAAGGACTGCCAAAAGTACCATGCTTGGCATGGTAAGAAAGGTATGTTCTTTGCTATGGTCTGTTCTGAGGTGAACTTAATTGAAGTATTCAGAAACACTTGGTGGTTAGACTCAGGTGCAACTAATAACATCAGTGTTTCATTACAGGGTTGCCTGAGCTACCGAAAACCAACTGAAGCTGAAAGACGCATTCATGTGGCTGATGGTTTTGCGGTGGATGTGGAGGCAATTGGGCATTTTAGATTGTTTTTAGTACTGACCATTTTTTGGATTTAAAAGACACTTTTGTTGTACAGTCATTTAGACGAAATTTGGTTTCTGGTTCTGGTTATTCTTGTATAACTGAGCATGGAAAAGTTTCTTTGTCTTTAAATTCAATTTTAATTGGAACTGGTACACTTATAAAAAATCACAGTCTTTATATGCTTGACACTTCAACTTCTCATGATGAAAGTTTAAGTGTTGAATCAAGGGGTACTAAACGAAAGTTTGAGAATGCAAATTCAGGAACTCTGTGACACAAATGCTTAGGTCACATTTCTAAAAATAGAATTGAGCGGCTTGTGTCAGATGGTATATTGAGTTCTGTTGACTACACAAATTCTGATGTCTGTGTGGATTGCATTAAAAGAAAACAGACTAAACATAAAAATTAGATGCATATAGAGCTACGAAAGTCATTGAGTTGATACATACAGATTTTTGTGGACCATTTCCTACGGCTTCTTGGAACGGTCAACAATACTTCATATCATTTATTGACGATTATTCTCGATATGCATACTTATTTCTTATTCATGAAAAGTCAGAGTCTATAGACGTGTTCAAGAAGTTTAAGGCTGAAGTTGAGAACCAACTTGAGTGAAGGATAAAGTCTGTCAGATCTGATCGTGGTGGTGAATATTACGGTTGGTATGACGGTTCAGGTGAACAACATCTAGAACCATTTGCCAGATACCTAGAGGAGTGTGGAATTGTTCCGCAGTACACTATGCCTGGGTCTCCCAGTATGAATGGTGTATCTGAAAGACAGAATCACACTCTTAAGAACATGGTAAGGAGTATGATTTATTATTCCACCTTGCCTGAATCACTCTGGGGAAAGGCACTAAAGACTGCAGCTTACAAACTTAACAGAGTACCAACTAAAGAAACTGCAAAGACACCTTATGAGCTTTGGACTGGTAGAAAACCTAGTCTGAAGCATCCTCACATTTGGGGATATCGAGCTGAGGCTAGGCCTTACAGGCCGTATGAGAAGAAATTAGACTCCAGAACTGTGAGCAGTTACTTTGTTGGTTATTCGGAGCGATCTAGGGGCTATAAGTTTTATGATCCCACACAGAAGATTATTTTTGAGACGGGAACAACCACGTTCTTTGAGGATATTGAATTTGGGAGGCGTTGAGGACATCATCTTTGAGGAAGAATCGGTTTCAGTTTCTAATCCGATTCATATAGTTGCTTTTGACAATGTAAATTTGGAACCTCAATTTGATACAGAAATCCTTCCTCCAAATGAAGATGACAATGTTATCGAACATGAAGATCAAATTCAAGATCCTCAAGAAGTGGTGCAACAAGAACAAGTGCCTTTGCGGCGATCCACTAGAGAAAGAAGAAGCACTATTCCGGATGATTACATAGTGTTTCTTATGGAACAAGAGGAAAAATCAAACCCAGTTGGAAGATAATCCTATCAACTTCTGTGAGGCAATGGGTAGTTCCAAATCAGATAAGTGGGTTAAAGATTCTGAAGAAAAATATTAGTCAATGCTAGACAATAAAGTTTGGGACCTCGTCGAGTTACCAGAAAGAAAGAAACCAATTGGTTGCAAATGGATATTTAAAACCAAATTGGACTCAAGTGGTAGTGTCGAGAGGTATAAGGCTTGTCTAGTAGCCAAATGATATACTCAGAAAGAAGGGATTGACTACAAAGAAACCTTTTCTCCAGTCTCATGAAAGGATTCTTTTAGGACAATCATGGCCCTAGTTGCACATTATGACTTAGAGTTACATCAGATGGATGTCAAGACAGCGTTTCTCAATGGAAACATTGATGAAACGATTTACATGGAGCAACCAGAAAACTTTGTAGTAGGTGACTCAAAGAAAATGGTCTGCAAGTTGAAGAATCCATCTATGGGCTAAAACAGGCTTCTCGTCAATGGTACCACAAGTTTCATGAAGTAATCACCTCCTTTGGTTTTGAAGTGAATTTGGTCGAAGAATGTGTGTATCAAAAGTTCAGTGGGAATAAGTGCATTATTCTGGTGTTGTATGTTGATGACATACTTCTGGCCACCAACGATATAGGCATGTTGCATGAGACCAAGAGATTTCTTAAGAAAATTTGCGATGAAAGATCTTGGTGAAGCATCTTTTGTATTAGGGATCTAGATTCATCGAGATAGAACTCGAGGTATTTTAGGATTATCACAAAAGAGCTATATCGATAAAGTACTCAAGAGCTTTGGCATGCAGGAATGCAAACCAAGTGATACCCCAATCGCTAAAGGAGATAAATTCTCTCTCAGTCAATTCACTAAAGGAAATTTGGAAATTCAGGAAATGCAATTATGCATCTGCAGTAGGAAGTCTGATGTATGATCAGGTTTGTACGCGTCCGGATTTAGTGTACATTGTTGGAGTTTTGGGCAGATACTTAAGTAATCCAGGTTTGGACCATTGGAAAGCAGCCAGAAGGGTCATGAAATACCTGCAAAGAACAAAGGACTATTTTCTCAAATATCAGAGATCAGATAATTTAGAGATCATTGGGTATTCTGATTCTGATTTTGCTGGATGTCAAGATAGTAAAAAGTCCACTTCAGGCTATGTGTTTCTGTTGGCTGGTGGAGCTATTGCATGGCATAGTGCAAAATAATCACTTGTAGCTTCCTCCACAATGGCAGCAGAATTTGTAGCAGTTTTTGAGGCATCCAATCAGAGACTTTGGCTGAAGAATTTTGTCACAAGGCTGCGAATTCTTGAAGGAATTGAAAGACCACTAAAGATATATTGTGACAATAAATCAGCTGTTTTGTACTCCAACAAAATAGGAGTGCGACAAAGTCCAAGTCAATTGAAATTAAGTTTCTGATTGTTCAGGAAAGAGTACAAAGTGGAGAGATTTCCATAGAACACTTAGGGACAAACTCCATGATAGTTGATCCTCTTACAAAATGTATTACACCAAAAGTCTTTCATAAGCATACTGCTCGAATGAGTATTTCAGTGTTTGATGGTCATTTGGGTTAGTGGGAGTTTGTCATTTGTTTTTTTGAGTTCTATGTTTTAATTGTGTTTCAACACATTTTATTCTGATCAGAAATAAAGCTTTTCAGTTTACATTTTTGTGCAATAAAGTTAAAGGATCTTAATAAAGTAGGACCGGTTGAAAATCGACATGTATTGATCACTTTTCATGTGATTTTCATGCCACACTTTTCATGATTGATCTCTGTCATTTAACTATACTGATTTCAGTGACCATGGAAGATTTAGTTATGATTGTTATAATGAAGACCGCTATGATCCTATGTTACTGTAGTTAATGGACGTGATTGTTTATGCTCTGATATATAATGATAATTGTGAGCTCATAAAGTCTATCACATTTTTAGATACACATGTGACCCAGTGGGAGATTGTAAGAATTATTTGGGGTCACACATGTATAATCAATGTGTTGGGGTCATTATTTAAAGTAGTCAAAATTTATGTGGTCATTTTGATATTAAAGAAAAGACTAAGAGGCATAAATGTTATGAAAAAATAACATGGGGATACATTCAGTAAATTCTAATTTGATGACTGAAGGAATTATAATTTTTTTCTCTATATAAATAAAGAGGTTATGGTCCCCGCAACAATCCTAACGAGAAAAAAAAAACATATGCATCCCATCAGCAGAGACCTTTAGCCTCTGTTCAAAAACTCGGCCGCCTAGCCGCCTACTCGGCCGCCTAGGCGCTAGGCGATGGGTGACCGCCCCGACTAGGTGTTAGGCGGCGTCTCTAGGCGGTTCTCTGATTTTCCACCCCCTAGGACCGCCTAAAACCGCCTAAAACTGATTAAAAACCTAAATTATCGCCTAATTTTTGAAAATCAATCAAAAAAATCTCAAAAAATTTTGAAATTGGCAAAACTTTATTCTAACCTATTAACCAATTAACGATTTTGACAACCTAATCCCTAATTAACAATTTCAATTCAACTAAATTACAATGAAATCAAATCAAAATCAAATATAAGCGAGTTCAAGTTCCAAAATCATCTAAAAAGATTAATATAAATAATAAAAAATTTAATGTAATATAAATTAATCAAAAAAATTAATCATCACCGATTTTTGACCTAGGCGCTAGTCGGAGTCCGTTCGCCCGCCTACCGCCTAACGATTTTTTGAGCACTGCATTTAGCCATGCAGGATTTGTTGTGGAAGAACTATTTCCAAATTTAGAATAAAAATCATAGATCCAAAAGGTATGCTTCCGCTTCTATTTAACATAAAGTATGTTGATTTATAATAAATACAAATCATTACAATTTGCATTATGAGTGCTCGTACCTGAACGTCCACTCATCCTGCGCTACCATATCTGACACTCTAGTGACATCCACAACAATCGACATGACTTCACTAGTCACCTAGGCTTTTGCTGCCTCCACAAACTTTTTTTATGTGTCTCCTGAAACATTTCTTGGTGACTTAAATCAAATAATGCATATCAAACATTACAAGTACCGACCAAGCATATTATTTAAAACAATTGCAGATCAAACAAACCTAGTGAGTCATCTTATTTGACTGAATAGAGGAAAACATAAAATTGATGTAAATGTTATATTTAAAAAGAATATATATGTTGCTTTTTTTAAAAAAGCTATTTTATGGATGATGCCTCAACATGCATAAATAGTGGTTGTAGGCAAATCTATTATATAATGAGAGAGTTTTCTCTCTTCTTAGGGTATCCACATCAGCATCATTAAAAAGAGTCTATTTTAAATGTTTATTTATTAAAACATAATTATATTTATTACTATATTTTAAATTTAAATCAGTAAAATTTAATACTAAACTCATAAATTTAGAATGTTATACAGATTAATGAATAGAATAAAATTTAATTGATATAAACTGGACTAAATATATATATATATTTAAGTAAAAACGACATATTGTTAAAAACTGAAAAAAAGGTTAAAGAAAACGACAATAATAAAAAAAAATAAAAAGATGATGAAAAAAATAAAAGTAGGAAGAAGAAGAAAAAGGAAAAAAAAAAGACACATATGAATATAAAGTAAATAAAAAAGAAGTAAAAGAAGGAGAACATATACACCAGATAAATAAAAATAAGAGATGAAAAAAATTAGGAAAAAAAATAAAAAAACTGAAAAAAAGATAAAAAAAACATAAAGAAAAAGAAGAAGAAGAAGAACAAATCAAAGACGATCAAGAAAAAAAAATAACAAAAGGAAGAAGAACAGAAAACCAGTGAAAAAAATACGAAAATTATGACATTAAAATAAGAAAAAAGAACGAAAGATGAAGATAATAAACTATAAAAATATAAAACTAGAGAAAAAGAATAAAAAATTAAGAAAAAAAAGAAAAATGTGATAAATTAGATATTCAACAATTTGTAATAATAGATATTACTTTGTACTTCTTTTTCCAGATTTAACATCAACATATGAGCCCGAGCGAAGAGCGTAATCAATATCTAGTTATATAAAATTATGAAGATGCAAGATAAATATATAAATTTTTCTTTAGATCTAAACAATGTTATGTTTATTGATAATAACTGAAGATAATTAATACAAAATCTTATCTTATATATAAAAGATGACCAACTCTTTCCATATGAGTGACACATCATCATTTTCAATTGATATGGAGATGATATGTGTCACTTTTTATAATTTAAAGTTACAATATTTTTAAAAAATAATAAATTAATAAATTTTAATATCAAATTTTAAACCAGTCAAAGAAAATGAACAGTTTTTTTAAAATTACTTGATATTTATTTATTTTTATATAATTTTCAAAATTTTAATAATATTGCATTTTAAATTGATTTTTAAGATTATTTTTTGAACAAAATTTCTAAAATTATTTATAATAAAATAGTAACACACAATACAAATAATGATTATATTTGTATTTTTTATGATATTGTATTTTAAATTGATTTCTAAGATTGTTTTTTTGGGATAAAATTTCTAAAATTATTTATAATAACATATTAACACACATAACAAAGAATAATTATAATTGCTTTTATATTTATGATAGTGCATTTTAAATTGATTTCTAAAATTGATTTCTATATAAAATTACTAAAATTATTTATAATAACATACAAATACACACAACAAATAATGATTATATTTGATTTTATATAAGATTTGAATAGTTAAAAAAAATCTGCACGTTACGTGCGGGTATTCACCTAATATATATAAAAGAGGATCAATTCTCTCCATATGAGTGCTACATCAAAATCTAAGAGTTAATATAGAGTTGACATGTTTCATATTTTTTAATTTAAAATTACAATTTTTTAAAGAATTTTGTTTTAATTATCAGTATTAAATGACTCACAAATGATTTTTTATTTATTATTAACTCTTAAATAACATTTTTATGAATTTAAACAAAAATTATATTATAATTAATTTAAAATATTGATGGATATTTTTTGTATAAAATTTTGATTTTTTGATGATATTATATTTGAAAATGATTGATTTATAATAATATAATAATACATAATAAATAATGAACAACTCTTAAAGAGTTAATGTGAAGATAACATGTGTCATATTTTTTAATTTAAAGATAAGTGTTTTTTTAAAAATTGATAAATTTTAATTTTCATTAAATTGACTCAAATTTTTTAATTAACTCTTAAAGAGCATTTATATGAATATTAAATAATAATGATAATATAATTAATTTAAAATATTAATAGATAATTTTTGTATAAACTCCTGATTTTTAATGATATTTTAAATTGATTGATTTATAATAATATAATAACACATAATAAATAATGATCACTATCTTTTAGAAAAATACAAAAATATAAAAATTTGATACAGTTGAAAAAAAATCTGCACATTACGTGCGGATATTCACGTAGTATGTATAATATATATATATATATATGTATTTATATATCTCACTAAATGAAAATGTTCTTTTCAAATAAAAATTATTACACAAAAAATAAATAGAGATCATACCTTTAACTTATGAGGATTTTGGATTTGTAGAATTGCTTTTATGGAAGTGAATATTAAGTTAAGAAACTCAATATTTTATAAGCAATTAAAAAGTACAAAAAAAAAAGAATTTGAAGTACAAAAAAAAAACCTTACACACATAAGTGTCCAACACATTTCCACTTTTGTGTGCATATCAAACTTTTTAAAATCACTTTATTCTGCATGCGTAACACATTTTTAAAAATGTTTATACTGCATTCATAACACATTTTTTTGTTCTGTGTTATCAATCAATTTTACCAAAAAAAAAATGCTCCAATCAACTATGATGTTCCACATACTTTCCACGGCAAATTATTCTAAGACATGGCGAATCTATTATATAATAAGAGAGTTTTCTCTCCATTTAGAGTGTCTACATCAGCATAGAAAAAAAATTTAATGACTTAATTAATTCACACATTTGAAAATAGTATTATTTCATTTAATAATAAAAGAAAAACATTAATACTAAAATTAACGATTTAATTAATTCACACATTGTTTATAATTATTATTTTTATTATGAAGAAGAAGAGTAAAAATTGGAAAAAACAATAAAATAAAAAGACATAGTTAAAAAAAAAAGACGATAATCAAAATGAAAATTATAAATGATGAAAAAGAATAAGAACAATAGGAGGAAGAAGAAAAAAACAAAATATAAAAGAAAACACGTAGATAAAAACAAAATAAAAGAAGAAGAATGCATACACGATAAGTAAAAATAAGAGACGAAACAAAATCAGAAAAAGAAGATGAACAAAAACCAAAAGAACAAAAAAAGAAAATAAGTTAAACAGTTCTAAGTATTTAAGCTGTTGACAAAAAAAAAATAGAAGTCGAAGAAGATGAAAAGGAAGATGAAGAAAAAGAAAGATAAAAAAAAGAAAATGAAGAGCACAAAACTGATGATGAAAAATTTCAGAAAATACGAGGACAAAAGTGTTGAAGATGAGAAAAAAGACAAAAAAATAAAAATAACAAACTATGATAATATAAAGATAGAAAATAAGTTTAATAAAATCAAGAATAATAAGAAACAAATATGATGAATTAACTATTTAAAAATGAATTTTCGCGCAACGCGGATTATGAATTTAGTAAAATTTAATTAGGTCCCACGTCAGAGTGATTGAAAAACCATAAATTCTTCTGTGCATTAATACATGTATAGAATTTTAACAAGGGTAAAAACAATATGAAAACGACAAAAAGCATCATTGAAATTTGAGAAAACGTTACGCAAACTAGTAAAAAGGATACCTTGTTGAAAAACGATACCAAACATATCATTCCATCAGAGAATACAAAAGTAAACGACCAACTAAAACGGTAATCAATACAAAAAAAAAGAGACAAGATGCACACATGAGCTTAACAACTAAAGAAAACTAGTAAAGAAGGTTGCCTTGTGAATTTCACTTTCTAACAGAGCGATGGAGGTGTGGAGATGAACATATAAAATTAGGAAACAGTCAAAGATTTTACCCCATACCAAAACACTAAAGAAAATGAACAGACATATGATGTATCATTACATCTACGATGGCTGATATGAACACGTTTTTTCGATCAGGGAATGCAAAAGTAAAAGACCAACAGGAACTAGACTTTACCTTAATAGAGAGTACAAATTACAAAGAGAATAATCAAAGAACAATCTCTCTCTCTCTCTCTCTCCCTCTCTCTCTCTCTCTCTCTCTCTCTCTCTCTCTCTCTCTCTCTCTCTCACTCACCCACTCTTCCTCTAACTCATCACAAAATCCCGGTACAACTTGAGATAACTAAACCGGAACCAATTAACCATTGCTTTTTCGCTAATGAGCCTAACCAAACTGGTTCAGATAAATAACTAAGGTTAACTGTCAACATTACCTAACCAAACACGGAATAATACTTGAAGATTGTTGATTCCATACAATACTGATAATCAAGAGAGAAAGGTGAACTCAAAGTTCTCAATTCCTCAAATTTAAAACCAAAAAATAACATAAGACAAATACTAAAAAAACCAACATAACACAAAGCCCAATAAATAATAAAAGATAGTGACGACGCGATGCCTCAGATGAGCTGAAGCAGCTCGCCGGGAAGTCCACTCGATGCCGGCGACGATTATCAACAAAGAATGCCACGAAAGTAGCAAACAGCATGGCTCCTATAATAAATGGGAATCCACAGACGTATACGAATCCTGATATATATCGGAATCGGCTATCTGGAGTTGGGAATATAGTTTTGTATGAAAGTAACATAGAGAGACCTAAAGCAGCCGTTGAACCATAGATGAACCTCCATGGGGAGTCCAGCTATGAGGATTATGATCACATATAGTGATAATAAGAAGGCAAGGCCGTTGAGGGCAATAAAAATTAAAGCAGAATCGAAATCCATAGTCATCTCCCCAGCAAAGTGTTTGAATTTGAATCGAAATCCATAGAAATCCTCATCTTCAGGATTTGAATTTTCCTGCCAAATTCCACCGGGAGGACTGAGACAAGCCTGGTATGTAGCTGTTACTATCAGTGCAGCCACCACAAGTATTGCATCGTGGCGGTTGCTAGTGTTTAGAGACATGTCTCCGGTCATGCTCAAATTGCTCATCCCCAAGAGATTGTTACGTCTCTCAATAAACGACAGATTTTTGCTCAAGTATTCCGCAAGGGTAGTTGTGGAACGACCAAGTAGTCTTTCTTTAGCGTTGTGGAGAAGTCTGCTTTCTTTGGGGAAACAAGGAGATTGGTGAGTTTGAAGTATGTCCATCGCAGTTTTGCCATCCAAGTTCTTGGCTTTTACTTTAACAATTTTACGCAGCAATTTAATGACCTGAAAAAATCGAGCACGCCTCACGCATAGTTATTAGGATAAAGAATCCAACATTGATAACTTATCAGAATACGAGCCATAAAGAATATATACTAGGGTCAAGGAATATCCTCCTACTTATAAACACAGGCACCCATGTAATTTCACAAAAACTAAATCGAAGAAAGCAAAGTCCCAGATCGAGAGAGCATATCTCTCTATTTTAATGTACAAACAGCAATGTCTGAACAAGAATTTTGAGGAAAAGCAGAAACTAAATGATAAACAGAGATACATTTACCTCAGTTTGATTCATTGATGCAGCAATATGGAAGACCGTGTTACCATCTTCATCCTTCCAGTCCAAGATTTCCTTCCTGTTTTCTCTCTTGACCCATCCATACAGAACCTTAAATGCCAAAAGCTGCTGATTCTTCACGGCAATGTGCACAGCTGTCTCACACTTAGTCGTCAAATCTTCTATGGAAGAAGGGCAAGCGAACAAGAACTCACTCAACAACTCTGCATCGCCTAGTTGAGCCACATGATGCAAAGGAGTATTTCCTCCTATTCCCTTGATGCTTACTAAGCTGCTGTCAATTGCCACAAACCCTCTCGCCATTCGAATGTGGTTGTTTTGCAGGGCTAAATGCAACGGGCTGAAACCTGACACGTCCAGCTTCGAAGCAAACGACGGCTTAATAATCATCAACTCCATGGCAAAATGAGTTTGCCCTCTTTCAGCTGCAATGTGTAGTGGCGTCTCACAAAAGGGCACTTTATCAAAGTGACCTAGAATGTCTGGATCTTCTGCTATCAACTGGTAGAGTCTTCCAATATCTCCATCTTGAGCCGCCTTCTTCAGTTTCTCATAGATATTTTCATCTTGAGTGCTCGTACTCGAACTCCCACTCAGATTTGCAGCTACCATATCTGATACTTCAACGACATCCACAACAATCGACATAACTTCTTCACTGGTCACCAAGGCTTCTGCTATCTCCACCGTTCTTTATTTATTATTGGCTCCTGGAACACAGTCTCCAATCAAGTATATAAAAGACACTGATAATTATAACTATCATGTATTTATAAAAGACACTGATAATTATAATTATAACTATCATGTATTTATTCATCATCTACATATAATTATAAAAGACACTGATAATTATAAATAAAAGACACTGGCATTTCAAAATGAGTGATCGAGACATCGCAAAAGAAATTGAGGTAGGTTCCACATTGAGTGGTTGAATTTGAAACCTATCATGTCTTTTGTCTCTCTCATGTCAAATCTTGCAAGTACAGCACTATTTGCCAGACAAAGAACTAACACTAGAAACCAAATACTACAAAAGAAATTAAGAAGACAAAAAAGCTGATAATTATGAATAGGTTTATAATTTTTAAGACGTTTAATTTTTTTTTAACATATTTAAAATTTCTTTTTCTGCAATAAATAAATTTATAAAATTTAAACCTTGTAAAAAACAAGAAAACACAAGATGCACCACTGAAAGTAACACATGAACGTTACACAAAGGATTATAACAGAGCAATGAACAAATAAATTATGAACAGTTGTATGGTATATCATTACTTCAAAGAATGCTAGCATATGAATATATCTTTCCAATAGAGATTGGGTCCATGGCTGTTCCACTCGGATAATACTTCTCTGGGACATTTCGTCGAACAGTATACTTGCATTAGCCATAAATAGCAAAAACTTGTGAGTTTAGACAAAAGTAACACAAACGCATGGATTCTAATCTGATTCCAAATATCTAGGTTATGATTCCAAAACATGCTTCTCACACTTGAATCTCACACCCTTAAGAACACAAATTGCGACCAAAGAAACAGAAAATGTAACAGAGATAGACGCCGAGATAGAGACCAAAGAAACAGAGTAATGCGTGAGGAAGAAGAAGAAAGAAGAAGTTTGACACAAGATCTTTACGTCTTGGCTTAAAGAATGAGAGAGAACAAATTACAAAGAGAGAAATTAAAGAACAATGAATCACCCACTCTTCCTCTAACTAGGGCCATCATCTCGTATAGCACTCATTAAAACTTTTTAATTTTCTATCTCTCTCATTCATCTCTTATCTCCCTCAAAAGATTAAATTACCATTTCTTAAACAATTTTTTATAAAAATTAATTCAAAAAAGATAGAAAAACTATTTTTTCTGACCCGTTTTTTTAAAATAAATCCGACTGATTTGGGCATTCCTTCTTTCTCTCTCCTCTCTACTCGAGCTCCCTCTCTCTTGCTCGGGCTCTCTCTCTGGTCCGCTATCACCACCAATGTTGGAGAGATTGGGCTCCGGAATTTGACCCAATGCCACCTCCATCGCCGTCTATTTCTTTCACCATTGCTGTTTTTTTCCTCTGTTGAGCTGTCCTAGCCGGTAAGTTTTCCAGACTTTTTATATTGAATTGAACATATGTTGAGCTCATTTTTGTATGCACATTGAGGGTTTAAGCTTTGATTCTAGATTGATTAGGACTTCAATTTAATTATATAACTAGATGATGGCCCAATTCATAGTGCATGTTAAGTAATTGGTGAGAACATCCGGCTCTTGGAAAAAGAAAACTGGGTATAACTACCAATACTGGGAAATATAGTATAACTTGTAAAACTGGTATTACTAGAAGTCGAGATTTATCGAGTAAAACTTGGTGCAACTAGTATTACTATGTATAGTGAAGGTATAACTCTGGATTACTAGTATTACTGATCAAGTGTTCTGTATTGTTTTGACAGATACAATGAGCAAAACTGTCAGCATTCATTTTAAATGCCAAGGTCACATGTATAGTTTACTGTTGAAGACACCTGTGAGGGAGATAACTCTGTCGATGATAGAAGGTAGGATATACAAAAAGCTTGCATTAGATGAAAGTAAGATAAAATTGGAGAGGAGTTACATTTCACTGCTGGTTGGAGGAGGTGAGGAACGGTTTATTATTTCTGATGATGAAGATCTGTGTGTTTTTCTAACATCTGTTGATAAAGACAATCGAAGATGTATTTTATATGTGGAGGCTATGAATATTTCAGAACAGCCTGAGCAAGTGGTGAGAGATGACAATATTGTTGAAGATGAAATTGGAGCTAATGCCATTACTTTGTACGTACCCAACGAACAAGCAAACGTTATGGATGAGGGTACTGATGCTGAACCTGTGGATGAGGGTACTGATGATGGCCCTGATAGATCAGTTATGCATGACCCTCCACCTCTGTTTGAAAACAGTCAGCGAATAGAGTCATGGGAAGACGGTTTGGGTGTGAGTCAGTTTCAGGAATTTCCAAATAAACAGGCAGTGCAAGAGTTCGCGGATAAAGGAGCATTTCTTAAGTCTTTTGGTTATGTTATAAAGTGGTCGGATAAGACCCGTTACGTGGTCAAATGTTCTCAAGAAAGGTGTAAATAGGGTTTACGAGCTGCAAGAGTCTCAGGGACAGAAATTTTCTCAGTTAGAACACACACAAAGATGCATTCATGTTCTCGAGCAAGTCAGAGTACAAGTAACTCTAAGAGAAAAGGCAATCCACGATTAGTTGCATCACTTTTGCATGATGATTATCCAGGTCAGATGGCAACTACAAGTACTGCAAAAATTATGGAACGTGTTAAGACGGTTTTTGGTGTTAAGGTATCATACTCTACAGCATCAAGAGGGAAAAAACTTGCTGTTAGTGATTTGCGTGGTAGTCCGGAAGAAAACTACAAGATGCTGTATTGTTATTTGTACATGTTACAGGAAGTAAATCTTGGTACAATAACAAGTATAAAGTTGGATGAAAAAGGAAAATTTAAATACCTATTCATAGCTTTGGGAGCTAGCATAGAAGGGTTTCAAGTCATGAGGAAAGTGATAATCGTAGATGCAACTTTCATCAAGAACGGATATGGTGGTGTTCTTGTTTTTGTAACAGCACAAGATCATAATCACCATCATTTTCCCATTGCGTTTGGTGTTCTAGATGGTGAGAATAATGTGAGAATAATGCTAGTTGGACCTGGTTTTTCGAGACGCTGAAGAACGTTGTTGCGGACTCTTCCGAATTGGTATTTATGAGTGACAGAAATACAAGTCTCATCAACTCCATAGCTAATGTTTATCCACAGGCACATCATGGGTATTGTGTATGGCATTTGGGCCAAACTGTGAAAGGTCATGCTAGCAATGTCAACAAAGATGTAGTCGCATGGAGATTCATGGAATGCAGTAGAAAGTATACGGTGGCTGAATTCAACAGTGAGTATATATCTTTTAAGACGAGACATCCTTCGGCGGCCAAATCTGTAGAGGAGAGTACTGTAAAAGAGAAATGGGCACGGTGTTATTTTCGAGGTGACAGATACAACATAGACACAAGCAACGCTGTAGAGTCATTAAACAGTGTTTTTGAAAACGCAAGGAAGTACTCCCTAATACCCATGCTCGATGAGGTTATTAAAGTGTTTACTGATTGGTTTAATCAACATCGCAAAGAGGCTATTTCTGGATCAATTGATAATAAACTGGTGCCTTTAGTGGAGAATTACCTGCATGATTTATAGAGCGTTACTAAAGTCATGAGTAAAAAAATAGCATATTATATCAAAGTTCTTCTATAAAACTATTAAAAAATTTAGTACAATATATCTATAAAGCCAAAAATCAAAACTAACAAGCAAATATTTAATCATGTAATCAAAATTGTATTTTAAATTATATTTTAAGAAAAACTAAAGTCATGAGTGAAAAATAGCAAATTATATCAAAGTTCTTCTCTGAAACTGTTAAAAAATTTAGTACAACATATCCATAAAGCCAAAAATTAAAACTAACAATCAAATATTTATTTATGTAACAATGTACAAGTAGTACAACTGGTGAAACTAGGATGTTGGGATGTTATCACATAATTTTAAAAAAAACTAAACAAATTCATGTGTTCAGATGTTGGGATGTTATGACATAGTTTACACAATAGTATAACATCACAATTTTTATTTTAAAATATATTTTTTATCATATGGAGTTGAGTTTACATAATATATGTCTTATACTTTTAAGATGAGTTATGAACATACTAAGCATCTTATGAGTAAAAAATTAGAAAAATGTTTATAATGAATATTTAATTGAATAGTACACTTAGAAACATACTATTATGGAATATACTTATCTGTAAAACTAATAAAGCAATTATTTAGGGTGAGTAATACTAAATAAATTGGAAATCACCCAAAGTAGAACTATTTGTAAATTTCGTACAATACTATCTTCTGTATCACTATGACTAAATTTTGGCGCTAGTTTCAAAAATTTTCCTGAAAAATTTTAGCGCTCTAAATTTTCTCAAAAATTAGCGCCAGCCGCAATTTTTTGTCCACAACTTTTTGTGTCGAGTTAGTGTCTTTATAAAGGGGAATCCCAACTCCCTTACCACACTCACCAATCTCTCTCTCTCTCTCTCTCTCTCTCTCTCTCTCTCTCTCTCTCTCTCTCTCTCTCTCTCTCTCTCTCTCTTTCTCTCTTCACAATCCTTTCGCTTTCTCTCTTTTCACAATCCTGAATCTTTCTATCTCTTCACAATGGTTTCTTCCTAGCGATGGATCCCAACTACCGCAATGAGAAAAAGGCGAAGCAGTATATCGACAGGCTTTATCATGTTGCTGATGGAGACTTGGACATTCCGAAACTATGTCCCTGTGGTGAAAGAATCATGGAGGGACAAGAACCCTTTCATGGAACCACTATGTTTATGAATTGTTTTATTGTTTACTTTTTGAATTTTTGGGTTTATAAGTTGGTATTATTATTAGACTCTTTGAATTTCTGGGTTTTTATCATTCGGTTTGTGCAGAATGATGGCTTACACTATCGAAAAAAATGGGTTTATGCTCTTGAAGAAGAGGTTCTCAAGTTGAGGAATACAGTTGGAGAGCAGTGCAAGAATAGTAATTCATAGTAATACCAATTAGTTTTACAACTAATACGAATCCAAACACAAAAGCTACTTAGTTGTACGTAGTTTTACACGAATTCAAATTTAAAGCAACTTAGAAAACATAGTTAAACATAGTTTGACTCCAACCCCAAAATCTTCATTACGTCTTGTCTCCTCGCCTACGCTTTCTTCCAGCGGCCTGTAATCAAACATAGATTAATAACAACATCATGTTTAATACCACAAAACCCATGGTTTGAGAAGTAAAATATGGTTACCTTTGAGGTCTCTCCTTGCTTATTCACAAAAGATTCCAACAGTTCAACTCTTCCCACCAAATCATCAACCGTATCCTTGATAACATTCAGAGTGTTTCTGAGCTCTGCCACTTCATTTACAGGCATGTTTTCACGTATTTCATTGGGAACATTCTCGAGTACAGATCCTAGTCGTGAAGCAACATCTTCATTATACATCTCTTCAATCCATATGGTATATCCTTCATGAAGACGCTCCATCCAACTGTTGACAACAATATCATGTTTATCGTCTTCTTCTGTGAGTGTAGCCAGAAGATCATTTTCTTCTGGAGTAGCTACCACCAAGCTTTCAATGTCCTATAAATGTAAACAATTTGTTCTAAACATTAACAACATAACAAACATATGAAAAACGTAACTAACCTTGATTGTACCAAGTTTTTCATTTATTTTCGAAAGAGGAAATCCTTTCAATTCGCTTTTCTTAAACTTTGACTTGCACATCCTAGGACAATCCATGTCTGCACCTGGAATATCTTCTCGGAAAATACTCCCTAGCTCTGGAATTGCCTCCAATGCCAAAAGCTACACAACACACATATAGTTAAAGTTATCTTCAATTATAATAGATAATACCAATTTTGAATACCTCAAATAAATTTGTACTTACCTCTAAAGGAATACAGAAACCTGGAATCGGCCAGGTTACACCCACCTTGACTACACCCCCAAAATGAGTCATCGTGTGTGATATCTCCTTCACCATATAGTCATATGACAATCTCCCCCAAGGAAAGCTCTGACACAATTCGAGATCATCCACTGCTATTTGAAAGAATTCCAAAAAGGGTGTAGCATCTACTCCAGTCTTTGTCTGCCCTAAGACAATGCTGGATAAGAAGAACAAGACCAACATTTTTAATCTGTCTCGACTAGGTTCCATTTCCTCCAGTTTTTCTTTCACGTCTTGATGAGACACTATTGATCCTTTCCCAAAATGATTGTTCACAAATTTCTTATCCTTGACTTTGCTTCCTTCCACATAATCTAGTGGATAGTTGCGGCAGTCAAATCCCGATATCAAGGCGTGTTCCCTTAGACCATAGAGGATAGGAACACCATTAACAAAGAACCAAACTTCTTTTTTCTTTTCGATGCATGCCGTTCGAAGAAGGAGCATCCACATGCCCATAAGCTTGTGGTATCTGTCCTTAGGCATGTGGAAAATGTGTTTGAACTGCCGATGTTTCTCAAACCATCTCAACTCAACACTACTCAGAGGATGCTTCAATCCGTCTATTGTATTCAAGAATTCAAAGATATAACACCTTGTCGATATCTTAATTTTCTTGACATATTCCATCGGTGGGAAATACATCCTCATAGGTCGTAGAGCTGTCGTTTCATCTTCTGAATCCTACAGCAGTAATTTAGTTCTACCAAGTTATGCTAGTTTAACATATTAATTTCTTTTAGTGTTCCGTAGTATTACCTAATTCTACCAGAATTACTAATAAATTCACCATAATTTTACCTAGTTCTACCAGAATTACTAATAAAACCATAGTGTTACCTAGTTATACATTGTAAATATTTAACTATGTAATCAAAATTATAGTTTTAAGAAAAACTTAAATTAAGAAAAATATATAGTATAGTATTATCAAAGTTCTTCTATAAAATCATTAAAAAAATTTGTACAACATTTCCATAAAGCCAAAAATCAAAACTAACAAGTAAATATTTAATTATATAATCAAAATTATATTTTTAAGATAAATTAAAATTAAGACAAATAAATAGTAGTATGTTATATTAAAGTTCTTCTTTAAAACCATTAAAACATTTAGTACAACATATTCATAAAGCCAAAAATCAAAACTAACAAGCAAATATTCAAATAATCAAAATTGTTTTATTTTAAAAAAATAATGTATAACTAGGATGTTGGGATGTTATGACATAGTTTTAAATAAATCAAAACCAAAATTCATGTGTTCAGATGTTGGGATATTATGACATAATTTACTCAACATTATAACATCACAATTTTTATTTAGTTCTACCAATATTACTTCAAAAATCCACATAGTTTTATCTAGTTCTACGACTACTAAAATATAAAGTCCGCCTAGTTGTACCTAATTGTACTAGTTTTGCTAATATAATCAGATATACTTACCATTGAGACCACATCCTCGTCCATGGGGTATGAATTTCCATGGTCTCCTTCATCATCTTCTTCATCCGCATCCTTTCTCTGATTCTTTGTCTTCTTCTTCGTCTCCTTCTTCGTCTTCGTCTCCTTCTTCGTCTTTCTATCCTTCTTTGTTTTTCTCTCCTTCCTCTTCTTCGTCATCTTCTTCATCCTTGTCTGACTTTTCTAGATCTCCTCCTTCTTCCTCATCTTCTTCTTCTTTGTCTGACTTATCTAGGTCTTCTCTTTCTTCTTCACTTATCGGAACGTGTTCTTCAATTTCTTCCTCCGTTCGTGATGCTTCAACCGTTGGAGGAGGCGGATCGGAACAGCTCTCGCCCTTGGTTTTTGGAGCCCCAATCTTCTTCTTCTTTGTCCATCTTGTTCTAGCCATTTTTCTTAATCGATAATAGTTTTGGGAGGATTAGATCTGTAGTTATCTCTTGTTTGACAATGAGAGAATCGAAGATCAGAAAATAGATAAAGAGCAACCGTTAGGGTTTTGATCGATTTGGGGGATTTAGAAGATTTTTTTTTAAAAAATCAGATTTTCGGATCGAGTCTTTCGAGTTACGCCCGATATCACTGGATGGGCGGGTTTTACCAAGGTATAAGTTGTAATTTTTTTGAATTAGAATGGGTTTGTGGGTAATTTACTTATTTTCAATATTAAAAATAATTACATTGAAAATTCTTAAAAATAGAAGGAGATATCAGACTTGTTTTTGAGAAGGAGGGGTAAATTAGATGATTTACCCTCTAACTAACTCATAATAAAATCCCGGTACAATTTGAGATAACTAAACCGGAACAAATTAACCATTGCTTTTTAGCTGAATCTTTGTACCAATGAGCCTAACCAAACTGGTTCAGATGAATAACTAATGTTAACTGTCAACATTACATAACCAAACACGGAATATTTGAGGATTTTGATTCCATACAATACTGATAATTAAGAGAGAAAGGTGAACTCAAAGTTCTAAACTACCTCAACATCAAAACCAAAAAATAAAAAAGAAACTTACTACAAACACCAACATAAAACAAAGCACAATAAATAATAAAAGATAGTGACGATGTGATGCCTCAGATGAACTGAAGCAGCTCGCAGGGAAGTCCACTCGGTGCCGGCGACGTTTATCAACAATGAATGCCATGAAAGTAGCAAGCAGCATGATTCCTATAATCAATGGGAATGCAAATACAAAGACGTATTTTGATATCATTCCGAATTGGCTATGTGGAGGAATTGGGAATATAGTGGTGTAAGAAAATAACATAGCGACACCTAAAGTAGCCGTTGAACCATACATGAACTTCCACATGGGGAGTCCAACTATGAGGATTATGATCACATATAGAGATGATAAGAAGGCAAAGCCGTTGAGGGCAAGAAAAAATAAGGCAATGTTGAACTCCATAGTCATCTCCCCAACAAAGTGAAAATTCTCATCTCCATGATTTGAATTTTCCTGCCAAAATCCACCGTGAGGACTGAGACCAGCCTGGTATGTAGCTGTTGCTATCAGTACAGCCACCAAAATTATTTCATCGTAGCTGTTGCTAGTGTTTAGAGACATGTCTCCGGTCATGCTCAAATTGCTCAACCCCAAGAGATTGTTACGTCTCTCAATAAACGTTAGATTTTTGCTCAAATATCCCGCAAGAGTCGTTGTGGAACGACCAAGTAGTATTTCTTTAGCATTTTGGAGAAGTCTCCTTGCTTTGAGGAAACAAGGAGATTGGTGAGTTTGGAGTATATCCATGGCGGTTTTGCCATCCAAGTTCTTGGCTTTTACTTTAACGGTTTTACGCAGCAACTTCATAACCTGCAAAAATCGAGCACACCTCCAGCTAAATTCTAGGTTGAAAAAATGAGACATAAAACATATATATACTAAGGCCAGGGGATAACCTCCCAGATATTGCCACAGAGATCCATGTACTTTTGCAATAACTATATTGAAGAGGGAAAAGTCCCAGGTCATGAGAGCATAACTATCCATTTTAATGGTCAAACAGAACTGTCTGAACAAGAATTTTGAGGGAAGGTAGAAACTAAATGATAAGAGAGACATTCACCTCAGTTTGATTCATTGATGCAGCAATATGGAAAACTAAATGATAAGAGATTTGACATGCAAGATTGCAAACCAAGTAACACCCCTGTCGCAAAAGGAGATAAGTTTTGTCTCAATCAGTGCCCTAAAGAAAATTTGAAAATTCAGGAAATGCAAAAGATTCCTTATACATCTGCAGTAAAAAGTCTGATGTATGCTCAAGTTTGTACGCGTCCAAATTTAGCGTACATTGTTTGAGTTTTGGGCAGATACTTAAATAATCCAGGTTTGGACCATTGAAAAGCAGCCAAAAGGGCCATGAGGCACTTGCAAAGAACAAATGACTATATGCTCAAATATCAGAGATCAGATAATTTGGAGATTATTGGGTATTCTGATTCTGATTTTGCTGGATGTCAAGATAGTAAAAAGTCTATTTCAGGCTATGTGTTTATGTTGGCTGGTGGAGCTATTGCATGGCGTAGTGCAAAACAATCACTCGTAGCTTCCTCCACAATGGCAGCAGAATTTGTAGCAGTTTTTGATGCATCCAATCAGGGACTTTGTGCAATAAAGTTAAAGGATCTCAATAAAGTTGGACCAGTTGAAAATCGACATGTATTGATCACTTTTCATGTGACACTTTTCATAATTGATTTATGTCATTTAACTATATTGATTTCAGACTTTCAGTGACCATGTAAAGTTTAGTTATGATTGCTATAACGAAGACCGCTATGATCCTATGTTGTTATAGTTAAGGGACGTGATTGTTTATGCCTTGATATATAATGACAATTTGGAGCTCACAATGTCTATCACATTTTCAGATACACATGTGACCCAGTGGGAGATTGTAAGAATTATTTGGGGTCACACATGTATAATCAATGTGTTAGGGTCATTATTTAAAGTAATCAAAACTTATGTGGTCATTTTGGTATAAAAGAAAAGACTAAGGAGCATAAGTGTTATGAAAATTTAATGTGAGGATACATTCAGTAATTTCTAATTTGATGACGGGCCGAATTAGAAAATAATTCTCTATATAAATAGAGAGGTTATGGTCTCCGCAGCAACCCTAACGAGAAATATAGAAACTCTCTGCATCCCATCAACAGAGACCTACAGCTATTCATGGTTTGTTGTGGAAAAACCATAGCCCAATTCAGAACATAAATCATGGATCCAAAAGGTACGTTTCCGCTTCTGTTCTTATTGATCAGAGACTGATATGCTATGGTGGTTTATAAGGAATTAAAACCTTACAACCAAAAGGAGTTAAAACAGATTGGATCATGCAAGAATACCATTTGAACCATCTTGATCTATCTATTTCGTCTTTTGCCCATGGGGACAACAAGATGGTATTTATGCATGCCTGTTTACTTGAGTTGCAAATTATTTATGATTTTTGTGAGTAAATTTGATCAAAATTACTTGTTTTGACTTGTGTTTGGTTGGTTTATGTAGCTGGATACAAATTTGTGCAATCTTTCTTAGACGCCAATGGGAAAGAAGAGGAACAAGAAGAAAAGGGTGAATATCTTCCTCACCCATCTTTATTTAATGAGTTGTCTTTGATTTTTTTTTTTATCTTAGACAGCAAGAACATCAAGAAGTGATCACTTTACCAAAGATCACTCTCTCAACCACAATTGTATTACAAGATATCGTAATGGAATAAAGAGAATTGTTCTTTGGAATGGTACCAATGAAAAAGAAGAGGAAAACAGAGGAATATTAATAGAAAATGAAAATGTTGAAGTCTTGCTAATCTAGTCAGGAAAATGCCTTGAATTAAAAGACAATAATTACACTTGCATGTCCTAACTGTATACTTTTGATATATCAAAACCAATCATATTCAAATCCAACTAAAATAGGTTGGGTTCTTCTGATTTTCTCTAGTTTTTTTGGCGTTTTCTATTGCAAGATTGTTCCACTATATATAAATATGTTGATCTATTTTATTTGTTTATCTTTGAAGCCAGTAGAAAGTAAGGTTCTCTTCGTTGAGTCATGATTAGTTAACTTGGGTTGCAAATTTATTTAAGATTTTTGTGATCAATTTTGACTATTGTTTTGTGGTTTCAGATTTTTGTGATTAAATTTGATTCCAAAATCCAATGGTCTTCTCTCCATTCTGTGTAATTTGTTTGTTTGTTTTTTAGCGGGGTTTCTTTTTTTATTTTTATTATCAAAAACAGTAGACAAAATAAAAAGATACAAGTATACAATATCAAATTTGTTACCGAAAATATAGACCAAAATGTTTAGATTTATACAAACCAAGACCAAGAATATTAAGCTCAAATATAGTAACACAAATTGTTTACAAACATTGCATATTAGCTTACAAGAAACTTCGAACTACCTTTCAATTCCAATTGTTCTCTACATCATTACAATTTCATCTTAACATTTTAACCAGTAGTTTAACACTATTACTGTAACATACTGAAAAGTATGAATTAGTAAAACCCTCTTCAAGCTAAGTTTCTTTTCAAAAAAAAGGAAAAACAAAAAAAATTCTTAACATATACCCTCAAACTAAATTCCATATCAAAAGAAAAAGAAAAAAAAATTAAAGTGAAACCAATTTTTGTGTGAGCCAAAACTCGCACAATCAAACCTTGTAAAGAAACTTAGAGAGATCCAAATTTTTTAGGATTTATCGCAAGAACACAAAGATAAAAAAAAGATTTTTATTACTGTGAATGTTTTGTCTTATTGCTTAGGGTTGTAAAAGTTATTTAATGAATAAAATACATCGACTATTTATACTAGTTCTATAAACTGCCTAGCCAAGAATTTTAGGAGAGATTTTGAATATTTCTTTATAGCTGCGTGCGGCCGCCACCTTTACGTCTCGCCTAGAGTTTTGAATAGGCTTTACTCTCTGCGGCTAGGCCTGCTAAAACGTTGAACATCATTCGGCTCGGCCCAAACGTCTTGCAACGCGGCTCACCCCTCATTTTCTTTTTCAGCTCGGCCCACCTGCGCTTTCCGGCAGCTCGGCCCAACCTACACTCCAGCAGGGCTCGCCCACTTGCTTTCTCTCCGCGGCTCGGCCCTAATCGCACCGCAACAGAGCTTGGCCCATCAAGAAAAGAGAGGTTAGCTCAGACCCATCATAGCTCGATATGGTATCTCAAACACTCAATCTTTTTAGAAGTGGATAAACTTGTTGGGGTGGAAACCGACCCAACACTGTCCTTAAATAAAAACGTCTATTTCGGCCGATCTTGAATCAATCTTTTCTTTTAAATTTACTGAACTCTTTTTAGAAAATACTGAGTTACTGCCACCGCCCGCACCCGGTTACAGGACAGTTCGACCAAAACTCCCTTCTTTAGGCGATAACAGCTCAGTTCCAAAAGATAACTAAGCCACTCTTAGAAACAAGGCAGCGTGAAGAGAAAGCAAGAAGAGCCCTGAGGTTGAAACTTCGACCCCAGGAACGGCTTGCGATAGATTAGATGGAAGAAGAAGAGCCCTACGGTTGAAACTTCGACACCAGGAACGACACCAGGTCGAACATCAAAAACCACTTGCTTGCTGAGAAAGAAATAGTGAATCTCTGTGGTGGTTCCTTTCTGGCAGAACTCGGTGAGTTAAAAAGTTTGGTCTTTTCTTGAAAACTGTTGTGATATGATGATGATGGTAATAATTGTGTGGAAGAGAAAGCTTGTGATGATGATCATGAGGAACGAGATATATATTAAAGAGTATATATCCCAACTGAAATAAAATCACGTCAAATTGATAGTTGGTGTGAAAGAAATTGATGAAATCAAGTAACAAAATTGTGTTGTTAGGGTATGTTGTTTCTTGTAGCTAGAAAATTTTAGTTTTTTAGGCCTTTGATAGTTTATAATTCGATTTAGGTTTATTGCTAATACTTCAAATCTGTTTCTTGATCCGAATTTGCAGTGAATCAAGAACGTCTAAAAAAGCAGGAAGCTTCCCTTGATCATTCCATCAACACGAAGAACTGAGTTTGATGTTCTTAAGAGTTAAGACACTCTATGATAGTTGGCATGGAAGAAAATTGACGCTAACTAAACCTAAACCGGTTTAGACCAGTGTCTCTTTTTCTGTCTAAACCGATTTAGTTGACGAAAACGGTAACAAAAAAACGCTAGCCTCCTTCTATCATTTGTTTCTTTTTTTCTTTTTTTTTGAAGAATGTAAAATTTCTTCATAAAAAAACCATTTGTACAAAAAATGCCTCAGTGATTTTAATTTTGAAAGTGCTACCGAATCTAGACTATAATCTCTAGTTTACATAAAAAATGAGAAACTTCTTCTGGTGGCAAACCACCATTGGAGACCATCTTCAAGCTTGCTCGAACCCATAAGTCTGAGAAAAGATAAATGATTTCTGACGCTTTTGTCAATGAGCCGGATTAGGAGATGCGAGGTGGTAGGTTGTTCTCCGTGAGACCTCCTATTCCTCTCCCGCCAAAGACTATGCACGGTTGCCTGAAATGCATACCAAAGTAAAAACAGAAGAGTTGATTGCAGTGTTGAGTCCAAGAGAAGATGAAGAATGTCGTCCCATTCAGCCGTGAACCGATTACCAAGGAGCTTACTCACTAGCAGACAGATCCCTTTCTTAAAGCGACACAAGAAGAATAAATGGTTCCTGGTTTCCAATGGGTCTCTGCAGAGTACGCACTCTGTGTTGATCGCATTGTTTCAGCCCACTATTCTATCTTTTGAAGATAAACAATTTTGGATTGCAAGCCACACTAGGAAGGAGTATTTAGGAGTCGCAGCAGAAAACCAAACTCCTTTATAACATTCCACTTTAGGGTGTACACTTCTGATGTTAGACCATGTATCATGCGAAGAGAAGGAGCTTTTGAATTTATCATTCTTGTCCTTCCACAAATGTTTATCATCTCCTATTCCTTGTGTTCTAAGCAAACCCTCAATGACCATTTCAATCTCGTTTTACAGCCCCAATCTGTGATTTTTCCTTTGATACAAGACCATAACTTAACCCACTGTCTCTTGCAGATTTATTCCTAATCCAATGATGCCATTTGTGCCGGTTATGTCGATCAAACGACATTACTGTGACCACTTATCATACCAAATGACATCATGAAACCAGAGCCCACTTCTATCCGACAAAAACCATTTGCCATAGCTATATTTTAAGATTCTTCCTCCACATCCATGATCCGGAAGAAGAGTTTTCTCTCAGGGACCAGAATGATTTTTTGTGTAACAGGTACATCTGAACCCATCTGACCCAGAAAGAAGACTGTGGATTGATGATTTGCCAGATGAGTTTTAAGTAGCAGACCTTATTCACCTCTCTAATCGGTCTAAGACCTAATCCACCCTCTTCTTTCAGCTTACAAACATCCACCCTAGCCACTTTTGCTTTCCTCAGATTTAATAACTCTGGGCCTGACCAGAGAAAAGCAGAGCACAGTTTCTCAATTTGAACTATGCACTCTTTAGGTAGGGGGAATGCTGCCAACCAAAAGTTCGTAAAACTGAAAATGACTGACTTAATGAGCTGCAATAGACCAGTAAAAGACAAGAACCGGGCTCTCCATGAGCTGACCCGCCAGCGAATCTTTTCTAAAAGAGGTAGACAATCGGCACTTGTCTTCCTTCTTGTAGTTAGGGGTAATCTCAGATAACGAACGGGTAGTGAACCTATTTCGAATGGAAACCTCTCTTTTATTGCAGCTCTTGCATCTTCGGAGACTCCAGCCATGAACACAATTGATTTCTCTTTCAGACCCAAAACTCTCGCAAAATCCTCAAAGACATCTATCACTCCTTCCATTGATCTTAATCTATCATCTGTAAAGACCATCAGATCATCAGCAAAACACAGGTGAGTAAGATCTAGGTTCTTGCACAAAGGATGAAACCCAATCTTTCGATCCTGTGCTGCCTTGTCAAAAAGATTTGATAAAACATTCATGTTTATCACAAAGAGATACGGGGATAGCGAGCGCCTTAGCATAAACCTCTGTCAGTTTTTTAAAACCAGCCAATTCTCCATTAACCTGAACTGAGAAGGAAGTCGTTGATATACAAAGCTCGATCCAATGAATGAATTTCACAGGTAGATTCTACGCCACCAAAGTTCCAATAAGAAAGACCACTGTACTGAGTCGAATGCCTTTGAAATATCAATTTTATGGCACATCTTGGAGAATTATTGGTTTTGTGGTAATCTTTCACAAGTTCGGTGGCCAACATGTAGATTTTCGATCAGAAGTTTGTCAATTACGAAAGCCGATTGATTTGGAGCAATGAATTTTGGAGGGATAACTTTTAATCCCTTTGCAATGATTTTAGAACTCACCTTATAAACTCCATTACAGCAAGAGATTACCACACCTTTAGGAAGAAAACCTTTAATAAAAAAGGATTGAACTGCAACCGTGAAATCTTTTCCCACTGTAGTCCAAGCTGCCTTAAGGAACTCTGAAGTATATCATCAGGACCGTCGATTGGTTGCTAGGCATTTTAAACAAAATCTTTTTCACTTCCTCCTAAGACACATCTCTAATTCACCTCATTTGGTCTACATCCGAACATTGAAACTGCAGTAAATCACGAAGCCTCTCCTCTGTAATTCCCTCATTGTCAGCCGGTTTGAATGGAAGGAACTCCCGGAAAAATCTTTCCGCCTCCACCTTAATGTCCCCACTGCTCTTTGCTATTTCACCTATGGATTTTCTGTTGGAACCCAATATTAATAAGCATTTGGACTTGTAATATTGAGTTTGTGTGTGAATAAGAAATGAAGTTTAATAAGCAAATGAACCTTATAAATTCATTTGAGATTTGGGTTTGAGCCTATGGAAATAAAATGTTTTTATTGGCTATAACTAAAAGTGGAAGTTTAGTGGAAAGTGTATTTGTCCCACATTACTCATCAAGGAGAAAAATCTCTTGTATATATATGACCATCTCACAATAAGGGTCAATAGCATTGTGGAAGTAAAAGAGCATTATGCAAAAATACCTACGCGCGCCGCCGCCGTCACCGGTGCCGGGCTCGGGCTCGTTGCTCGTTGCTCGATTTAGTTGGCTCTTAGGGCTCTTTGTTGTTACCATTCTCTACATTCAGCCAATGAAGTTTAATTGTTTGAGGAACTTTTCCTCCTACCCCACAACATTCTGCCATCTATTAATAGCCTCTGCTTCCTCTAGAATTGTCTGTTCTGATGGATTTATGAAGATGGTTTGTTGCTTTTCACAGAGAATACTGTAAGCCTGTTTTGTTTTCTCAGTCAGATCTCTTAATCTCTCCTTTCGCTGTCACGGAGTATTGGTTTCAACAACTTCAATTTTTTTGGAGAATCTGTATAACGCAGATGTTGAGTGGAACAGAGCAGGGGTAGTTTCCCAAAATGATTCTACCTTTGGCTGGAATTCCTCCAGCTCGGTGAGGGCATTCATGAACTTGAATGGCTTCTTTGATGTCGCTTCTGGTATGTCTAAGTGAATTCTTCATCGAACATTGTCCAAACACCCACCAAATAAGTGAATTATTAGAGCAGGTTCAAAAACAGAATATGATTTCGAGAAGGATTGAGACCATACGCTGTTATTAAGGACCTGATATAATTTCTTACTGATAACTCTAACATCCCCTTATTACACCAAGTGTAAAGAAAGCCATGGTAAAAAAAGATCCATTAAAGAGCAGTAGTTTGCAATTTTCTGGAAATCCCTCATACCTGCAGATATTGTTTCACTTCATTCATTCTCTGTTTGATCGAATCAAAGTTATGGCTACAAAAACAAATCTAGGCCAGAATTTGTTCTTGCCCTCATCTCCTAACAAGGCTCTTCGTGCGGCAACAATCAAGATTCGATTTGCAGATATTATCGTGAAAGCCAAATACAGAAAACTCATCGCCGAGGGTAGTAACAAGGCTGATGCGATGATGAGGATACAGAAAGAGAAACAACGCAGCGTGAAGAGAAAGAAAGAAGAGCCCTTAGGTTGAAACTTTGACACCAGGAATGGCTTGCGCTAGAGAAGATGGAAGAAGAACTGAGGTCGAACATCGAAAAACACTTGCTTGCTGAAAAAGAAATTGTGAATTTCTGCGGTGGTTCCTTTCTGTGGTGGCTCCTTTCTGGCAAGAACTCGGTGGGTTAAAAAGTCTAGTCTATTTTTAACAGCTGTTGATGATATAATGATGATGATTGTCCGGATTAGAAAGCTTGTCATGATGATCATGAGGAAGGAGATATATATTAAAGAGTATATATCCCAACTGAAATCAAATCACGTCAAACTGATAGTTGGCGTGAAGGAAATTGATGAAATTAAGTAACGAATTTTGGAAATGTGTTGTTAGGGTTTGTTGTTTCCTGTAATTAGAAAATATATGTTTTTTAGGCCTTTGATAGTTTATAATTCGATTTAGGATTATTGTTAATACTTCAGATATGTTTCTTGATCCGAAAACATCCAAAAAAAAATAAAAAAGGAGGAAGCTTCCCTTGATCATTCCATCAACTCGAAGAACTGAGTTTGATGTTCTTAAGAGTTAAGACATTCTATGATATGGAGTGGCTGTGCAAAGATCATGTCTTTAATCTGCCTCTCCTAGGGAGACTAAAGATTAGGAGTGACAGAATAAGATTAGTCTGATAGTTGTCTATACTTTAGTCTTTTTGTTTCTGCATTTTGTTTAATTTCATTATGTTTTAGTGATCGATCTCACTGGAGAGATCTTGTGACCACATGTTCAAAGGAGCACCTTAGAGTTTCACATTTGCAAGGTCGACTCATTGTCTCCTTCAATTGATATAAACTCAAAGTATATGACATCAATTGGGCAGGAACGTGTAAGAGACATATTTAGGTTTGCACAATGGATCAATATTATTACCTTTTCACATCTTGGCCATAGCTCTGTGATTATTAACTTTCCAAGAATTTTGGTTACAAAGTTTTTCACTGTGTTTGCCAATTCAGGAAGAGGTTCTCCAAGGTTCATAAACAATGGATCTCAACAACCGAGGGCAATGATCTACACGATGAGCTAACCTGTTCGGAATTTCGGATGTTTGAACATAACTCTTTGTCTCTTTCCAAGAATCGTCAGAAAACTTATTCCTCGGATCAAAACTGAAGGAAAATTGGAGCCTATTCTTACAACCACATTTCTTAGTGAAAACCAATATATTTTAAACATAAACTAGGTGTCTTCACTGCGCCTGGGTTTAAAATTGTAAAACAAAAATTAATATTATGTGAATCAAGAGAATCAGAACAATTGAGACGTATATGATTAAAATAAAACAAATCCATAAAGTGAAACACCTAAAATGCAATACTAAATAAGTGTATGAAACCCACAAACACGAACTGAAATAAGACAAATACGAATTCTTCATTTCCATATAATGATTATTCATTTTTTTCTTTTTTTCTGTTTATCTTTTGGTTGTTCTTCTTTATCGTCTTTTCTTTATTCTTCTTCATTATCTTTCAACCATCCAATATCTGTGTAGGTAGATCGTAAGTATCAATACTCTAATACCTACGTAAAGATGGCACGATAATCATATACAAAATATATAAGGGAAGAGAAGAATCACTTATGCACTGCAAGAAAACAAAAACCAATGACCAGTTATAGCCAAAAACTTAGACAATTACAATACGTATAAACAATGAGAAGAATCATGTATTAAAAAATATTATTTTTGATCGTCTTTGCCATTTCTTATTCTTCCTCTTACTTATTTTTTGGTTTTCTTATTCCTCATTTTTTCATTTCTACTTCTTCTTTCTCCTCTGATTTCTCTTCTTCCTCGTTTTCTCCTTCTTTGTTCAATTCTTTTTCATATTCTTTATCTTTCAGTTTTTTGTTCTTCATATTTTCCTTATTCTTTTTCATTGTGTTTGATCAATTCTTCCCCTGACTTTTTTCATCTTTTTTTTTCCGGGGTTTTACTCGTATTCTTCTTCCTTATCCCATTTCAATGTATTTTTCTTATTTCTCTTCGAATTTTTCTTCTTCCTCTTTTCCATCGTTTTCTTTTTTCTCTTCATCATCGTCTATGTCTCCCCGACTTTTATTTTCATTTTTCTTTGTTTTTTCTTTGCTTCTCAGTCTTCATTGTAGTCTTCTTTTCAGAATGATTATTATTCCGATTTGTATTTTCTCTTGTCTCCATATTCTTATTTGTTTACTTGCAAGGAAAATGGTTTCATATCTCTCTCTCTCTCCCTCCCTTTCCCCCTCTTTTTGTATCTCCTTCACTCCCCCTCTCTCTCTCCATCGCTTTCTCTCTCCCCCTCTCTTTGTATCTTCCTCTCTCTCCCTCTCTCTCCCTCTCTCTCTCTCTCCATCCCTCCCTCTCTATATCATAACTTAGATCTCCTTAGGTTTTCCCTTCTTTTTCTTCTTCTTCTTATTCTCTTTAAATTAATAATAAATTTTACAATATAGATTTAGCCTTTTCTCCTCAACTTCTCCTTCTCTCTTTTGTTCTCTTTGTTACCTTCAAGCCTTTTTCATCTCTTTTTTTTTCACTTTTTCATATCTATCACACATTTATTTGCCGCCCAACTATCTTTCCTCGTTTCATCCACTGTTTTCTTTAGCTTCTGTGTTTTGCTCACGCATTGCAGTCAGGATTTAGACCCATTTTAGTATTGTCGAATTCAATGTATGAGTGTTCAATCTCTGTTGGCTCGTGTTAAAGTAAACCAGTGAACTTCAGAAACACATTACAATCTGATTTGAGTTTTTTTTAACATAGAAACCTATTCAAGATTTTAATCTCATTCTTCAAATCTTCTTCGAAGATACAATTTAAGCTTTGTCTTGTAAGATTTGGGTTTTAGAGAAGCAATCAAAGGATGGACTGTTTTAGGATAACTTTAATTCAAAAACTAAATTTTTAAAGCAACGGAGTTATACAACCCAAGAATTACTTGTTACACATCCAAACATATGAGAAACATGTGAGTATGTTCATTCTTCAATTCACATGAATTTCAGTCATCTATGTTTCTTAGATTATGGTGTCAGATAATCATCAATTTATTTGGTACTCCGATGAAGCCTGAAACACTAAAAATGTAGTTCCAGCAAGCTGAAACAAATTACAAGGATGATGAAAATTATGACCTGAATATTTTTCTAGCAAACATTCTTCTTCCTCTGTATTGGTGACTCTCCTTCTTTCACCTTGGTTTATCTCTTATCAGAGGTTAAAAAAAATCGATGAGTTCATTAACAAACGATGAAACTAAGAAGTGGGTCAGGGATTAACCATAATATAATTCAACACCAATTGGATGGTGCGATTTTCAATTGGTTTACATTTTGTTCTCAATATAATTGTTGTATATCAACACAAGAACTTGACATGCGTAAATATTCTAGTCAAACCGAATCTAGTCTTGTTGTCACCTGCTTTTCCTTTGCTCTTTGAAGTTATGAGAAATCACATTCCCGTTCATCGACTTATCAACAAAGATATTGCTTTAATGCATGATAGGCATAGTCTTGAGAGTAATTTAATATTTTTCTGATAAAAAATGTGTTGGATAAAAATCAAAACTATAAAACATTTTTTCTAGAAACAACACAATTGCCTTTGAGCAGAAAACAATGGAAAAATTATAAACAATAGAACTTATTTTGTTCATGTTTCATATTTTTAGTAAACTATAAAACTAAAACTAATCCGAACTGGTTACTCTTTTTTTTTTAAAGATCCATGTCCACACAAGCTACCACAAAAATAAACCATAAAATTATATTTAGAAATAAAAATAATCATTAACAATAATATAAAGAAAATATATAGTTGAACCCAATGAGAAACAAACGACAATCAAACAATCAAACAATAAATAACATCCATTCACAAATATATTACCAGAAAAAATAATACAAACCTAAACTAAAACATGAATTATACACACAAAAAAAACTCCTTTTATGTGGTTTTGATCCTTCTAAGAAGATCAAAATAATAAATTAGAGAGTTTATGAATATCAATTAAGCAAATTAGAAGTTTTAATAATTTGTTGACCCAAAAAAAAGAAGCACTAATGATTTATTTACAATTACCTGTTAGATTCATTTGAAGATATGCTTACAAAAGTTCGAACCAGTTACCTGTAGTTTGCGGGATATACTCTAGGTTCAAGAAAAACAATAAAGAAGTTCAGGTCAATCTATATTTACGAAAAATAACTCAAATATATCCATAGGAAAAAATTAATAAAGAGGAACACTAATATCTAATACGGAAGCAACAAATTTTATATATATAATTACAAAGCAAAACAAAGAACACAAATATGATATCTCGATGACCAATCGCATAGAGAGTAAAACAGGGGTTAAAAAATAAGATAGATGTGATGCAAAGTAATATAGAACACGATAGAGAAAAAGCATAGATATTTGACCGGTTAGCATAGAAGAATCTCGATATGAACAAAACGATTAAAAGGTTAGCATGGAAGAACAACCAACTAAACAAACGATATAATTTAAACCAGATCGGGATATACAAAAGATGTATTTGTGAAATAGAGGTGGACGAGTTTTGTAAAAGTTGCTAGACCTTAGAAGACGGTTGTTATATGTAAAAATATATGTAGGTGATACAGGTATATATAGTAGGATAGATGCTTTAGGGTTTAGTGTTTCGACGTCGGTGCTCTATTACCAGAATCAATGGCTTTGATGGAGAACAAAATCGTTGGTCCATGAACAAATCCGCTGGCCCATTATCGAAGGAAAAAGCCATGTCACATATTTTTACATGTAGGATTAATGATTGACATATCAAAACAAATTAAAACGACACATAATATTTTTTCATTAATGCTACGTAGGACAATAGCTATAGAGACAACACCTAAGATATTTGATCTCGCAAATAATAGTATAGATAACCTAGGGTAAATTTCATATCTATATATTCAGCTTAACAAATTTTAAAGTTTTAATTTTTTATTTACCTTAATATACTTTAGAGTTTATTCAAAAGCAATTTAGTTAGCAAAAACAATTTCCCTAGATTTATAGGAAAATGATTTTTAATTTATGTGTTTATTCAACTGTAATTAATATAATAATAATTTAAATAAAACTATAAAGTTCAAAATTTCTATTTTTCTTTTCAACCATTTCTTTCTTTTCCAACATTATCTGAGATAAAACTTGATAAAATTACATTTGTGGATAATGTAATGAAATGAATATATTTTAAAAAAATTAACAAGAGTAAAAATAATATCTATTGACACGGTATTTAACATCCCTATAAATATCACAATTTGCTAATCCTCCTCCTTCACTAAGTTGAAAACGTCGTCTTCATCGATATAAGAGAGATCTTGCAGAATCCAGATAAACTTAAGCTTGACACTGTGAACCACTCGGTGGCGATGATGTCTGATGAGAGAAACAAATGCAAAGAAAGATCCTCGCCGGAACCGCAAACGCAACCACCGTCACCAAAACACGACCCGGACATGGTGTCTTCTTCTTCGGCAGCAAGTTACTTGTCTCCTCCTGATCACGTTACCGGCCAGGTTTTAGGTTTTCACCAACCTACGAAGAACTCGTCTTGCATTACTTGAAACCCTTCTTGAAAAGCAAAGCAACCATATGGCCCGTTCATCACGTCAACATCTATGAGTCGAATCCAAAACAACTCTCAGGTTTGTCTCCATCGATTTCTTTACTTCATAACTCGTAACTGTTTTTGGTTTCTTTGTTTGTGTGTGTGAATGGCTCTCTTCTTTTGATTCAAAACAGCGGGATACAAGAAGGGTAATCTTACGGAATGGTTCTTCGTATCGGAGAGGACGAATATGCATAAAGGTGGAAAAAAACAGAATCGTGGCGACAATGGAGGATACTGGCATGTAACAGGAGCTGCCACGAAGTTTAACGCTGGAAATGGCATATTTGGGAACAAAGCCTCACTTGTTTACTACACCAGGAGAAAACCAAATGGCGTAAAAACGAATTGGTTAATGAAAGAATACTGGCTTGAGCCTTGTTCTGACGATAACTTGAGATCCCAGACGATATTTATGATCTACTGGATTATGATGTTGAGGGTTTTCTTACTGCTACACAGGATGACTGGTCTATAGAGATCAATTAGGTTATCTTTTGAAAAGAAAAAAGAGATATAGTCGTAATGGCTTCGTAATTGCCTTATGTATTAGTAGTTTATAATTGCTTTTCATGCCTTGATAATAAAACTCGGTACTACACATTTATAAGAAGTATTCAACATCTTTTTTCTCGTTTTATACTTTTTAGCTTGCAAAATAACAGTAATCTCTTCATGGATATTTGCTGCATTAGTTTCAATGCTTCTCATGAAAGAGTCAGGAACTAGCTACTAGAAATCCTGAATATAGAAGAAACATTACCGCTACAACTGAATATAGAATCAAAATTACGAGTATAGTACCAAGAAAGGGATAGCAATTTATCTGACTCATCAAAACTCTATAACCAAATTCTAGACTGAGGAAAGAGAATACAACTTAACAATACCCAAAAATATAAACATATCAAGTCTGATGATGGATAATACAATTAGAGACAATTGGCGAAAAAATCCAGTTTGGAGACGAATTTGCAGAAATGGCCAAAAGCCCACCAAAAAATAAATAGTATTGTGTGTATGATCATGAGTAAATACTATTATACCCCTAAAAAGATTCGTCATGTTGGTCGATGCACTCTGACATAGATATCATGATTTTGGATAGGGTGGCTACAAATATAAGTAGAATAGGCAATATCTTTATACAGAAAAACACAACCACACAAATTTTTTCTGGTACACGTACCATATATATTATAATAACAAATTATATATATTGTTATAGAATAACAATTATTATATCATATATAAATATATAAATTTAGATATAACATTATGTTTTACATGATAAAAATAATGTTAGATTACTAATAATATATATAATTAAAGATATTATTAATATACTCAATACGTTACATATAAATTAACGTCTAACATTATAACTAACTAGGTACAAAATATTGTTAGGTTGATGACAATAGTGAATTATATAGATGATTAAAGATGTTATTGATATACTTAGCATAATACATATAAAATTAGCGTTTAACATTATAATTAACAAGGTAAAACATATGTTAGATTAATAATATTAATGAATTATCTAGATTATAATAAGTGTTATTTTTGTAGTTAGTGCACTACAAAAACATATAACACTCTATATATATTGTTAGTAGTCTAACAATAAAATTATAAAAGTAATTCAAATAGATACACACTATATATATACGTTAGCTTAACAGATTTAATGGCGGAGATGCCAATACTGTCGCTGGAGGCGGCGGCGCGATTATTGTTTCTGGTGTAAATGGAGGCGGTGCAGTGGTTGTATCCGAATCCGACGGAGGAGGTGAAAGTTGTGGCTGAGGATTTGGATTAGGCGTAGAAGGAGGCGGAGGCGGTTCAGGTTTACAATCGGCGCCGGCGGATTTTAGAAAATTAAAACAGACGGATTTGGTGATGATGAATCGGGTGGAGCGGGTGAGGAAGATCCAAAAACAGGAGGGTCCGGGTTTGGATTCGGGTCAGCATTAGGAAACAGAGTTATAAAAGGGAAAGTGGAGGAAGAAGAAGAAAAAGAATAGTAGTCACCGGAAGAAGAAGAAGAATCAGCAGAAGAAGAATCAGTGGAAGTATTCAAAATTTTATAAAATATTAAATTAATATCTCTGACATAATACCAAATCAAGAACATATATAGATGCAAGAGAGATAGTAGGGGTAAGGGTACCATTATGAAAATTGCACAGTAACGTAATAGTGTGTTTTCCCATTCTGCAAATTAGGAATAGTAATGAGGTTATCTAGTGCATTTACTAATACAAATAATACAATTATCCTTGAACATCTTGAGATAATGATGGTACTTTTAGAGTATGTTTGCACACTTTCTCCCCAGCAGATCAAATGATGGTATCTAGCAACCTTTTTTTTTTGTTTATGGCCGTTTTAAACTGTCAAATATACATGTGTAAATCATTTATCAAACAAGATTTCACCAGTGTTCGATGACACTTGGTCTCTTGGAACGCAATGATCTCTTGCCTTTCTCATGCTGGTTTAGACCACCAGGGCGTTGAGTATGCACAAGAAAATGGAATATGAAGGCGTTTGCTTTGAGACTTACACGCTCGTAGCTCTGTTATCATCCTGTAGCATTGGATGTGAGAGCAGTGTCTACGTGAGCAATGCTCTTATCGATATGTATGCTAAAAGTAGCCGCCTTTAATGCATGGTGGATCTTTATGGACGATCAGGTCAGCTCGACAAGGAGCCAAGATGATACATACGTCTGCCTGCCATGAAGATCCTGTGTTGTGGAGAATCCTCCTTGGCTCTTGCAAAATCCATATAAATCTGGAATTAGGAGAAGTAGCCATGAAGAAACTGATTCATCTCGAAGGCTTTCAATGCAGGGGATTATATGTGCTTATGACTTCACTATATTTTGCTAGAATGAGAAAGCTAATAAGAATCCATGATTTACAAGTTATGTTTGGTCTCTTGCCTTAATACCCTCGCAGCTACAGGGATTATCACAAACCTCTACAACATATCTCTTCTCATCATTCTCCTTGGTCTCTTTGATGATCATTGTAGGAACCCATACGACCTCTGCTTTATCTATCTTAGAACTTCACTCCAACCATTGTTCCAGAGTTAAACATGCACTCATAACAGTAAAGTTAAGCCACACATTATGCTTTCACAATCCAAAACAGACAAAGCAACAAAATTGAGAAGCAATTTCACTACTCAATCCTCCAAAACCAGAAAAAGCAACAAAATTGTGAAGCAATTTCACAACCCAACCCTCCAAAACAGTCAAGACAACAAAATTGAGAAGCAACTTCAGACCAAAATCCCAAATCAAAGGTCCTCACACACCAAATTCGATTACCTGTAAAAGTTGAAGCTGCAAACAAAACTGTAACAGCACATGTAGCAGTCGAGTTAGCTCTAGGGGTGACTGATGTGACTTGATGTGGTGTCGAGGGTGTGTCAAGTTTTACCCTAATTGAAATCAATAGCCGCAAGTGCACAGCTGATCGATTGTAGTACTTAGGGATCGAATCCACAGGGAAGGAGGATCTTTTCCTGCAAAAAGCCTTTGAAATAGATTAAAGTAAGGAAGTTTAGAACAAAAACGGTTTAGTGGGGGTTTGGTGGTGTGTTTGAAATGTAAAAACGAAAGATTAAAAGAGAATACGGAAATTAAATGACGTAATAACTAAACTTAACGAAAATGACTAATAATAAAAACGGATATTCTAATGCTTAAATGAAAATGAACTAAAAAGGAAAGACAATATTGAACTAAAGCTTTAAAGAAAATCGGTGTAAATCAATAAGGAAGAAAGCGTTGGGGTTCAGGGAAGTTTTCTCAGGGGTACGAACGATTCAAAACATTGCTAGAGAGGAAATTTGATAAGATCTTAGGTTAAACTTTTCGAACTGGAGTCACGGACGTATGAATACGCCACTGTCGTGATCATAGACAACTATCTCTCTCAACCCTGACCAGTAGGTTTCCACTCTGGCCCTGGAAGAGAAGAGATGCATTATGTTTAAGACTCGTCCTAATTCACAAATCGCCCATAGGTAGGTTTCCACTCCTATGTTTGTTTTGCTCTCCCAAACTAGCTCTGATACCTGATGAACACTTTCGTGTCACCAAGCATCTGGATCAGATTGTAGTTCATGACGCTACTCTCATGCAGTAAAAACGAATTCAGAAGAAAAAGTTCTAAGATTCGGCTCAAAAGCTCATGGAATCCTCATCGAACATATAAATCCCCATCGAAAATCCCTTAATCCAAACAATAAAACTACTCAGACATAATAAACGAAATCAAAGACATAGTATTAAGAAGTAGAATAGAAACCGAAATTGAAAAAGAAAGAACAAGGGTTCAAGAGAACAAATCTCTCTCTCCCTAAAAGCTAAAGCAAAAACAATAAAAGTTTGAAGTAATGAAAGATGATATTCGGTTCTAGGTTACACGATTTAGGGTTCCTAAGACATGTATTTATAGTGCTCAAGATCTCTCTGGACGTCACTTAGGGTTTCTCCAAATTTGGGCTTCAGAAATGGGCTTTTTGGGCTTGGAGGTTGATGGCCGCGGTCGGGAGTGCTCTGACCGCGGGGAATGTGTGGTTTGCCGCGGTCGGGATGCTCCTGACCGCGGGAAAATACTTGTTGGCCGCGGGTGGAAGTGCTGGCCAGCTGGTTTACGGGACATCTTGCTCTTCGCGTATCTTTTGATTGAACCGTTGGATTGCCAAGCTGTAAAGTGCACTGGAAAGCTGATACTTCCATCTTTAAGGTCTCCAAATTTGAGCTGGATCAGACGGTGAGAAGGCATTCAATCATGGGTGAACTTCTGACGGTTTGACTCTGAGCTGAAATCTGGTTTTCTATCCATTTTGTTAAGCTTTTCCCTAAGTTACCTGAAAAGAGTCTTGGAACTACAAATACTAGAAAAACGTAATAAAAGTACTTAAAAGCAATTAAAAACATAGAAAAAGTATTTCAAAACGATCCATAAAAGTGGTCAAAATACGGTGTTATTAGTGACACGGAGAAGACTTGCAGAGAAATCTACACACATGGAGGCAGAGCAATCTACACATGTGGAAGTAAGCTTGTAGCTGAGCTGGAGCTGTAGGACGTGATGGACACTTCAAGAGACGAGAAGCTGACTTGGACGAGAAGCTTGGAGTATTTGAGGGAATTTTGGATAATATGTCGAGTTTCCTTCATCTTAGTATGAGATAAGGAAATAGAAGATTCTCTTGAAGATTTGAAGAAATCGGAGAGTCTCAGCTAGGGTTAGCCACAAAGTTCTATTGAGTATAAATAGGCGTGTTAAAGTCTTGTAGGATTTTTAACACAACTGAGAAAATTCTTAGCAAAAAGTTGAGCAAATTTCTTGTAAGAGTTAGTGAGCTAGAGTACTAGGGGATTTGGGTAAGAGGTTTTTGAATCACGTATAGATTCAAAAACAGGGACAGGCTAGAGTAGCAAATCAAAGGGTGTCTTGAGTTTGCTCTAAATCGGGTTTTGTATACTTGTAAGTTAGAAACTGATTTACTAGTAATATATTTTCGTGTAGAGAAAATTCATGTGTTGTGTTCTGTGTTAGTTCCCAAGTCACGACTCTTGCATTTTCATTTGGTATCAGAACAGTCATCTGTGTGTAGTACGTATTGCAAACAGGTGAAATCATGCGGAGAAGATGGAGAGCTATCAGGATATGGTGAACAATTCAAGAATCATCTTGGATGCCGGGAAGTACGGATTTTGGAAAGCACGGATCAGATCTATGATCAATGGAATTGATCCATTGGCATGGAAGCAGACATAGAAAAATGGGAAGAACCCTTGGTGGCTGATGCGGCTGGAGTTTTCCACCCAAAACCGGAAGAAAGTTGGACTGAAGAAAAGTCAAAGAGGGTGAAATACAACTCCAGGGCTTTAGCCACGAACCACCCGGATGTTTCGAGGAAAATATTCGAGCTGATTCAAGGAGTTGAGACAGCCAAGGAAGCATGGGATATACTTCAGATGCATTTCGAAGGAAGCAAGAAGGTGCAAAACTCAAGGATGAGACATGTTGGCATCGAAGTTTGAGAATTTGAAGATGGAAGAACATGAGTCAATTGCTGAATTTAGTTCAAAACTGAGTGCTCTAGCACAGGAAGCAGCAGTCTTGGGCAAGAAGTATAAAGACAAAAAGCTTGTGAAGAAGTTTCTGAGGTCTCTGCCATCAAGATTCATGGGATACAAGTCAGCCTTGAGTGTGTCAAGCAGCACGGAAAACCTGAGCTTTGGGGAAATTGTTGGCATGCTCCAAGCACATGAGATTGAACTTGTCAGTCTGAAGAAGCCTAGAAGTCTAGTACTGCAGTGTGAAAACCGTGGAATTGACGACACGGAGGATGGTCCCATAAGCCTGTTGGTTAGGGAGTTTGATCGTGCATTAAGGAAAGCCAGAAGGTCTCAGAAGAAAGTCACATCAGGCAAGAGAATCCTGAAGGAGAAAAGATGTACAAGAAGAATGACGTGCGATGTCATGAATGCAAAGGTTTCAGACATTTCAATACTGATTGTCCAACCATCAAGCGTCGAGAAATTCAGTGCTTTGGGTGCAAAGGATATGGACACACTCAACTGGAATGTGTCGATGATCAGAACCGCAGAAAAGAGAAATCCATGCTTGCTGAAGAGAAGTGTGAGGATGAAAGTGAAGATGAGTTAGCAGATGAAGTCAATAACTTTGTCACCTTTGTAGGAATTGCTGAAATTGTGGAAGGGCAAGAGAACTCTGAGTCAGAATCTAAGGTAGACAGGGAGGATGATCTTGTAAACAGCTGCGAGGAGGTTCGACAGGCGCTCGTCAACATTAGCAAAGAGAACATTGACCTAAAAAGTGATATGTCTATATTTTACATCATTTAGAGTGCATTTTAGAGTCCTCATTATGTGTTTTCCCCATGTAAATTGAGTCTTTAGGCATGAAAATAGGATTTAGGGCTTGCATTAGGTCCCAAAGAGTTTTGCATGTTTTGAAAGTCTTATCAGGTGCTTGGGGAGTCATTGGAGCGTAAGAAGAGGAGCAGAGAAGAAGACGGTGAAGAAAAGGGTCAAAAATGGTGAAAACCGCTTGGAGGAATTTCTCGGCCAAATCGCTTACCGGACGGCAAGAAACCTCGGCCAAAATCCTTACCGATCGTTCAACCTCGACCAAAAAGCTTACCGATCGCTCAGCACCGACCAAAGTCCGTACCGATCGACCAAAGTCAGCCTGGGTCGAAGATCAGGTGTAAATACCGCGGGTTGAGTTTTTGGCCGAGGCGAAGGAATTTTTACGACCAAAAAGCTTACCGCGGTACACAGCCCTCGGCCATTTTCCTTACTGCGGGAAGCTTTTCTCGACCAAAATTTGTCCTTGTCCGTGCGTTTCAAAGATCAGCAATCCGGGGAACCATCCGGTCCGAACCAGTTGGCGGGGTCTTCAGCAAAGTTGGAGATAATCAAACAAAGATCCCAGAACAGTTAGAATCATCCAATTCGGACCAGTGGGGAGAAAGATACAGCTTCCGGAAGATGCACCAACATTACGCGCATCCGAGAACCGAACGGTGGAGTACAAAGATCACGGCGGACGGAACCTTTCCGGACCGAACCAGCTTGCCCGGTCTTCATCAAAGTTTGAGAGCTTTGAAAGACCTTTTCAGAACGGTTGGGATCGCTAAATTCGGACGAGTGGTTTGAAAGATAGAGTCTCCGGAGTTCACACCGGTCCAAACAGCTTATTTCCCGGTGATTCCAATGCAGTTCAAAGATGTGAAATCCAGGAAGCCTTCCACTTCCCAAGCTCCGACGGTTTATTCACCAAAGTTTGAGTTTATTGAGTCACCTTGACTATGAAACTGGTCTCAGAGCATTCGGAGTCGTAGGTCGAAAGTTACTGCCGCCGGAAGGCGACATGGTCGATACGGGCCCAAATATGTTGCGATACGCGCTAAGTGTTTCTTCAGGGCTCGGCATCATTACCTCGACATCAGCCAAGTCAAGGCTCATATTTTGGAAGTATCCTGAGCTAGGCCTCGTATAGATACCTCGGCACGTTGGGATCAAGGCATGCACACGTAAGAAAGGAGCTGGAAACGACTAAGTGTTGAACATGCACCTCGGTGTAGCGACCTCGGCGTGCATGCCGGACCCTATTCTCCCGAACCCCTCGACGTCCAAGCGCCTCGGCATTTTATCCCGAGGTCCATTGTCACAAGCCCAGAATCAAGAACAAAGCTGCTCAAAAACACACACGTGAAGATGGATCAAAGACTAGGGTTCATGCATGTTCTTGCCGTGTTCTTCACGAGATCTTCATTTGGATCTGGACTCACGTGCGCTCCTCGACATGAAGACCTCGGCTTCACTATCCGACACACCGTGGCACTCACCCATCAACCCAAGAACGCGGTTCAGTACCCGGTTTGTTCCGGGCTGACCCGCGACACTTTACCTTTGCTATATATACATTTTGAGACTAAAAACCTAATCATCTTATCTCTTATCTGTTTTTAGCTTTAAGAACTTGCCTCTTTGGTGAAACTTGATCATTCTAATCTGATATCTCGTTTTGTGCATCAGAAATCTTGTTCTTTCTTTATTTTCTTTTGTCATCTATCATTAAACTCCTCATCATGACTAGCTACACGTCTGGCAAAAGACTTAATGAGCTCGTTATGATTAGTGAGTAGTCGTTTAAGCGGCTTTAGATGAGTAGATTAGGGTGCTTTCAAGGTAGATTAGTGGGTTTAGATGTCTAGTCTTGCGTGTTTCATTCCTTAACCGACGAGATCTCTAGGCTGGATCCAAGCACATCACTTGAGGTTCAGATCTGAGACATATCACGCATCAAAAGTGTTTGTAGAAATGTCTGAACCACTCGGTTATGGGTTTAAGAGTCTTTCATCGCGAGAGTGATAGTTTGTTCTCTTAAATGACATTTTTGAACTGACTCTTATTGCTGATTGATTCGATGCTTCTCAAAAGACATTTTTGGTATGAAGGAGAATCAGTTTAGATGCTTAATACTTTCATGAGAAGATTAACATGCCTTGAGTTCAAAGTTAAATGAAACCGCTTGATGTTTTGATTCATTAACCAACTAGTTGAACTTGGAAGCACCCGAATCAAGTATCTCGTCTAAAGTCCCTTGCTTTATTACATATTATCATCATCTGAATCGTTTAGCTATTATTTGCATCCTGTCTCTGTTTAGATCTAATCATTTGCTTTACCTTTCATGCTTAATCGTTAGTCACTTAGCTTAGTTCGAAACCTTCACCTTTTGTCTTGACTTAAATGAACAAACATCATAGTCTAGTGTCTCGTTGACTTGTCTGGATTGATACCTCTTTGTGCTACTTCGACAAAGGGGATTGATAGCCCTGAGACATATAAAATACTCTATCTATCAATTGGCGCCGTTGCCAACTTGTCGGAGCATTAGTCTTTTGTTTGTTCTTGAGTTCAAGATTTTACCTTTCTTTGTTTTACTCACTTCTTTGCAAGTTCTTGTGTTGCTTTCAGGTGCATGAAAACCAGGTCTCGGAGCACAGAACCGCCTCTACCGTACGACGACAACATCAACCGGATTGAGAGGCGAGCTCGATCAACTGAAGAAACA
>NW_006256756.1:6135928-6138488 GCF_000478725.1 Eutrema salsugineum | reverse complement strand
GATCAATGCGGCAATGGAACTAGTCGAGAACCTAGCCCATGTTTTAATGATACTTATGGCGACGACTTTGATAGAGCAAACCGTACAGAGGGCTCTGGAGAAGAACAGCGTATGAAAAAGGATATCAGAGAGCTTCAGAGCAAGCTTGACAAAGTTCTGATGGCGACTCAAAAGCCAATACACTTTGTAGGCGAGTTTGATGAGCAAGGGCCAAGTTTTGATAATGTAAACGAAGATGGTCTAACTCAAGAGGAGCTGAACTACATAGGGAACCAGCAGAGGTATCAACGGTTCAACAACTACAACAGTAACCCAAACCTCTCATACAAAAACCCAAATGTAGCTAACCCTCACGATCAAATCTACCCTGCTCCACAACAACAACAAAGCTACGCTCAAAAGGCTCCTTATCAGAATACCTTCCAGCCCAAGCAACAGTTTAGTGGGCAACAGCACGGCTACACTCAACAAAATCAAGCAGCTCAGGGTAACAACTTCACCAGCCAACCGCAGCATCACAAGTTTCCACCAGGGTTCAATCCGCAGCCGATGGGTCCTCAGCGCCAGCATCAGGGAACGGGTCTGTGGGATATTACAGCAACTGTTACAGGGTCAACAGAGAGTTGAGAGCCAGCACGCGACAATGCAGCAAGATATCAGAGAGCTTAAGCAGAGTCAAGCCTCTACATCATCCCGAGGCCCGGCTTTACCAGGTAAACCGGAGCCAAACCCCAAGGAGTATGTGAACGCCATTACATTGAGAAGTGGTAAAGAACTACAAGCTCCAACGCCTAAAACTACGCTCATTGAGGCCAATGAGCAATCAGAGGGGGAGGCAGCCTCAGGTGATGCGTGTAAAGAAGCGGATTTTGAGAAAGAACCGATCAAAGACAAAGGAAAAGAGGTGGAAAAGACAACTGAGCTTGAAAAGCCATACGTTCCACCACCACCTTACCAACCCAAGATACCGTTCCCAGGGCGTTTCAAGAAGAAAATCTTAGACAAAGCCAAAGCGGTCTTTGAGAAACACTTGGAGAACACGCAACTCACCTTACCCATTATAGATGCTTTCTTAGCTATACCACAGCTCGGGAAGTTTCTAAAAGATGCGATCCTCAACAAGACAAAGGAGCTCCAGGGTATGGTAATACTGAGCCATGAATGCAGCGCCATAATACAAAGGAGGTCTATACCAAGGAAGCTATCCGATCCGGGCAGCTTTACCTTACCGTGTGCTTTAGGTCACTTGAAGTTCTCAAACTGCTTGTGTGATCTAGGAGCTTCTGTGAGCTTAATGCCATACACGGTGGCGAAGAGATTGGGATACAAAAGTTACAAGCCGGCCAAGATTTCTCTTATACTAGCTGATAGATCGGTTCGCTTACCGGTGGGTTTGCTTGAGGATTTACCTTTAAGGATCGGTGAGATAGAAATCCCCACGGACTTCATAGTTCTTGAGATGGACGAGGAACCATTGGACCCTATCATCTTGGGCCGACCGTTCCTAGCGACCGCAGGAGCCATTATAGATTTGAGAGGAGGAATGATTGAACTACACATCGGTTCCGAGCATATGAAGTTCAATGTGAAAGAGATGATGAAGAAACCGACTATTGGAGGTCAGGTTTTCTATGTGGAAGTGATGGAGGAGCTAGCTGATGAGCTCCTGGAAGAGTTGAACGCAGAGGATCCGTTACAAGTGGTCCTTACACGTGAACAAAGCGAGCACGGGTACTTGAACGAGGAAAGCAAGGTGTACAAGCAACTTTTGGACCAACCGAAGGAACTTGGAGCTGAGGCTAGGTTCTTGGAGCTCAGAAAGAGTGGCCTCGACATTTTAGACAGCGAGGGGTCCATGGAAACAGAGGAGACACCTCGGGATATCATGGCCGTGGCAACTCATATCAAGGACGATGGTAATCCGCGCGAGAACAAGGAAAAGGCCGAGGAAGCTGTTCCGGGCCAATGTAGCTTTGATACCGATTGGAATGAGGCAGACGCTCCACCTGTTGAGCTCAAGCCTCTACCAACAGGGCTCAGGTATGCGTTCTTAGGCTTGAACTCCACTTTCCCTGTGATCATAAACGATAGTTTGCTTGAACATGAAGAACGTGCATTGCTTAATGAAATCAAGAAATTCAGGAGAGCAATAGGGTATTCCTTGGCCGACATAAGAGGAATCTCTCCTGATGTATGCACTCACCGGATCCACCTGGAGGACCAAGCCATGTCCTCTATTGAGCACCAACGTCGCCTTAACCCGAACCTCAAAGAGGTGGTTAAGAAGGAGATACTAAAGCTCCTTGAGGCAGGGATCATATATCCAATCTCTGACTCTCGGTGGGTATCACCTGTGCACGTTGTGCCCAAGAAAGGTGGTATCACGGTGGTAAAAAATGATAAGGATGAACTCATAGCCCAAAGAACTATAACCGGCCATCGCATGTGCATTGACTATAGGAAATTGAATTCCGCATCAAGAAAGATCATTTCCCTTTACCATTCATTGATCAATGCTTGAACGATTAGCCAATCATCCTTACTTCTGTTTTCTCGATGG
>NW_006256756.1:6125197-6135828 GCF_000478725.1 Eutrema salsugineum | reverse complement strand
ATTGTTAGAGGTTTAAGTGTTATTCATCATGGGAATGATTGTTTATATGCTTAAATGACAGATTAAACTGATTCTTAATGCTTGTTAACTCATGTTTCACTGATGATGATTGGGTTTGAAACTGATTTAGCATAGGAGTTAATGCCTTCATGAGAGGATTAACTTAGTTAGAGATGTTTATGTTAAATGGCTTGCTTGATCATATGATTCATTAGCTCATTAGTTTATCACTGAAGGCACCCTAATCCACTATCATGTCTAAGACCTTTCTTATCATCATTCATACATTCTCATCATTTGTCATTGTTTAGTTCTTGTTTAAGCATTTCATTAATCCTTAATCCTGTTTAAGTTTGTACTTGTCTCTAGATTAATCAAAACCCACTCTTGTTTGCTTGAATTAAGAACTTGATCATATAGCTTAGTGTCTAACACCACATCTGGATTGATAAACCTCTTTGTGCTACATTGACAAGGGGATTGATAGCCCTGAGACCATAAAAAGTCTTGTCTATCAAGAAACGAGCAACAAGCCCACCATGTTCATCCGCCACCGCCACAAGCTCAGAGACAACCTCCTCCGGTCTTTGTTGGAGAGAACGACCGAGCTAATGCGCACCAATACCGAGCTGGGATTCAAGCTCCACCGGTTCAAAACAACAACTTTGAAGTTAAAGCTTCCCTACTCAACATGGTGCAGAACTCAAAGTTCCACGGTCTAGCCGGAGAAGACCCTCTTGAGCATCTAGATCAGTTTGATCGGGTTTGCGACCTAACTAAGATCAATGGTGTCTCGGAAGATAGCTTCAAGCTACGCTTGTTCCCATTCAGCCTCGGTGATAAAGCTCACCAGTGGGAAAAGAACCTCCCGAGGGGTTCTATACAAACCTGGGAGCAGTGTAAACTGGCGTTCTTATCAAAGTTCTTTTCCACATCACGCACGGCTAAGCTCAGAAACCAAATCTCAAGCTTCACGCAGCACAACAACGAGAGCTTTAGCGAAGCTTGGGAACGGTTTAGAAGCTATACTAACCAATGCCCACACCACGGCTTCTCAGAGGCATCCCTCTTGAGTACTTTATACCGAGGTGCACTCCCCAAGATCAGAAACCAACTCGATACAGCTTCAAATGGAAATTTTCTTGGGAAGGAGATCAATGCGGCAATGGAACTAGTCGAGAACCTAGCCATGTCTAATGATACTTATGGCGACGACTTTGATAGAGCAAACCGTACAGAGGGCTCTGGAGAAGAACAGCGTATGAAAAAGGATATCAGAGAGCTTCAGAGCAAGCTTGACAAAGTTCTGATGGCCATTGTGTTTGCATTTGACAAATTCAGGAGTTATCTAGTGGGATCAAAGGTCACGGTCTACACTGATCACGCGGCCTTGAGGTACTTGATGTCTAAGAAGGACGCTAAGCCGAGGCTTTTGAGATGGGTCCTATTGCTCCAAGAATTCGACATGGAAATACTTGACAAGAAGGGCATTGAAAACGGGGCCGCAGATCATCTCTCAAGGCTGAGGATTGAAGAAAAGGTCCCCATAGACGATGCTTTACCTGAGGAACATCTCATGCTGGTACGGTCTTACTTAGAGGTGGAAGAGGCCAACACGATCAAGGAAAGAAGCCTCCCATGGTTCACGGATCTTGTGAACTACCTATCTTGCGGTTTAGAGCCACCGGATCTTGATGCCTATCAGAGGAAAAAGTTCTTTAGAGATGTGATGAGATATCATTGGGATGAGCCGTATCTTTACGTGCTTAACAAGGACCATCTCTATAGGCGATGCTTGGCCGAAGAAGAGATCCATCCGGTGCTACAAGAATGCCACGGTTCAGCGTACGGTGGTCACTTAGGTGCATTCAAGACGGTTGCCAAAGTTTTGCAAAGCGGCTTCTGGTGGCCGACTATGTTCAAAGACGCTCAAGATGTGGTATCGAGATGCGAGGCTTGTCAAAGGCACGGTAACATATCCAAGAGGAATGAGATGCCCCAAAACCCAATCTTTGAGGTCGAGGTCTTCGACTGTTGGGGCATTGACTTCATGGGTCCCTTTGTGAGTTCAAACGGAAACCAGTACATCCTTGTCGCGGTGGACTATGTGAGCAAGTGGGTTGAGGCTGTTGCATCCCCAACCAACGATTCAAAAGTGGTGGTAAAGCTTTTCAAAAGTATCATTTTCCCACGGTTTGGAGTTCCAAGAGTAGTAATCAGTGATGGGGGAAGCCACTTTATCAATAAGACTCTTGAGAGTCTTTTAAGGAAGCATGGGGTAAGGCACAAGGTGGCCACACCTTATCATCCGCAGACTAGTGGTCAAGTGGAGGTCTCTAACCGACAGATAAAGGCTATTTTAGAAAGAACCGTGAGCTCATCTAGGAAGGATTGGAGCAAGAAACTTGATGATGCTTTGTGGGCTTACAGAACCGCGTACAAGACCCCCATTGGAACCTCACCGTTTAACTTGCTCTATGGGAAAAGCTGTCATCTACCGGTTGAGTTGGAATACAAAGCATTGTGGGCAGTGAAACTTCTGAACTTTGACATCAAGACTGCACAAGAGAAGAGGGTTTTACAGCTTCATGAGCTTGAGGAAATCCGGTTAGATGCTTTTGAGAGCTCTAAGATCTACAAAGAAAGGACTAAAGCGCTTCATGACAAGAAGATACACAAGAGAGAGTTCAAAGAAGGGGACCAAGTTCTGTTGTTTAACTCGAGGCTTAAGCTGTTCCCTGGGAAGCTGAGATCCAGATGGTCCGGTCCATTCAAAATTCTTGAAGTAAGACCTTATGGAGCGGTTGTTCTAAAAGGAAAAGATGGACAAGGCTTTGTGGTAAACGGTCAGAGGGTAAAGCACTACCTGGCATCAGAAACAAGAGAGAGAGCTACCTCAGTTCCTCTTCTTGAACCAGAATCAGCCTGAAAAGGTATGAAAAGTCAAACTTAGTGACGTTAAACAAAGTGCTCTTGGGAGACACCCCAAGCCTATCCTTGTACATATTTCGCTTTTCATCTTCTTTTTCTTTTTACTTGAAGCTTTTTGAAGGGTTTGTTAAGTGTTTCAGGAGTTAGATGGTGAACCTTGATGATGAGAGTAAGAAAAAGCTTGAAAATGACACGGCCTGATGAATTAAGTCCTAGAGTGTACGTAGCCTCGGTATCGACCCTTGGTATATACATACCGCGGTCACCGTTTACCGAGTAAAGCCTGAGAACCTCGGCTAGGCTCCTCGACTCGATTTCATCATAGCCGTGTCCGAGAAGTGTCACAGTGAAATGACTAAGTGTGGGGGAAGGCCACGGTGTAAACACCTCGGTATAACTATACCGAGGGGCAAAGTTCACTTCAAACGGTCTAAAACCTCGATCGAGGCCGCGACCAGTTTACACCAAGGCCGGACCGTTTAAACCCCCAGCACCAAGTGTTCTCTGTTAATACAAGTGACCTCGGCATGATACCCTCGTGGTGGAGCACACCGAGGTGCCCAGTTTCAAGAACGATCAAAAACATAAACACTTGGGACACTTGAGTCAAAGAAGAAGGTTTGCACGGACTAAGGAAAAGATTTGAAGGCCGCGGGGAAATTCTTGTTAACTTGAACTTAGCCCACTCGGCTTAGTGCCCTCGAGGTAGAACAAGTCGAGGCCGCTCAAGAGAACACGAGAAAAACCACTCTAGTCCGTACGGCTCACGTCATTCCAAAGTCGCGCCATTTGGAAGCCTTTGCGCGGTAATTTGAATTTAAACGCCCGGTCAAAGCTGTTTTGGCGCGGGTCAACGGTCGCAGCTGGAGGAGAAGGGGGGACCAGTCCCACTACAGTCCAAGCGCCAGCTGGAAAGCGCGACACCGCCCATACCAGCCTCCATCCCGAGCCAAAACCGAGAGTTCGCCTTCTTCTCTCTTTTCTCTGCATTTCACGAACATATCTCTCTCATTTCTCATCCATTTCTTGTGATTCCAAGCGTTCTAGACTCGCTCTCATCCATTTCTTGTGATTCCAAGCGTTCTAGACTCGCTAGGGTGTTGTCTATTCATCATAAGCATTCCACTAAACTTGAATCTTGGATTCCCAAAGGTATTTGCTTCTTAAAGAACTCATTTTTTTCCTTCATTCTTTGCGAGCTTTTAAGTTTGTAAAATGTGGAATCGATTCTTTTAGAACATATCGACCTCTGGGAACAATTTTAAAAATTCCATCAGGATAGACAACACAAGAAAAACCGGTTTTTGTTCTGAAAATCACTTGTTCTTGAGTTTTTAAAATTCTTGAGAAAATGCGCTTGGAATCGGTCTTAATGATGATTTGTGTACTTGAGCTGAAGTGTCTTGATAACTTGTCTCTAATCGGTTGTTCTGGCTTGTTCTTACTTCTCTCTGTGATGTATGACAAAGCTATAACTATGATCTTGTTAGAGAAAAGCTCTGTCTTTGCTATCTTCAGAAACCTGTGCTTGTCGTTGTACTTGATTCTAACGGTTTCTTTGAGGATCTGTCTTGCAGATGACCGGCGACCGAGCTGTTCCCACTCATGAGACGAACAAAAATGAGGTCCAGAGGAGGAGCACGAAAGGGAAAGCCGTGGCCGTAGCACGCAATGGTGGAACAAGCAAGAAACCCTCCGTGAGATCCGATGGTGAGCCAGCCGCCAAGCGAGCAAGGAACGCCGAGCTCACTCTGGTTCCAACCCTTGAACCAAAAAGGAATGGGGAGCAGGCAGCCACTGAGATCGATGGTGATGAGCTGAGAGCCATAGTTCCCCATGTACCCGACCATGCCAAGAAAGCCAAGAAGGAACCAAAGACCGAGCCCGAGGAAGAACACTTCCCGACTACTGAGGAGTACTTGGACCACTTTAACTCTATACGAGTAGCTCAAGGTCGGTTCCCTGATATGGAGCTGTTGAAGAAGCTTGAGATACTCGATGATGTTACACTCATCTTTCAAAACATGGGCTTGGCCGAATTCTTCATGATGAGCGATGTTGCTTACGAAGGGATCACACAACAGTTTCTTGCCACTTTGGAGGTTGTCATCTACCCCAAGAGAGATCCCAAGCGTCTACATGGCAAAGGATTCGGACACTTAGAGTTTGACATAGAAGGCGTGCACTACAAGGTCAGTTTCAAGGAGCTTGATGAGATATTTGGATTTGAAAGGAATGGAAGCTCGCTTGACAAGTTTGTGTACCCTCGTGATGAGTTGGCCGCGTTGTGGGAAACAATATCTTTTGGGCCTTACTTGGGAGGCAAAAGCAAGACAAGCTGCATCAGGAACCCTGCAATCAGATACACCAACCGGGTCCTGGCCTCTACGTTCTTCTCTACATACAACCCTGGTGTCATTCACACGGCAGAGCTTGAACTGTTAGGACTTGGACTTAAGCCGCTCATCACTCAAATGAAGAACAAAAAGGAGTACCAAGGGCCAATGCATGTACCGTCTTTAGGAGCATTCTTTGCGATCCAAATGCTCACCTATAGACACAATGTGTGGTGTGACAGAAAGAAGAAGGGAGCAAGGAGGCTTCAGAACGGTTGGATTGTCACTACAATTTTGAGAGCTCAAGGGTTCATATTCCCTGATTCACCAGCGAGGCCGAATCTCATTGATGAGCAATACCTAAGTAAAAGCGGTTTCTTTGGAGGCAAGTCAGGGGATAGATGGGTTTACAACTTCACGCTGATGCACAGGGACGGTACACAAGTTCTACTGCCTAACCGAGGCCTCACCATGCTTGATAAGCAGTGTAACATCTCCTTCTATGTCCTCAAGGATCAGTTGTATAACCCCTCTCTCGGCCCACCAATGCGCAAGTGCACCAAGGCCATACCTAACAAGCCTCAGAACGAGAACGGCCCAGCCGGATGTGAGAATGAAGAAGAACGGCACCCTGAGAGAAGGATGGGAGCAGGCCGATATCATTTTGATCCATACGTGTGGGGTGAGCCTGAATACCACACCAAGAAGCTGTATTTGCGAGTGAACACTCTCCAAAAGTGGTGTAAGTGGCAAGACAAGACCATTCATGCTTTGGTGGACTGTGTAAGGCACCTGAAGAAGAAGGTAAAGCAGCTCACATGGCCATCTTCTCCGGACAAGAACTCGGCAACCTCAACCGCACCGGTTACACAAGAGGAGGTTGGGGAAAGCTCAAACGCAAGGAACTCGAAGTTTCCACCAGGCAAAGAGGATTGGATCGACCCTGCCTTGGCATTCTTACCTGAACCCTCGGATAGCAGCCCACCACGTCAGTCCACACCTTCCTGCTCAACATCAAATCCCTCGTACTACTTGGGATCAGACCTCTCCGACTAAGGTATCGACTTCAAACTCTTGTACATATGCATCTTGTCTATATCATATCGCATTCGTTTAGTTTGTCTTTTTACTTCTCTCACACGCTTTTATAACACACGGGAGTGTGTTATTTAAGTGTGGGGGAGGAGCTTTGTGTTTTCTGATCTTGTTTTCTTTGTTCTTATTTGACTTTTGCATTCTTGAGTCTCATCTAGCTTTGTACATATGGTAAAACCGCATCATTCTAGTTGCATCTCGCATTTTAAGATCGAGTCTAAGTTGCATCATGTAGGATTGCATCAGTGCAAGGAGCAATGATAGATTTTTTCCTAGAGAGTAAATCACTCGAGAACTTGAACTAAATATGCTTGTGAAACTCATTCTGTGCTTGTAAAGCTTGAAACGATTTGAATCTGAGAAGCAAGTCTAAATTACACTCAACTCTAGCTAAGTGATAACCCTGAAATTGAATTGTAAATATCTTTTGATGCATTGCTTGAATTGGCTTGTGGATACCAATATACATACTTGAGCTAGAATCATTGTTTTTACCACCCTCTTTCCTTAGCTCAAGTAGCTGAATCCGCATCATGGATCAGTTCCCTCACCTTGAACCCAACTTTCTTTCTAGCCAATGTTTGTGTGTGAATTGTAAGGCCACCTTGGACCGAACTTAGCAGAAAGTGTTAGGTTTAGAGCGACAAGGGCATGTCTCACTGAGTGTTATGTTCCAACATCAAGGAACTAAGAGTATTGGCGAGAAATAAGTGTGGGGGAAAAGATCTATTGGTGAGTGGAAAAAGGTGAGCTGAGAGAAAAAGAGAGAGTGGAAATAGCTAGGGGAATGAAAGAAAAAGAATCGAGTCTTGAATTTGAAAAGAAGAGCTCTGTTGTTCTAAAAAGAAAAGTATAGTCTTTGAAATGAAAAGAAGACAAAAAGGCTCAAGTGTTCTAGAAAGAAAAGAAAAGAGCTGTTTGAATAAGTAAACACCAAAGGCTTGAAAATCAAAACAAAAGTGAGTCCCCTAGTGAAAAAGAAAGCGATTGAGAGAGTGAGGATCTTGAGAGGGTGAGCAAGTAAGAAAAGCTTTGAGTGGAGTGTGGGGTGTGATGAGTCTTGCCCTTGTATGCATCGGTTGCTTTTTACCTTTAGCATTCTGCCAAAGTTTGGTCGTTCATTGAGTGATCCCATTGTTGCATTACACCCGCTTGAATATTGATGAGATCATTTTTATCTCATGACCTTACCCTAGCCAAGCCAGCCTATTTGAACATTGCATCATTTGATTCACCGGTTACGAGCTTAATGAATGTGAAAGAGTTGAATGTGATAATGACTTGTGGAGATTCTGTGCTTAAATTGTAAAATATCTGAGTATGGCTTTGCATTGCATATTTGAGCATGAATCGAAGTTCTCTTTGTGATCACTTCTCTCTAAAAAGGAAATATGAGCTCCATCTGCATTACAACCTCTTCTTCTCATTTGTTCTCTTCGCTTGAGGACAAGCAAAGGACAAGTGTGGGGGAGTTGATATGTCTATATTTTACATCATTTAGAGTGCATTTTAGAGTCCTCATCATGTGTTTTCCCATGTAAATTGAGTCTTTAGGCATGAAAATAGGATTTAGGGCTTGCATTAGGTCCCAAAGAGTTTTGCATGTTTTGAAGTCTTTATCAGGTGCTTGGGGAGTCATTTGGAGCCTAAGAAGAGGAGCAGAGAAGAAGACGGTGAAGAAAAGGGTCAAAAATGGTGAAAACCGCTTGGAGGAATTTCTCGGCCAAATCGCTTACCGGACGGCAAGAAACCTCGGCCAAAATCCTTACCGATCGTTCAACCTCGACCAAAAAGCTTACCGATCGCTCAGCACCGACCAAAGTCCGTACCGATCGACCAAAGTCAGCCTGGGTCGAAGATCAGGTGTAAATACCGCGGGTTGAGTTTTTGGCCGAGGCGAAGGAATTTTTACGACCAAAAAGCTTACCGCGGTACACAACCCTCGGCCATTTTCCTTACCGCGGGAAGCTTTTCTCGACCAAAATTTGTCCTTGTCCGCGCATTTCAAAGATCAGCAATCCGGGGAACCTTCCGGTCCGAACCAGTTGGCGGGGTCTTCAGCAAAGTTGGAGATAATCAAACAAAGATCCCAGAACAGTTGGAATCATCCAATTCGGACCAGTGGGGAGAAAGATACAGCTTCCGGAAGATGCACCAACATTACGCGCATCCGAGAACCGAACGGTGGAGTACAAAGATCACGGCGGACGGAACCTTTCCGGACCGAACCAGCTTGCCCGGTCTTCATCAAAGTTTGAGATCTTTGAAAGACCTTTTCAGAACGGTTGGGATCGCTAAATTCGGACGAGCGGTTTGAAAGATAAAGTCTCCGGAGTTCACATCGGTCCAAACAGCTTATTTCCCGGTGATTCCAATGCGGTTCAAAGATGTGAAATCCAGGAAGCCTTCCACTTCCCAAGCTCCGACGGTTTCTTCACCAAAGTTTGAGTTTATTGAGTCACCTTGACTATGAAACTGGTCTCAGAGCATTCGGAGTCGTAGGTCGAAAGTTACTGCCGCCGGAAGGCGACATGGTCGATACGGGCCCAAATATGTTGCGATACGCGCTAAGTGTTTCTTCAGGGCTCGGCATCATTACCTCGACATCAGCCAAGTCAAGGCTCATATTTTGGAAGTATCCTGAGCTAGGCCTCGTATAGATACCTCGGCACGTTGGGATCAAGGCATGCACACGTAAGAAAGGAGCTGGAAACGACTAAGTGTTGAACATGCACCTCGGTGTAGCGACCTCGGCGTGCATGCCGGACCCTATTCTCCCGAACCCCTCGACGTCCAAGCGCCTCGGCATTTTATCCCGAGGTCCATTGTCACAAGCCCAGAATCAAGAACAAAGCTGCTCAAAAACACACACGTGAAGATGGATCAAAGACTAGGGTTCATGCATGTTCTTGCCGTGTTCTTCACGAGATCTTCATTTGGATCTGGACTCACGTGCGCTCCTCGACATGAAGACCTCGGCTTCACTATCCGACACACCGTGGCACTCACCCATCAACCCAAGAACGCGGTTCAGTACCCGGTTTGTTCCGGGCTGACCCGCGACACTTTACCTTTGCTATATATACATTTTGAGACTAAAAACCTAATCATCTTATCTCTTATCTGTTTTTAGCTTTAAGAACTTGCCTCTTTGGTGAAACTTGATCATTCTAATCTGATATCTCGTTTTGTGCATCAGAAATCTTGTTCTTTCTTTATTTTCTTTTGTCATCTATCATTAAACTCCTCATCATGACTAGCTACACGTCTGGCAAAAGACTTAATGAGCTCGTTATGATTAGTGAGTAGTCGTTTAAGCGGCTTTAGATGAGTAGATTAGGGTGCTTTCAAGGTAGATTAGTGGGTTTAGATGTCTAGTCTTGCGTGTTTCATTCCTTAACCGACGAGATCTCTAGGCTGGATCCAAGCACATCACTTGAGGTTCAGATCTGAGACATATCACGCATCAAAAGTGTTTGTAGAAATGTCTGAACCACTCGGTTATGGGTTTAAGAGTCTTTCATCGCGAGAGTGATAGTTTGTTCTCTTAAATGACATTTTTGAACTGACTCTTATTGCTGATTGATTCGATGCTTCTCAAAAGACATTTTTGGTATGAAGGAGAATCAGTTTAGATGCTTAATACTTTCATGAGAAGATTAACATGCCTTGAGTTCAAAGTTAAATGAAACCGCTTGATGTTTTGATTCATTAACCAACTAGTTGAACTTGGAAGCACCCGAATCAAGTATCTCGTCTAAAGTCCCTTGCTTTATTACATATTATCATCATCTGAATCGTTTAGCTATTATTTGCATCCTGTCTCTGTTTAGATCTAATCATTTGCTTTACCTTTCATGCTTAATCGTTAGTCACTTAGCTTAGTTCGAAACCTTCACCTTTTGTCTTGACTTAAATGAACAAACATCATAGTCTAGTGTCTCGTTGACTTGTCTGGATTGATACCTCTTTGTGCTACTTCGACAAAGGGAATTGATAGCCCTGAGACCTATAAAATACTCTATCTATCAAAAAGGGAAAACCAGAAGCTAATCAAGGTGAACGAACAACTGAGTGGAGACCTTGATGCAGCACCGAAGTTGAGTCAGGAAAGTGTCACACTGATAAAAGAGAAACTGGTGTTGGCGAATAAAACTGAGGCTCTGAGGCAACACTTGAAGAAAGAGAAGGAGATCTCAGAAGATCTTGAAGCTGAGCTAGATCAACTGAAGAAACAGATACAGATGTTCGCAGGACTAAGCAAGTGAC
>NW_006256756.1:6117684-6121784 GCF_000478725.1 Eutrema salsugineum | reverse complement strand
TATATGTTGGCGAGAATGACAGGGCCAATGCTCATCAGTATGGAGCTGGTATTCAGGCACCACCTGTGCAGAACAACAACTTTGAAGTGAAAGCATCATTGCTGAATATGGTCCAGAACTCAAAGTTCCATGGGTTAGCAATGGAAGATCCCTTGGAACACTTGGACCAGTTTGATAAGGTGTGTGATCTGACCAAGATTAATGGAGTTTCAGAAGACAGCTTTAAGCTAAGACTATTCCCATTCAGTCTTGGTGACAAAGCTCATCAATGGGAGAAGAATCTTCCAAGAGGCTCCATTCAAACCTGGGAGCAATGCAAGCAAGCCTTCTTATCTAAGTTCTTCTCCACCTCAAGAACTGCAAAACTGAGAAACCAAATCTCTAGCTTCACTCAGCACAGCAATGAAAGTTTTGGTGAAGCATATGAGAGATTCAGGAGCTACACAAACCAATGCCCACACCATGGGTTTAGTGAGGCTTCTCTCCTCAGCACATTCTATAGGGGAGCTCTTCCCAAGATTAGAAACCAGCTGGATACTGCTTCCAATGGGAACTTTCTGGGTAAAGAGATACATGCTGCTTTAGAGCTAGTGGAGAACTTAGCATTGAGCAATGATACTTATGGTGAAGACTATGACAGATCAAATAGGTCTGAAGGTTCAAGCTCAGAACAAAGGCTCACCAGAGAAGTTAAGGAGTTGAGGAGTGAATTAGACAAGCTGAAATTCACCACTCAGAAGCCAATACATTATGTTGGAGAGTATGAGGAACCTTCTCAAATCTTTGAGAACATAAGTGAAGAAGGTCTTACCCAAGAGGAGCTCAACTACATTGGAAATCAGAGGTTCCAAAGATACCAGTATGGTAATGCCAATCCAAACCTCTCTTACAGGAACACCAATGTAGCTAACCCACAAGACCAGGTCTATCCCAATCCTCAAGCTCCAAAGAACTTTGTTCCCAAGAACAACTTTCAAGGGTCATTCCAACCCAAGAATCAATTTGGTCAGAATCAGGGTTTTGGCCAGCAACAACAACCATTTCAGGGCACTGGTTACACTTCACAGCAACCAAAGGCACCACCAGGGTTTGGTCCACCACAGTTCCAACAGCAGGCGCCGGTTCAACAACAGTTTCAGCCACCAATGGTTCAACAGCAGCCACAGATGGGTACAGATATGGTTGGTATTCTGCAACAACTACTTCAGGGTCAACAGACTATGCAGCAGGAAATCAAGGAACTGAAGCAAAACCAGGCATCAAGCTCAAGGAACCAAGGTCACCTACCTGGAAAACCAGAACCCAACCCCAAGGAATATGCTAAAGCCATTACACTGAGGAGTGGCAAGGAGTTACCTGGTATTGAGAACAACAAAGTGATCATTGAGGACAATGATCAACCTGAGGGGGAGGCAGCCTTAAAGGATGATCAAGTTGCTGAGAAACCAAGGTCAGAAAAGGGTAAAGAGGTAGCAAAGGAACCAGAACCAGAGAAGAAGTATGTGCCACCACCTCCATACCAACCCAAGCTCCCATTTCCAGGGAGATTTAAGAAGCAACTAGTGGACAAGGCAAGAGCTGTATTTGAGAAGGCACTCAAAGAGACACCACTCACAATGCCTCTCATTGATGCATTCTTAATGATGCCAAAGATGGGGAAGTTCTTGAAGGATGCTATTCTGAACAAGACAAAAGAGCTTCAAGGCATGGTAGTACTAAGTCATGAATGCAGTGCTATCATTCAGAAGAAGTCCATTCCAAGGAAGTTAACTGATCCAGGGAGCTTCACACTCCCTTGTGCCATTGGACCTCTTCTATTCTCTGGATGTCTTTGTGATTTAGGAGCATCAGTCAGCTTGATGCCATTCTCCATAGCTAAGAAGTTGGGCTTTAGAGTTTTCAAACCCTCAAAGATTTCTCTTATCCTTGCAGATAGATCAGTTAGATTGCCTGTTGGTATGTTGGAAGATCTACCTGTCAAGATAGGTGGTTTTGAGGTTCCAACAGATTTTGTTGTGCTGGAGATAGATGAAGAGCCAGTAGATCCCCTTATCTTGGGCAGGCCATTCTTAGCCACTGCAGGAGCTATTATTGATGTGAGAGGTGGGATAATAGAGCTTCAACTTGGGTCTGAAAAGCTCAAGTTTGATGTGAATGAGATGATGAAGAAGCCCACCATTGAAGGTCAATGTTTCTATGTAGAGACAATGGATCAGTTGGCTGATGAGTTGCTTGAGGAGCTGAACACAGAGGATCCTCTTCAAGCTACTCTGACTCAAGAACAAGGAGACAATGGGCTCTTGGCTGAAGCAAGTGAAGGGTATAAGCTGTATCTGGACAATGCAAGAGAGCTGGGTCCTGAAACAAGGTTTGTGGAGCTGGAACAGAATGGCACTGAGGTTTTTGCAATCCAAGAATCAGTCACCAGCCAAAGCAGCTTGGACCAGGACTGGAATGAGGCTGATGCACCCTCTGTTGAGCTCAAACCTCTACCAACAGGGCTCAGGTATGCTTTCTTAGGCTTAAACTCCACATATCCTGTCATCATCAATGATAGCCTATTAGAGGACCAAGAGAGTGCATTGCTGAATGAAATAAGAAAGTTCAGGAGAGCCATAGGGTATTCTTTGGCTGATATTAGAGGGATCTCTCCTGACATCTGCACCCATAGGATCCACCTAGAGGACCAATCTATGTCCTCTATTGAGCACCAACGTAGACTTAACCCCAACCTTAGGGAAGTGGTTAAGAAGGAGATACTAAAGCTTCTTGAGGCAGGGATAATTTACCCAATCTCTGACTCAAGATGGGTATCTCCTGTTCATGTTGTGCCCAAGAAAGGTGGGATCACAGTGGTGAAAAACGATAAGGATGAACTCATAGCTCAAAGAACCATAACTGGCCACCGCATGTGCATTGACTATAGGAAATTGAATTCTGCTTCTAGAAAAGATCATTTTCCTTTACCATTCATTGATCAAATGCTTGAAAGGTTAGCTAATCATCCTTATTTTTGTTTTCTCGATGGGTACTCTGGATTTTTCCAAATTCCCATAGATCCAAGAGATCAAGAGAAAACAACATTCACATGCCCTTATGGCACTTATGCTTATAGGAGAATGCCTTTCGGTTTATGTAATGCACCGGCTACTTTTCAAAGGTGTATGATGCACATTTTCTCTGACATTATTGAAGAGAAAGTTGAGGTGTTCATGGATGACTTTAGTGTCTATGGCTCCTCCTTCTCGGATTGTCTCTCTAATTTGACACAGGTGTTGGAGAGATGTGAGCAACACAGCTTGGTGCTGAACTGGGAGAAGTGTCATTTCATGGTGCAAGAAGGGATAGTTCTTGGGCACAAGATCTCTGAAAAGGGCATTGAGGTTGATAAGGCAAAGGTGGAGGTTATGGTGAATCTGCAAACCCCCACTTCAGTTAAAGGGATAAGGAGCTTCCTGGGTCATGCAGGGTTTTATAGAAGATTCATAAAGGACTTCTCAAGGATTGCCAGGCCCTTAACAAGACTGTTGTGCAAGGAGGTGGATTTCATCTTTGATGCTGAATGTGAAGAAGCCTTTAAGTTGATCAAGGAGGCATTGGTTAGTGCACCAATAGTTCAGGCACCAGACTGGTCCCTACCTTTTGAGGTCATGACAGATGCTTCTGACTTTGCTGTTGGAGCAGTACTTGGACAAAAGAAAGACAAGAAGTTGCATGTGATCTACTATGCCAGTAGAACACTTGACTCTGCCCAAGAGAAGTATGCTACAACTGAAAAGGAAATGCTGGCAATAGTTTTTGCCTTTGATAAGTTCAGAAGCTACCTGGTGGGATCAAAGGTCATTGTGTATACTGATCATGCAGCCCTCAGGTACTTGATGACCAAGAAAGATGCCAAACCAAGGCTGTTGAGATGGGTTCTATTGCTCCAAGAGTTTGATATGGAGGTGCTTGATAAAAAGGGGATTGAGAATGGTGCTGCAGACCATCTCTCAAGGCTGAGGATTGAAGAAAAGGTCCCCATAGATGATGCTTTGCCTGAAGAGTCTCTCATGGTTGCTCCATTCCTACTTGGAATTTGAGGAAGTAGAAAGCATTCA
>NW_006256756.1:6077710-6117497 GCF_000478725.1 Eutrema salsugineum | reverse complement strand
GAGATACTATTGGGATGAGCCCTACCTCTATGTTCCTGAACAAGGATCAGCTATACAGAAGGTGTCTTGCTGAAGAGGAGATGCAACCTGTGTTGCAGGAATGTCATGGTTCTGCTTTTGGAGGTCACATGGGGGCATTCAAAACTGTAGCAAAGGTTCTTCAAAGTGGGTTCTGGTGGCCTACAATGTTCAAAGATGCCCAGTTGGTGGTTGCAGCATGTGATGCCTGTCAGAGGCATGGGAACATATCTAAGAGAAGTGAGATGCCTCAAAACCCCATTCTAGAGGTTGAGATCTTTGATTGCTGGGGGATTGACTTTATGGGACCTTTCATTTCATCCTATGGAAATCAATACATACTTGTTGCTGTGGACTATGTGTCCAAATGGGTTGAGGCCATTGCTTCCCCTACCAATGATTCCAAGGTTGTAGTGAGGCTGTTCAAGAACATCATCTTCCCAAGGTTTGGAGTTCCAAGGGTTGTCATCTCTGATGGAGGATCCCATTTTGTGAACAAGACTCTAGAAGGTTTATTGAGAAAGCATGGAGTTAAACACAAGATAGCTACTCCATATCATCCTCAAACTAGTGGCCAAGTGGAGGTATCTAATAGACAAATCAAGGCCATTCTAGAAAGGACTGTCAGCTCAACCAGAAAAGATTGGAGCAAAAGGCTGGATGATGCATTATGGGCTTACAGGACTGCCTTTAAAACTCCAATTGGAACATCACCATTCAGTCTGCTATATGGGAAGAGCTGCCACCTTCCTGTGGAGTTGGAGTACAAAGCTATGTGGGCTGTGAAGTTTCTAAACTTTGATATCAAGACAGCTCAGGAGAAAAGAATCATGCAACTCCATGAGCTTGAGGAGATTAGGCTTGAGGCTTTTGAAAGCTCAAAGATCTATAAGGAGAAGACCAAAGTCCTGCATGACCAAAAGATTTTAAAGAGAGAGTTCAAGTGTGGTGATTTGGTCTTGCTTTTCAACTCCAGACTTAAGTTGTTTCCAGGAAAGCTTAAGTCTAGGTGGTCTGGACCTTTCAAAGTTCTTGAAGTGAGGCCTTATGGTGCCATTGTCTTGGAAGGGAAAAATGGTCAGGAATTTGTGGTGAATGGACAGAGAGTCAAGCATTACTTAGTTTCACAAGGGAAAGAGGAAGCTACATCAGTTCCTCTTCTTGATCCACCAGCCTGTTAACCAGGTTCTCAAAGTCAAACTTAGAGACTTTAAACAAAGTGCTCTTGGGAGACACCCCAAGCTTATCTTTGTACATAGTTCTTCTGATTTCTTCTCTTTTCTTTTATGTTTTAGAACTTTTTGATGGGTTTTGTGAGTTGGTCTCAGGTACTAAGTGATCTTTGGAGGACATAGCTCAGTGATGAATGGAAAGAAGCATGTGAGAGAGCTGAGAGAAGTGTTTAAGGCCAGAAAAACGTTTAAGTCCCAAAAGCTGCGGCCTAGGAGTGCGGGTCAGAAGAGAAGAGCCCAGGCCGCAGCAAGGTTCGGAATTTACTCCGGCCTGGGCGTGCGACCTGGAAAGAGGAAGGCCGAGCCGCACAGAAAGAAGAAGGCCCGAAACGTTTAAGTCCCATCTACTGCGGGATGGGTGCGCGGGTCAGAAGAGAGGGAGCTAGGCCGCACGACTATTCGGAATTTACTCCGGCCTGGGCGTGCGACCTAGGAGCGTAGACGCTGAGCCGCACCAAAAAGAAGAAGGCCGAGGGTTCTAAGTGTTAAACCGTGCGACCTGGTGCTGCGGCCTGAAACCCAAGGAGTCTAAGTCGCACGATCGTTCGGAATTTACTGCGGGATGGTTATGCGGCTCAGAAGAACGATGGCCAGGCCGCACAGAAAGAAGGGAGACCCAAAATGCCTAAGTCCCAGAAGCTGCGGGATAGGAGTGCGGGTCAGAAGAAAGGATGGCCAGGCCGCAGCAAAATTATTTCCGGTTCTACACCGAGACGGTCACACGGCTCGATCCCGACAGTTCCCGGGCGCACAAAAGAGAGAAAGGAAGCCGGTCAATGAGAAAAGGATGGGTCAAAGCCTTGACTGGTCAAAATAGATCTATTGACCACCAGTATAAAGGCTTGACCCTACCCCACACTCTCTCTTCCTCACTACAAACACGAGTTTGCAACTCTCTCTCTCATTTCTCTCCATTGTTTTCACCATATCTCTCTCATTTCTCCACCAAAATTGTTGATTCAAAGTGCTCTGAGCTCGTTTTTGAGTTGTTAACATCATCCTGATTGCATTTCGAACTTGTTGCATCTTAATCCCAAGGTATTTCGCCCTGTTGAAACTCATCTCTTTCCATGTTCTTCAATGGTGATTTTTGAACTTTAAGGTGTGGAATCGATTTTGATAGGTTGTTTTAGACCTTGGGATTATTTTTATAAATGCTAGGGTGCTAGATAGTCTTGGAAAACAGAGCACTTTGTTTGTAATTACCTGTTCTTGAATTTTGAAAATTGTTGCAACAATTTTTTTTTCAAAATTTTGAGACTTTTGTGAGGCTTAACCTTGTACTAACAATATTTTTGAGAATCTCTTGGCAGATGACTGAAAGAACCAACTCTTTGGCCAAGAAGAAGGGCCCTGCATCAAAGGGCAAAGGTTTGGCTTCAGGAACTTCAAAGCCAAGAGACAAGGGTCAAGGTGCAAAGAATACCACAAAGCAAGGAAAGTGTGATCCAGCGCCAAAAAGGACAAGGCCTGAAGGAAGAGCTTTGGTGGTTGCTTCTGGCTCCAAGAAAAAGGGGAAACAGTTGGCTGTGGTATCTGAGAGTGAACAGACTGAAAGTGACTCCGGCAGCTCAGCTGGTGGTTCCCAAGGCACCAATGAAGAGGGATCAAAGAAGTTCAAGAAAACTGAACCAGAAACACCTGATTATCTGGCTAAGTTTCAGCAGATAGAGATCCAGCAAGGGAGATTCCCTGATTTGGACTTTCTGAAGAAGATTGGCCTCTATGAAGATGTCAAGACTTTGCTTGGGAACATGGGTGTTGAGTCACTTTTGGAGATGAGAGAAATCGCTTATGAGCAAGAGTCCCAAGAGTTCTTGGCCTCCTTTGAAGCTTTCATTTACTACCCAAGGGATTCAAGAATCATTCAAGGAGATGGGCTTGGACATGTGGAGTTTACTGTGAAAGGGAAGGAATATTCAGTGTCATTCAGAGAATTGAGTAAGATCTTTGGGTTTTCAACACCTAGAAATGAATTTCTCTCCAACTCGGTCAATCTCAGAAAAGATGAGATCCAACTTCTATGGAGATCAATTGCTTCTGGGAAGTACACAGCTGGAACAGCTAAGGCCTCTTGGATAAGGAATCCAGTTCTGAGATATGTACACAAGATTCTCTCTCACAGCTTCTACTTCAAGATTGATGTTGGAAGAGTTCACAAAGGAGATCTGCTGCTTCTGGGTGTAGGGCTGAGGCCGCTGATGCCAACACATGAAGATGGGGAACCCTATGTAGGGTATGAATACCCACTTTGCCTTGCATCTCAATTAGCAAGGTCTTTGATGTTCTACAAAAAGTGCATGTGGGATTCTACAAACAAAGATGCAAAGCTGACCCATGGATGGGTGGTAACAAAGATCTTGAAAGCCATGGGGTATAGATTCAAGGAGAACAAGGCAAAGTTTGATCTGATTAATGAAGCACATTTGTGTAGGATTGGCTTTCTCCAAGGAAGAGTGGGTACCAAGGCAGTCTACAACTTCAAGACACTCATCAGTGAGCCAGCCCAAGTTCTCCTACCCAATCCCTCCATCACCACAGTCCAAGCTAAAAGGAACATTCACTTCTTCTTGCTGAAGGAAGAGCTGTACAATGTCCAAACTGATCCACCAATCCTCACATACAGGCAAGCTTGCAGAGAAGAAGCCTCCAAGGGAAAGAAAGCAACCGCTGAAGATGCTACCACAAGTGCAGCTGGTGCTCACGATGCTGATCTGCCTCCACCTCAAAAACGTTTTGGTGGAAACAGATATCACTTTGATGATTACAACTGGGAGGAACCAGGCACTTCAGGGTTCAGAGCTCAACAGAAGATTGGTATTCTCCAACAATGGTGCAAGTACCAAGACAAAACCATCCACAAGATGGCCAAGTGCATCAAGGAGATGAAGAAGAGGATCAAGAAGCTTGAAAACCCTTGCAAAGGTGGGGCTCCAGCACCAGTTTCACCAAGGAACAGAGAGGAAGTTGGGGAGAGTTCCATGAACTGCACAGCCTTGGTCGCATATGGAACCACTTGGGTAGATCTTGACGACGGGAGTGATGAAGCCAGCCACCATTCTTGGGAAACACCGTCAGGCCACACATCGAACCCCTCCTACTCATTGGGGTCTGATTTCAACAGCCACTAGGTAACACTCAAAACCTTGTAAATAGCATGTAGACTTTCTTTTCCTTTTGCATTTTGCTTGTTTGCTTTGGTTTCACTTCTTTCTCATACTTTTATAACACAAGGGACTGTGTTATTTAAGTGTGGGGGAGGAGTTTCATCCTTTACTAACCATGTTTTCTATTTTCTCATTTTACACTTTGAGTCTTGAGTCACATTCTAGTTGCATAGTCATCTAAGTGCATATAAAAACCAAAAAAATGGAAAAATCTGAAAAATTTTCACAAAAAAAATGATCATGTAGTTGCATTCTCATTTTTAGGATTGAGTCTAGATTGCATTTGCATATAGGTTGCATCTTGCAAGGAGTAATGATAGGTTTTCTAGAGAGTACATCACTTTGAGAACTTGAATTGAATATGCTTGTGAATCTTTTTCTATGCTTGCAAAGTCTGAAATGATTTGAATCTGAGAAGCAAGTTTGAATTAAACTCAACTCTAATTAAGTGGGAATCTTGAACTTGACTTGAAAATATCTTGTGATGCATTGTTTGAAAAAGCTTGTGGATACCAATATACATACTTGAGCTAGAACCACTGTTTTTACCACTCTTTTCCTTAGCTCAAGTAACTGAATCCACATCATGGATCAGTTCCCATACCTTGAACCCATCCTTCTTTTAAGCCAATGTTTGTGTGAGAATTGAAAGGCCACCTTGGATCAAACTTAGCAGAAAGTGTTAGGTTTAGAGCGACAAGGGCAGGTCTCATTGAGTGCTGTGTTCCAACATCAAGGAACTGAGAGTTTTGGCGAGGAATAAGTGTGGGGGAAAAGACTTTTTGGTGAGTGGAAAAAGGTGAGATGAGTGGAAAGAGAGAGTGAAAATAACTAGGGGAATGAAAGAAAAAGAAGTCAGTCTTGGTGTTTTGAGAAAGTGAGCTCTGGTTTGTTGAAAAGAAAAATCTAGCCTCTAAGTGAAAAAGAAAGAAAAGAAGCCAAAAGCTCAAATGTTTTGATAAGAAAGAAAGAAGAGGCTAGAAGTTGTAAAAGAAAAAGAGCTGTGTAAAGTTTGAGTTCCAAGACTTGAGAGTGAAAGTGAAGAACAAATCCCCTAGTGAGAGAAAAATGAGTGTGAAAAGTGAGGTCTTTGAGCAAGAGAGGAAGCTTTGAGTAGAGGGTGGGGAGTGATGAGTCTTTGCCCTTGTATGCATAGGTTGCTTTTTACCTTTAGCATTCTGCCAAAGTTTGATCATTCATAGAGAGATCCCTTTGCTGCATTTAACCCACTTGAACACTGATGAGATCATTTTAATCTCATAGCCTCTCCCTAGCCAAGCCAGCTTGTTTAAACCTTGCATCATGAGATCCACCTGATAAAAGCTTAATGAATGTGAAAGAGTTGAGAGAGAGAAGAACTTGTGGAGATTCCTTGCTGAGTTGACATATATCTGAGTATGGCTTTGCATTGCATAATTGAGCATGAACTTGAATTCTCATTGTGATCACTTCTCTCAAAAAGAAAATGTGAACTCCCATTGCATACAACCTCTTTCTCTCATTTGCTCTTTTTGCTTGAGGACAAGCAAAGGACAAGTGTGGGGGAGTTGATATGTTCATAATTTGCATCATTTAGGTTGCATAAATCATTCCAAATCATGTTTTATTTCATGTATTTTAGGTCCTTAGGGTTTGTTTTAGAACTTAGGAGATGCATTAGGTCCCAATGAGTCTTTGCATGTTTTGAGTGTCTATCAGGTGATTATGGAGCTGAAAAGATGAATCCAGGAGGTGGAATGGTGAGCAGAGCTTGAAAAAGTGGAAAACTTGAGTCTATGGAGGTTATCGGCCATTCTCGCTGGCCAGGAAGGTTTTACCGGCCATTTTCATGTACCGCGGGAAGCTTTACCGGCCATTTTCACGTACCGCGAATTAAGTATATCGGCCAAAATCTCCGGGTGCGAACGAGTCTCAGAAATCACCTGTCCGGGGAGCCTTCCGGTCCGATTCAGATGGCGGGTCCTTCATAGAAGTTGGAGAGCATTGAAGCACGGTCTCATAGCAATTGGAATCGTAGAATTCGGACGCGTGAGCAGAGAGATAAGCTCGTCGGAAGAAACCCCTGTCTCGCAGGTATTCCGGACCGAGCAGATCAGTTCTGAAGGATGCGAAGGACGGTGCACTTCCAGGCCGATTCAGCTTCCGGGTCCTTCATGAGAATCAGAGACATTCGAGTCTTCTTTCCAGAACGTCCAAGAGCATTCAATTCGGATCTATGAGCAGGAAGATACGGCCTCCGGAATGGACACATGTCTAGACGCCTCTCTCTGGTCGTATACATGCACTGCAAAGATGTGCCCTCCAGGAAGCCTTCCACCTCCCAAGCACTGAAACTTCCTTCACAAAAGTTGGAGATAAATGAGTCCTCTGTCTTCTGCAACCGAAATCATTCAATTCGGACAAGTATCACAGGAGTTACACTCTCCGGAATGCGAAGTGATCTAAGCTGCTCTGGATGCTGCGAGATGGTCTTGCGACTTGGTTAACCCGCAGGCCTGAAGATGAACGCCTGAATGCTGATGCTGCGAGTTGAAATGTGCGGGTAAACTATCACTGGAAGAGGTCTGGAGCTCCCGAGCAAGAGAAATGCTAAGTCCACAATCGTGCGACTTAGGCATGCGAGTCATCCGCGCCTGGATCTATGCCGCACGATCACTCGGAATTCACTCCGACTTGAGCCTGCGACCTAAGTGCAATAGAGACCAACCCGCACAGTTTCTACATCCCCCAGAAACCGGCTCAGCCCTGCGAGTTGGAGAGGAAGGAGACCATGCCGCAGAAACACTCGCAATTTACTCCTAGATAGGCGTGCGGCTCCGACAAGGCGATTCAAGCCTCACAAGACAAGTCTTCATCTACTGCGACTTAGGTGTGCGGCCTGGGACATACTGAACCGACCCGCAGCTTTTCCCACTTTATCCATTAAAGCCGGGTCAGGACCCGGTTTGTTCCGGGCTGACCCGGTTCGTTTTTAAGAAGGTATAAATACTTTTTTAGGGTTTTTTGGGGGAGAACTAAGTTTTATTCCCTTTGTCTCTTGCCTCTTTTGTGAAAAGACTCCATTAAGAAGAGAAATATCTATTTTTGAGTGTTTAATCAAGAGAGTTTTAAGAGATCTGGGTGTTTAAAGCTGTTTACTTTTGAATCTATCATCTCTATCTCCATTTTCTCATCATTAATCATGCTAATCTTCTCAACTTGCAAAGGTTTAAGAGAGATTAGTATGATTAGTGAGTAATCCCATATTAAGGTCTTAGATATGTAGATTAGGGTGTTTAAGTGGTAGATTAGCGAGCTTAGGGGTTAGATCATGCATATTCCATTCTCTACAACTTGTTCTCTATGCTAGATCCATACAAATCATATGTGGTCTAGATTCTGGGCATTTCATGCACCAAAAGTGTTTGATGAAATGCCTGAACCAAAGTTGTTAGAGGTTTAAGTGTTATTCATCATGGGAATGATTGTTTATATGCTTAAATGACAGATTAAACTGATTCTTAATGCTTGTTAACTCATGTTTCACTGATGATGATTGGGTTTGAAACTGATTTAGCATAGGAGTTAATGCCTTCATGAGAGGATTAACTTAGTTAGAGATGTTTATGTTAAATGGCTTGCTTGATCATATGATTCATTAGCTCATTAGTTTATCACTGAAGGCACCCTAATCCACTATCATGTCTAAGACCTTTCTTATCATCATTCATACATTCTCATCATTTGTCATTGTTTAGTTCTTGTTTAAGCATTTCATTAATCCTTAATCCTGTTTAAGTTTGTAGTTGTCTCTAGATTAATCAAAACCCACTCTTGTTTGCTTGAATTAAGAACTTGATCATATAGCTTAGTGTCTAACACCACATCTGGATTGATAAACCTCTTTGTGCTACATTGACAAGGGGATTGATAGCCCTGAGACCATAAAAAGTCTTATCTATCAGATGGGAGCATTGGAGGAAGAAAATCAAGGAAAGACAAGGGATGAAGATCAACCTGAGTTAGTCAATGTCTATCTTGTACAAGGCCTGAAAGTAAACCTTATCAGCATAAATCAGCTATGCGACGAAGGACTTACCGTGATCTTCACAAACAAGGGCTGTAGAACAGTAAATAACGATGGTCAAATCCTCTTCACAGGACTTATATCAATAAACAATTGCTACATGTGAAACAAGTCAGGGTCGGTGATGAGTTGTTTCAGTGCTCACAATGGTTTGCAGCTGTGGCATCAACGACTTAGCCACATGAAACGTAAGGAATCTTAATGATCTCGTCTCAAAGGAAAGCATCAGAGGAGTTCCAAAAATTAAGGGAGTAGACAAATTTGTGTGTGGAGCGTGTACTCAGGACAAGCAGGTCAAAGTTCAACACAAAAGAGTTTCTGACGTACAGTCTAAGTCACCTCTCGACTTAGTCCACATGGATCTAATGGGTCCGATGCAAACCCGAGAGCTTAGGAGGTAAACACTATGTGTTTGGTAGACGACTACACCAGGTTCACATGGGTCAAGTTCCTCCGAGAGAAGTCTGAGACAGCTGATATTTTCCGAATCTGGGCTTTGCAATTGCTAAATAAAAGAGGTTCTATTAAAGGGGTAAGAAGTGATCATGGTGGAGAGTTTCAGAATGATTTCATGAAACTATTTTTCGAGAGTCATGGGATAGCACACTAGTTCGCAGCACCTAGAACACCACAGTAGAATGGTCTAGTAGAGAGAAAGATCATCAGACACTACAGGAGATGGCTCGGGCAATGATACATGGGAACCAAGTTTCTAAGAGGTTCTGGGCCAAAGCGATAAGCACTGCATTCTACATCATCAACCGAGTGTACATCAGAAAGGGGACATCCAAAACCCCTTATGAAATATGGAAAGAAAAGACACCTAACGTAGGTTACTTTCATGTTTTTGGCTGCAGTTGCTACATCCTGAATGACAAGAACCACCTTGGGAAGTTTGACTCATGAAGTGATGAAGGGATGTTTCTTGATTACTCAGGACACAGTTCAGCATTTCGGGTCTTCAACACAAGGTCAAAGGTTCTGGTGAAGTCAGTCAATGTGGTGTTTGACGACTATGCACACATGGAATTGGAAAAGCTGGTGGTTGGAAGTGATTCACATGGGGAAGAAGAACAACATTCAACACAGGTGGAACAGTCAGTGCTATAGAAGTCAATACCAGCTGGAGTGTCTCAGGACGTGACTCAAGGAGACACTAAGCAAGTCCATCGGAATCATTCACCCTCAGATGTAATCGGTGAGGTGAATGAAGAGAGGAAGACTCGTGGCGTCCAGCTCGACTTTAAGAAGATGGTTGGAAAGATCTCTGAAATGGTGTTATATGCATGCTTTGTGTCTGTGGTCGAACCAAAAAAATCACAAACAGGCACTTGAAGATGAGTTCTGGATTATAGCCATGGAACAAGAGCTGGAACAATTTGTCTGTAATTATGTGTGGGAACTAGTACCACGACCAATGGACTGCAACGTAGTAGGAACCAAATGGATCTTCAAGAACAATATTAATGAGAATGGAGCTGTCGTTCGGAATAAAGCTGGACTGGTGGCTCAGGGTTACTCTCAAGTAGAAGGAGTAGACTTTGAAGAAACATTCGCGCCTGTGGCATGTCTTGAGTTAATCAGACTATTCCCGGGGATGGCATGCAAACTCAACTTCAATATGTATCAGATGGATGTCAAGAGTGCATTTTTGAATGGTCTTATCCAAGAGGAAGTGTACGTTGGACAGCCTAAGGGATATGAAGGTGCTATCAACCCGAGTCATGTGTACAAGCTCAAGAAGGCGTTGTATGGACTGAAACATGCTCCCCATGCTTGATATGAATGGCTGAATAGCTTTCTAGTACAAGAAGGGTACATGAGGGGAAGTGTGGAGCAAGAAGAAAAGATAATGATCGTCCAGATTTATGTGGATGACATAATCTTTGGGAGTACTCACAAGAACTGGTTCATACCTTTGTTGCGAGCATGACCCGTGAGTTTTGATATATCATGGTTTTTATGGTTTTTAACCATGGTATAGGTCTTATTTATAGAGTTTTTTTAGTGTTTTTCGAGTCTTTTGGAGTCTTTACAGGTCATAGGTACGTTTGGAGCTTAACTGGAGATTTTGGAGCACTTTGGAGCTAAATCAGGATTAAATTCGTGAAGGATGAATTATATGCTTTAGTGTTGCTCGACACCATGGAGAGTGACGCTTGACACTTGTCGCAGAGATAAGGAAAACGTGATTTTGTTTCCTGTTTGAAGAAGGAGTTGGGCCAAGAAGTTTCCAGAGAAGCCCAATACGTGTTTTAGAGATATAAATAGCGTTTTTAGTCTCTTTTGAACCTAACCAGATTTTTGGAGCAAGACATTTTTGTGTTTTTCGGCTTTTGCGATTTTGAGAGTTTGGGGAGACAAGTCTGAACTCTGTTTGTTTAGAGAGAAGATTTCGAACCTCTTTGTTTATTTTATTCATCTTCTTATTGCAATCTATTCAATCATGTCTATTGCTTCAATATCCATGTCTGAGTAGTTAGCTTGTTAGGTTTAGGGTTCTCATTAAGGTTTTCTATGGATGTCTGATTAATTGATTTAGTTAGGGTTCATATCTGTTAGTTCTTCACCATAGGTTGTTCTTAAAGCTAATTCTGGACTGATCACCTAGAACTTAGACCTTAGGTTGCTTAATTGACACGGAAGTGTAATTCAATAACTGGAAATAACCTAGGGTGAGCAAGGTAGCTATTCGCAAAGGAATTTGGTTTAGATGTTTTGTGAACATATCGAACTTGTGCATTAAAGCTGGTTTAAATCTGTAGGATTTGCAAAGGAATTTGGAATTCTAGGATTTTAACTTAGATAGTTCTCACAACGGAAGTTGGTTAATTATAATTCTGTGTTTCGAGTTCAAGAACCGTGCTTAAACCTGAACCCTGGCTAATCGATTGATCTGCATTAATTGGTTTTCTGAAAAATGCCCTATGCCTAATCTCCATTCATCTGAAGTTTACAAACGTTTTTACTGCATTCGTTTATTTTTATTTGCATCGCTATTTGCTTCTCATTATTCTGCTTTGCGTAATTCGAATTCTATTAGGTTTATTGAGTGATTTCTTGTCTCTGTGGTTCGACCCCTGCAATACTACAACTGCACATCTGTGCTCTTGCAGACTTGCTTAGTGATTAAACTTTGAGCAGATCAAGTTTTGGCGCTGTTGCCGGGGACTTGATTTCGCCATTAAACCATTGTTTTTGAGTTTCGACTAAGTTTTTCTTAGTGTCGAGCAACACCACTAGTGGTGTCGCGTGACACCTTTCGTTTTTATAACCTAATTTACTTTTTTCGTTTTCTCTCTTTGTCTTTTGTGCTTCAGGTTTATGCATACTCGTGGAACCAGGAGCAACAAAGACATCCCGCTAGTGATTTTGAGTAACGAGGAGTTAGCAGAGTTAGAGCGAACGAACAAAAAGGCAAAGCAATGGGTAGAGATGGAGAACGTAAACGGCCTTGTGCGTGATGATGCTGGTATCTAGAGATACCAAGATGGTCATGTGTGCAATGAGAGAGGCCAAATACTTGATGGAGATTGTAACATCATTCCACCAGCACCTTTACCGGTAAATGTTGTTAATCAGAATCCACCACCTGCACCGCGTGGTAATGCTGTGATCGTTCCAAATCAAAGGAATGTTCCAGAAGAACAGAGCGTGAGGGAACCTGCACCTGCAGCTGCTCGTGGAAGAACACTTGGAGATTACAACAGGCTTGAGCAGTTCTATGCAAATCGATCTGCGATTTGCGCCCCTGCATTTCAAAGGAACGATTTCGAGCTGAAACTTGTTTACTACACTCTTGTGGGTCAGTATCCCTTTTATGGTCACTTTCATAAGGACCCTATGGATCACGTCGAGAGGTTTGAGGACTTGGTCACCAGCATCAAATACAAAGGAGTGTCCAATGATTTCCTCTTCTGCAAGCTGTTTCCCTATTCTCTTGCTGGAGAAGCAGCTAATTGGTTGAAGCAGTTGGAGCCTGGTTCGTTGACTACTTGGGAAGAGACCAGGAACGCCTTCCTGCACAATTTTTACGATGATGCCAGGTCTGAGGAGCTGAGACTCAAAATCTCGACATTCTCTCAAGGACCTACTGAGGCATTCAAAGCTGCTTGGGTGAGATTCAAATCATACCAGCGAGACTGCCCACATCATGGCTTTAGCGATGTGCAGCTGTTGGGTATTTTCTTCAGAGGTGTTGATTGGAGGTATCAGATGGCTCTTGATGCACTGAGCAATGGAAATTTCAACACCAGATACTCAGACGAAGCTGTTGTGATCATCGAAAACTTGGCTTCTAGCAATAGTACCAAGAATGCTGACTATGAGCGAAAGAAGCAAGCTGGTAACATGGATGGATCGCAGATTGCTGAGGTGAAGGCTAAGCTTGACTCTGTGCATAGCCTTCTAGTGGGTTAGAAATCTGTCAGATTCGCACATGAAGTGGAGAGTTTCAAACCTGAGGATGAAGCTGAGGAGGAAGATGTCAACTTTATCAATGGATCAGGGTTTCAGGGTCAGAGGTTTGGTAATTGATGCTAAGAGAATCAAGGGTTACTTCTGGCTTCACGTTTTTAAATTTATAACCCTAAATATCTGCAAGTGCACAGATGTACGCTGTAGTACTTAGGGGTCGAACCACAGAGATTTTGAGCTTTCAATGCGAATCAATCAAGACTTAAGACTAGCAGAACAAGCAAATGGGGGTTTTTGGTTTTGGTGTCACTAAATCTAAGTGTAAATCGAAATAAACAAGTTGTAAAACAATAAGAAACAGGTGTTGGGTTCAAAGGGTTTTCGCAGGGGTTCATGAACTGATCAAAAGACATACAAATCGATAAAGGTAATCCTCTAGTGAGGATCTCGAACTAGAATAGACACATATACGATTAGCCAATTGTCGTCACCCTAATCGTCTAATCACTCAACACAGCAATTAACTCTCGCTCTAATGCTGCGCATAAGATCATGCATTGTCAACAGAATTCATCCACGCTCACGATTCTCTACAGGTAGCTTTCGTCTCCTGTAGCGAATTCTCTCGATCACTTCTAGATCTGGTAATTCGATACAGCACTCTCGTGGCTCCAACTACTGAAATCAATTTCTAAGCGGCTAGCAACAGAAACAGCATAGTGAATAAGAATGAACGAAAGACTCCTAGAAGATTATGACCCTAAATCGCAATAAACATATGATCAAGACATGAAATTCCTTTTGAAAAATCCCTTAAAAACTCAACTGGGAAACTACTCAGACATAGTTGAATTCAACATCACAGGAGTGTTTAGAATGCGGAGAATTGAAATAGACAGAGTTTAGAAACGAAGAACAGGTTGAAGAAGGAGGGCCGATGGTGCCCCTCTCGGTGGCTCCTCTTCTGGGCGAGCTTCTCTTCTAGGGTTCCTGGTGAAAAATGTGGCACCCCCTTCTAAACGACTTAAAAGGGATTTATATAGTGTCTTGAGTCCTCAGGAACGCCTAGGACTTGCAGGAATAATGACGGGAGTGACTTGGGCTTTCATATGGGCTTCTGAGGCTCGGAATTGAGCTCCCCGCGATCTAAAATTTCGCACGCCCGGTGGATGATGTTCTGGCCGCGGGTGAGCTTTTGATTGTTATGATTTGCCTTCAGTGTATCGACCATATCTGAAGATCTAACCTTTTGATTGCTCGGATTCCACTTGCATTGGAAAGCTGGTTGTCTCCTCTATCTTGTGTCAAAAGTTGGGGATAATCAGACGGTGGGAAGGCCTCCATTTGTTACCGAACTTCCGACAATCGGAATTTATCAAAAGTTATGCTTTTTGCTCCCAAGTGCATTCCTTTTGTCAAAATATCCTGAAAACTCTTTTGAGATTCTAAAACATAGAAATCATTTAAAAACCTTTAAAATTGAGTGAAAACACTTGTATAAGATATTAAAAGTGATCCATAAAAGCGGTCAAAATCAGGTGTTATCAACTCTCCTAGACTTAAACCTTTGTTTGTCCTCAAACAAAACCAAAGATCTGAACTTGGAAAAGAGGTTTGAAAATCGCAGGAACTAACAAAATCTCAGAGACAATGCTTCCAAACCAGAGTTAGTCATTATGCTCAAATTAAGGATAGTCTAGAAAATTCTCACCAAAGCACAAGCATAACTAGTCCGTTGATCCGTCATGCGAAAGTCTACACACTTAAACCTTTCCTCCTGTCAACTAGCTTTTAACATTCATTTATAAATTCAAGTGGTTCTCATCAAAAGGATTTTAGTAAAGCAATCATGGCTAGGTGTTCAAAATGGCTGTTTAAGGGGTGAGGTTCTCAGTGTTTAGGGTTACCTTTTTCTGAAGAGGCAAGACATTATGCAAAACAGCAAGAGAGGATGGAACTGTTTATGCCCCCACAGTTTCCAGTCACATTCTTCTTGCCTTAAGATTTTTGATCTCCTTTCTTCAGGTTCTCCTCATGACTCCCCCAGACTTAGATTTTTGTCCAGGTTTAAAACCAATGCTCACAATTGAATGCTTGTAGCCTTTGCTTCAAAGAGTTTCGGCCATCCTAGACTCTTTAGGCTTTTTGTTCCCTTTTCTTTCATTATTTTTCTCTTTTTCGATTTTTTTTTGTTTTTTTTTTGGAATTTTTGAAAAAGGAAACCGCCTTTTGATGTATAGTCTTAGGAAGCACAAATTTTACCTTTAAGTTCAAGCTTTTTGAGGCACCATTGAGCTTTTATGAATTCTTGATGCTCCACTTTCCCAAATTTCTTCAGTCTTTCTCTTGAGTGACTGAAAACCATGTTGTTCCTCCCTCTCTGGCGTTTTTGCACATATCTGCCAAAAGAGCTAAAGAGAGAATGCATGAAGTTTGAAATAATGGTTCTGGGTAAAAGGTGTGGTACCAGCCTAAAGATGAACTGGCCATCTAGGACAACAAAGAGTAATAATAATGATGAAAAGATGTCCTAGATGTGTATCATGATGCCTGCCTAAAACCAATGATGAGAAAATTAGATGTCAATATTATGTTTAAGTAGAATGAGCTAGTGTATCCTGGCGGAAAAAGTCTCCATGAATAGAAATCCTTTGGTGGGAGTTCGTAGTGCAAGTACTCTAGCTACCGCCTAGTCTAGTACTAACCACAAAAGAACTAACATGGAAAGTCTAGAAGCATATGATTTTGTTCTGATGTTCCTGTTTTGAAAACCGTATGGAAAACTTTTCATGAAACACACACTCAAGACAAACCAAATTTTGTTAGTAAAGGATGAACATCCTCCCCCAAACTTAAATCACACTGCCCCCAGTGTGACAAATCTTTGAGAAGATGGGATAATGATGGACTGAAATTTGGAATGTTTAGGTGTGCTTACCTGGCGATGTGCTTTCTGGTTCGAGATTTCTGTTCACCTCTTATTCGTTCTTCGCTTAAAAACCTGAAATTGTAGAAAACAAAAATAAAGCAGCAAAAATAGAAAAAGGAAAATCAAAGGGAATAAGTGAAATACCAAGTGGGTTGCCTCCCACTAAGCGTTTGCTTAAAGTCATTAGCTTGACTTTTATGATGCTCTAGCCCGGCGGGTCTGCCAGGAGCATTGCTTCTCTTTCTTCTTCTTCTGCGAGGTATGGTTTTACACGTTGTTCGTTGACGACAAATGTATCTCCTTTCATACCCCAAAGAATGAGTGCTCCATACGGTTTGACTTCCTTCACTGTGAGAGGTCCAGACCATCTAGATCGTAGCTTTCCTGGAAATAGCTTAAGGCGAGAATTGAAAAGAAGAACTCTGTCATTTGGAGCAAAGGACCGATGTATGATCCTTCTATCGTGATATGCCTACGTCTTCTCTTTGTATATCTTGGATTTTTCGTAGGCATTATGGCGGATTTCTTCTAATTCGTGCGTTTGAAGCATTCTTCTTTCTCCAGCTGCTTTTAAGTCCATGTTCATCTCTTTAATAGCCCATTGTGCTTTATACTCCAGCTCTACAGGGAGGTGACAAGCTTTTCCATAAACAAGGTTGAATGGCGTGGTCCCTAAAGGACTTTTGTATGCTGTCCGATAGGCCCAAAGTGCATTGTCGAGTTTTTCAGACCAATCTTTGCGATTTACGCCAGTTGTCTTTTGTAAAATTGACTTGATATCTCTGTTAGAGATCTCCACTTGTCCACTTGTTTGATGGTGATATGGAGATGCAACTTTATGCGTCACTCCATTCTTTTTTAGCAAATTTTCGAAGACTCTGTTGATGAAATGGGATCCTCCATCGCTTATCACAATTCGAGGAACTCCAAACGAGGGAAAATGATTGATTTAAACAGCTTTATAACCACTTTTGCATCATTAGTAGGGCTGGCGACTGCCTTTAACCATTTAGAGACATAGTCTACCGCTACTAAGATGTATTGGTTTCCGAAAGAAGTTGGGAAAGATCCCATGAAATCAATTCCCCATACATCAAAGATATCGACTTTGAGAATGAAGTTTTGAGGCATCTCATTCCTCTTGCTGATGTTGCCCATTAGTTGGCATGAATCACAACGTGAGATGTAGGCGTGAATATCTTTGAACATAGTGGGCCACCAAAATCCCGCTTGAAGAACTTTCGAAACCGTTTTGTAAGTCGCAAAATGTCCTGCATATGCTGAACTATGGCATCCAAACAGTATTCCTTCTACTTCTTCTTCAGCCACACACCTTCTGAATAAACCATCTACACATCTCCTATAGAGATAAGGTTCGTCCCAGAAATAATGCCGGATTTCTTTTAAGAATTTCTTCTTTTTATAGCCAAAGAATTGTGGAGGTTCGATGTCTGCAGCTAAGTAATTTGTTATATGCCTAAACCATGGGGTGTCAAAAGCATCTGACCGCCGTATAGGAGGTTGGGATGGCTTTTCTTGCGCTGTAATAGGTATAGTCTCCATAGCGTAGACATTTTCTTCTGGCAAACTATCATTCAGAGGGAGTTTCTCTTCTACTCGAATTCTATAGAGGTGATCTGCTACTCCATTATCTGCTCCTTTCCGATCTCGGATTTCAATATCAAATTCTTGCAGCAGGAGTATCCATCTGATCAGCCTTGGTTTGGCATCCTTCTTAGACATGAGATACTTGATTGCAGCATGGTCAGTATGGACGATAACCTTAGATCCTACGAGATAGGATCGAAACTTCTCAAATGCAAAAACGACAGCTAAAAACTCCTTCTCCGTAGTCGCGTAATTACATTGAGCTTCATCCAGAGTTCTACTCGCATAGTAGATTGCATGTAGTTTCTTTTCTTTCCGCTGACCAAGCACAGCTCCAACAGCAAAATCACTTGCATCACACATGATTTCAAACGGTTGTTCCCAATCAGGTGGTTGCACAACTGGAGCAGAGACAAGGGCGTTTTTGATCTTATGAAATGCCGCCAAGCACTCATCATCGAATTCAAAGTTCGTTTCCTTGCAGAGCAAATGTGTGAGAGGTCTAGCAATCTCTGAGAAGCTTTTTATGAATCTCCTATAGAATCCGGCATGCCCTAGGAAACTTCGGATTTCCTTCACATTAGTTGGAGGCTGTAAGCTAGTCATAACTTCAATCTTTGCTTTGTCAACTTCAATACCTTTTCCAGATATTTTATGTCCAAGCACAATTCCCTCGCGGACCATGAAGTGACATTTTTCCCAATTAAGGACAAGATGCTTATCTTCACAGCGCTGCAAAACTTTCCCTAAGTTTGCCAAGCATCTGTCCAATGAGGACCCATAGACGGAGAAATCATCAATGAAGACTTCCATGAAATCTTCGATGAAATCAGTGAAAATGGACATCATGCACCGCTGAAAGGTTGCAGGTGCATTACACAATCCGAAAGGCATTCGCCGATAGGCAAAAGTTCTGTATGGACAGGTGAATGTCGTATTTTCTTAATCTTCTGGTCTAATTGGAATCTTGAAAAATCCGGAATAACCATCTAGAAAGCAGTAATATTCATGATTCGCTAATCTTTCTAGCATTTGGTCAATGAAGGGTAAAGGAAAATGATCTTTCCGAGTTGCTGCATTCAGTTTTCGGTAATCAATGCACATTCGATGTCCCGTCACTATTCTTATAGCAATCATTTCATCCTTGTCATTTTTGATAACAGTTACTCCTCCCTTCTTCGGGACAACATGCACATGACTAACCCAAGTGCTGTCCGAGATGGGGAATATGATTCCTGCTTCCAAAAGATTCATGATCTCCTTCTTTACCACTTGCATCAGGTTTGGATTCAATCTCCTTTGGCTCTCAATCGAATTCTTTGCATTGTCCGCAAGATTTATCTTATGCATACAGAGGTTTTGGGAGATTCCTTGTATGTCATCAAGAGAATAACCTATGGGCTTTCCTATACTTCCTTAACTCATTTAACAGCTTAGTAGTTTCAGCTCTACTTAAGCCCGAATTTATGATGACAGGGTAAGTTGAGTTTGGTCCAAGATGATTTTCAAAGGGTCATCAAGAAGGATTTCTTCATAAACTCCCTCAGTAATAACATCAAGCTCATCAACCCGACAGAGCCCGCCATCTAAAGTGGGTTTCTCAAGACTCTTGTTCATATCGAACTGCATAATCAAACTCCCTAGATGTAGGTCTATCTTTTCTTCCGGAACATTGATTATTGCTCCTGCAGTTGATAAGAAAGGTCTACCGAGAATCAGAGGGTCCTTTGGTTCTCTTTTCAATTCAAGCACTACAAAATCAGTCGGAATACAGTTTTCTCCAATCATGACTGATACATCAACCAAGACTCCTTCTGGTCGTCTGACCGATCGATCGGCAAGAATCAGTGAGATTTTTGTGGGCTGGAAAGTATGATATCCTAAACGTTTTACAACTGAGAGAGGCATCATGTTGATGCTTGATCCCAAATCACATAGACAAATTTCAAAAGTCATATTCCTGATTGTGCAAGAGAGTACAAAACTTCCCGGATCTTCTTTCTTCTGGGGGACATGGTTTTGTAAGATGGAACTACATTCATGAGATATCATCATAACGCCTTCTTCTAATGCTAGAGAATTTTTTAGAATACCCTTCATGTATTTCCTAAGAGCAGGTATCATTGCACAAGCTTCAATGAAAGGTAACCTCACATTTAACTGTTCGATTTTCTCTTTCAGCTTAGCCCTTTCTTTCTCCTTCTTTGGTCTTTTCAAAGCTCGTGGGTATGGTGGTTTGGGCTTGTAGACACGAGTAAGAGGAGGAGGTATAGGTTCTTCTTCAACAGTTTCTTGAGGGGCGTTTTCCTTCTCCTTATCTCTTTCTTTCCCAACTGCTGTGTCTCCTTCTTTATTAGCTGAAAACCTCTCCTTTTTCTCCTTCTTCAAAATCTTTTGGATATTCTGGTTCCTTGTAAGCTAAACCACTCCTGAGGGTTATTGCTTTTTAAGTGATCAGAGGTCTCCAATTCATTCATTCTTTCAGAAAAAGGTTCATCAAGATCATTAACAGAAGATTCTGTCTCCTTTGATTCATCACTAATCTGAAGAAGAAAAAGGGTGGAAAGCTTGTTAATAGCATCTTCATGCTTCTTTGATTGACTCTCCATCTCCTTTTTGAGTCTTTCAATCTCTTTTTCTAGTTCTTCAATCCTGGAAAAAGGATAATAAGGAGGAAGTATGGAATTGGGTTGATCAGATTGGGTTTGCTTGAAAGGAGGTTGAAAAGGGGGTTGGAAATCAGGCTGGCCGCGGTCAAAATGCTCTGACCCGCGGTGAAACTCTTCTTGGCCTCGGCCAAAAGCTTCCCACCTGCGGTGGAGGTCGGTTTTGCCGCGGTTGAAAGGCTCCCACCCCTGGTGGGGTTGATTCTGCTCAGCCTCTTCAATCTGGTAAACATCAGCGGTCTGCATCATCTCCTGATTTTGGAAGTTCCTCTCCACCTCAAGGTTGTTCATCTTCTCAATATAGGGCTTGCTATGATTATTTCCCTCATCAGAGTTTTGAATCGGACCAATCATGCTAAGGATCTTCTGGATGCCTTCTCTAATCTGATCTAGGTGTTCTTTACTAACAGATGATTCTTTTTCCTCAACTTTAGGACATCTAGATTGGGTTAGAAGTCTCCTATTTCTGATACTCCCAGCTAGATTAGTTATATAGGCGTGAGCATCATCTACAGTTCTAGTGGAAAAGTCTCCATTGCTAGAGGTATCAAAAAAAAACTTCAAGTCTTCATTAACTCCATGGTAGAAGATGGTCATTAAGCGCTCCTCCGAGAAACCGTGGTGTGGACAATCTCTTTGGTAATCTCTGAATCTTTCCCAGGCGTCATAGAGGTCTTCTGTGTCCTCCTGCTGAAATTTTTGGATCTTGTCCCTTAAGAGATTGGAACGATCTCTGGTGTAAAAGTGACTTAGGAAAGCCTCTCTACACTCTTTCCACGTCTTCAAGGACGCAGGTGGCAAAGTCTAAGCCATTTACTAGCTCTACCAGTTAGAGAGAATGGAAAAAGGACACACATATGGTAATCGGTATTTTTCATTATGGTCGAACACAGCTCTTCAAAATTTTCAATATGATCGATTTGGTGTTCAGTAGAAAAACCGTTATACTTTTTGATATAGCTAATGTATTGTACCTTAGCCTCAGAGTCGCCATCCTTAGGTAAGGGTGGTCGAATTGCTCGCCTGTCTGCGAAAAGTTTGTGTGTATCACATTCTCCAATCAGCTGTTCTCCCTTCTTGGCATACATATGGTTCTCCAATCGATTCATTGCCATCATCGATTAGATCATTAAGCTCATCATCTGATAGATCACCATCTAGAAAAGGATCCTTTTCAGGGAGAGGATCAAGTATGTGTTCCTGAAAAATCAAAGAAAAACAAAATTAGAAAAAGTTCTACCAAATTAAGCAGAGATTCGCAACGAAAGGAATCAAAATCCCTGGCAACGGCGCCAATAACTTGATGCTAAGAGAATCAAGGGTTACTTCTAGCTTCACATTTTTAAATTTACAACCCTAAATATCTGCAAGTGCACAGATGTACGCTGTAGTACTTAGGGGTCGAACCACAGAGATTTTGAGCTTTCAGTGCGAATCAATCAAGACTTAAGACTAGCAGAACAAGCAAATGGGGGTTTTTGGTTTTGGTGTCACTAAATCTAAGTGTAAATCGAAATAAACAAGTGGTAAAACAATAAGAAACAGGCGCTGGGTTCAAAGGTTTTTTGCAGGGGTTCATGAACTGATCAAAAGACATACAAATTGATAAAGGTAATCATCTATTGAGGATCCCAAATTAGAATAGACACATATACGATTAGCCAATTGTCGTCACCCTAATCGTCTAATCACTCAACACAGCAATTAACTCTCGCTCACGATTCTCTACAGCAATTAACTCTGCGCATAAGATCATGCATTGTCAACAGAATTCATCCACGCTCACGATTCTCTACAGGTAGTTTTCCTCTCCTGTAGCGAATTCTATTGATCACTTCTAGATCTGGTAATTCGATACAGCACTCTCGTGGCTCCAACTATTGAAATCAATTTCTAAGCGGCTAGCAACAGATACAGCATAGTGAATAAGAATGGACTCCTAGAAGATTATGAATCCTAAATCGCAATAACCATATGATCATGACATGAAATTCCCTTTGAAAAATCCCTTAAAACCCAACTGGGAAACTACTTAGACATAGTTGAATTCAACATCACAGGAGTGTTTAGAATTGCAGAGAATTGAAATAGACAGAGTTTAGAAACGAAGAACAGGTTGAAGAAAGAGGGCCGATGGTGCCCCTCTCGGTGGCTCCTCTTCTGGGCGAGCTTCTCTTCTAGGGTTCCTGGTGAAAAATGTGGTACCCCCTTCTAAACGACTTAAAAGGGGTTTATATAGTGTCTTGAGTCCTCGGAAACGCCTAGGACTTGCAGGAATAATGATGTGAGTGACTTGGGCTTTCATATGGGCTTCTGAGGCTTGGAATTGAGCTCCCCGCGATCTAAAATTTCGCACGCCCGGTGGATGATGTTCTGACCGCGGGTGAGCTTTTGATTGTGATGATTCGCCTTCAGTGTATCGACCATATCTGAAGATCTAACCGTTGGATTGCTCTGATTCCACTTGAATTGGAAAGCTGGTTGTCTCCTCTATCTTGTGTCAAAGGTAGGGGATGATCAGACGGTGAAAAGGCCTCCATTTGTTACAAAACTTCCGACGGTTTGAATTTATCCAAAGTTATGCTTTTTGCTCCCAAGTGCATTCCTTTTGTCAAAATATCCTGAAACCTCTTTTGAGATTCTAAAACATAGAAATAATTTAAAAACCTTTAAAATTGAGTGAAAACACCTGCATAAGATATTGAAAGTGATCTATAAAAGTGGTCAAAATCAGGTGTTATCAGTAATCAGCAAGGTAACAGAAGCTACAGTGGGAACAATCAGAGGAGCACCTTCAACAGTAATCAGGACTTCTCTAGTTACACGCCTAAGGACAATACCATTAGCTTTATTCCAACAACGTTTTTCCAGAAACTACAGCACTTCTTCAGCTCAACCTCAAACTCCTGACAATGAGGTGAAGTCTATGCTGGAACAGATTCTGGAAGGACAGCAGAAGTTCACCGTGGACTTCAATGGAAAAATTGATGCTCTCTACCTTGATTTGAATGGAAAAATCGAGGCTTTGAACACCCATATGAAGCAGCTCGATATGCAGGTTGCTCAAACTGCAAGTTCTGTTAAAAGGCAAGAGGGTTTTCTTCCTGGAAAGACTGGCACCAATCTGAGGCACCACTGCAGTGCCATCACGCTGAGCCCAAAAAGACGTCTCCTGCTGCTGAGGTCGTGGATTTGGAAGATCCTGAAGAAGTTCCTGAAGTTGCAGAGCCGGTGTCGAGCGACACCACAACTAGTGTCGCGCGTCACCAATCGCAGAGCAAAGCTGATATTGCTCCAAGTCCGAAATCTGCTGAGGAAAGGTTTACAAACTTAAGGTTCCTTACTCAAGGAGCCCTAGGAAGTCCAAGCAAGAGCTAGATGATGCACGGTGCAAGGCTTTGATGGAAAAGCTTGTGATTGAGATACCTTTGGTTGATGCTGTGAAAATCACTCATGTTACCAGGCGTTATGTGAAGCGAATGGTGACCAATAATATTACCCATGAACAGGGAGTGATGATGATTTCTGAGCAAGTCAGCGCTGTGATTCAGAACAGGATTCCAGAGAAGTTGTCTGATCCAGGAAGCTTTGTCTTGGATTGCTCCATCTTCACGGAGAGATTCAAGATATCGCTGTGTAATCTGGGTTCAAGCGTCAATCTCATGCCGTATTCAGTCGCTGTCAATCTCGGCATGACTGACTTCAAGCCAACAAGGATCTCTCTTATCCTAGCTGACCGCTCGACAAGGACACCTGAAGGAGTGCTGGAAGATGTTCTAATCAAGGTTGGAGATTGCATGATACCAACCGATTTCGTTGTCTTGGAGTATGGAGAGGAACCTAAGGATCCTCTTATCCTTGGGAGACCTTTTCTAGCGACTGCAGGTGCCATCATCGATGTGAGAAGGGCAGAATTGCATTGAATGTTGAAGACTTGGTCATGAACTTCGACATGGACAAGCTGATGAAGAAGACCACCATCGATGGTCAGACCTTCTACGTCGACACACTCACAGGCTTCGCAGAGGAGATGTTCCAGGAGATGCACCCTGCAGACCCACTGGAGAGAGCTCTGATCTCGTCTGCATTTGAAGCGGAGCACCTGGACGAAATTACAGCATCATATGTCAAGATGCTGGACGCAAGCGAGCAGGTGATGCAATTAGTGGCTCAAGAGGAACCGATAGAAATTCCTGCAAAAGCCAAAAAGCTCAGCGATTGGAGTGAAGAAAACGCTCCTAAGCTTGAACTCAAACAACTTCCTGCAGGGCTAAGGTACGCATTCTTGGGACCTAATTCCACTTATCCTGTTATTGTTAATGCTTCCTTGAACAATGCAGAGCTCACTTTACTGCTAAGCAATCTGCGCAAGTTTCGCAAAGCTCTTGGCTATTCTCTTGATGATATTTCAGGTATCTCTCCGAACATGTGCATGCATCAGATTCACCTGGAGGATGAGACGAAGTCATCGATTGAGCATCAGAGGAGGCTAAACCCGAATTTGCAGGAAGTGGTGAAAAAAGAGATCATGAAGCTGCTGCAAGCTGGGATCATCTACCCGATTTTAGACAGTGCTTGGGTGAGTCCAGTGCACGTGGTTCCTAAGAAAGGAGGAGTCACAATTGTGAAGAATGAGAGGAATGAGCTGATTCTGACGCGAACAGTGACTGGACACAGGATGTGTATCGATTACCGGAAGCTAAACGCAACAACCAGGAAAGATCACTTCCCTCTGCCTTTCATCGATCAGATGTTGGAGAGATTGGAAAATCATCCATACTACTGCTTCCTCGACGGGTACTCAGGATTTTTCCAGATCCCCATTCATCCAGATGATCAGGAGAAGACCACCTTTACATGTCTATACGGCACTTTTGCATATCGCAGAATGCCTTTTGGACTTTGTAATGCTCCTGCGACTTTTCAACGATGTATGATGTCCATCTTCACTGACATGATTGAGGATTTCATGGAGGTCTTTATGGATGATTTCTCAGTTTACAGATCATCTTTTGAAGACTGTCTGGACAATCTCTGCAACGTTTTAGCTCGATGTGAAGAGAAGCACTTGGTCCTTAATTGAGAAAAGTGCCACTTTATGGTCAGAGATGGGATTGTTCTTGGGCACATAGTTTCAGAAACTGGGATTGAGGTAGATCGTGCGAAGATCGACGTGATGACAAACTTGCAACCACCAGACTCTGCGAAATCAGTAAAGAGTTTCTTGGGACATGCTGGGTTTTATCGCATATTCATCAAGGATTTCAGCAAGATCGCACGACCACTTACTGCCCTGCTGTGCAAGGATGTCAAGTTTGAGTTCAGAGATGAGTGTCTTGCTGCTTTCGAACAGATCAAACAGGCGTTGATTAGCGCGCCTATTGTGCAGCCCCCTGACTGGCATTTGCCTTTTGAGGTAATGTGTGATGCCAGGGATTTTGCAGTAGGAGCTGTTCTGGGACAGAAGAAGGACAAGAAACTTCATGCAGTGTACTATGCCAGTCGAACCCTGGATGATGCTCAGAGGAACTACGCAACCACAGAGAATGAGTTGTTGGTTGTGGTCTTTGCATTCGAAAAATTTTGTCCCTACCTTGTGGGATCGAATGTGATTATACATACAGATCATTCTTCACTCAAATACTTGATGCAGAAGAAGGATGTGAAGCCAAGGTTACTGCGATGGGTTCTACTTCTCCAGGAATTCGACATTGAGGTCAAGGACAAGAAGGGAGTAGAGAATGGAGTTGCAGATCATCTCTCACGCATCAGGGTTGAAGAGGACGTACCCATAGATGATTTTCTGGCAGAGGAGAATGTATACTATGTGGAAACTGGGTTTCAGAGCAGATCTGACGAATAATTGCAGGCTTTTCGAGTTGGAGAAACGTTAGTGTCGCGCGACACCTTGGGCAGCAGAACACAGAGACTTCTAAAATTCGAAGCAGATTTTCTGAGATCAGTTCAGCTGCTGTATCTGCCACCCAACGTCCATGGTATGCAGATATTGCCAATTATCTTGCTGCAGAGACCGAGCCTGAGAACTTTAAGGGCTATGCGAAGAAGAAGTTCCTGAGAGAGCTAAGGAGATATCATTGGGACGAGCCATATTTGTACAAGCACTGTTCTGATGGGATTTACAGAAGATGCATTGCAGAGTCAGAAGTTCCAGAGGTGCTTTTTCATTGTCATGGCTCTGAATATGTTGGACACTTTGCGACCTTTAAAACAGTGTCTAAAGTTCTTCAAGCAGGCTTTTGGTGGCCTACAATGTTTTGTGACGCGCATGCCTTTATCTCGCAGTGTGATGCTTGTCAAAGGAGAGGGAAGATCAGCAAGCGACATGAGACGCCACAGAATTTCATCCTTGAGGTTGATGATAACACCGGATTTTGACCATTTTTATGGATCACTTTAATATCTTTTACAGGTGTTTTTACTCCATTTTCAAAGGTTTTCAAAGGATTTCTATGTTTCCGGATTTTAAAAGACTTTTCAGGTAATTTGGGATAAAGAGGCACAAAATGGAACAAAAAGACTCTTTTGGATAAATGCAGACCGTCAGAACTCTCATGGAGAGACGAAGAACTTCTCACCGTCTGATCACCCTCAAAATTGTACAACTTATAGAAGAATCAACCAGCTTTCAAATGCACTTGGTTTGGAGACATTCCAACGATTGGATTTCAAGATATTCCATTAGCCCCGAAGCCACTCGAAGACGGCCAGCAAAGCACGCGACCGCGGCCAACAACCTATTTCCCACGGTCAGAAGCTTCCTGACTGCGGCCAACCACTCAATCCCCGCGGTCACGTCACTCCCGACCGCGGCCATCAATCTCCGAACTAAAGCCCATATATCTGAAGCCCAAAGTCATTCTCAGCCTCAATTCCGAAACCCTAGAGACCATGGAGTATTGGAGACTATAAATACATGTCATTTAGGTCGTTTTTAGACACAACCCTTCATACTTTACAGAAACCCTTTTTCTTTAACCGTTTTAATGAGATTTTTGTAGAAGATTGTTCAAGTCCGAGTTCTTCAATAGAGAAGCTTTCTTTATCTCTTTTCTTTACTGTTTTTCATTACTTTTATTAAAATCGATGATGATGTCAACCTCAGCCATGTCTGAGTAGATCCCGAGTTGGGCTTAGGGTTCCCGAAAGGGGCTCCCATAAACGATTAAGACATCTAGGTTTATAGATCTGGGATTTCGACCTGTTCCCTGTTTATTCTTGTTCTTATTGCATGTATGCTTGATTGATCACCTAGTATCTGATCTAGATAGTTAGTGTTGCAAAAGTTTTCATTAAGTATCAGCCCTAGAATGAAACAGCCGATTTTTTCGTAGGAGTGGAAACCTACCTGCGGCGAGATCGTGAGTATTGACGAGTCTTGTGCAGCTCTTGCGTTCTCTCCCTTCCAGGACCAGAGTGGAAACCTACTGGTCAGGGTTGCGAGAAACAGTTGGTTATGATCACGACAGTGACGTAGTCATACCGCCGTACTCTAGCTCTAGAACCCCTATATATCGATATCCGTCAATCCCAATCTATCTACCCTAGTGTTAAAACCGATTATGATCCCTTAGAGTTCCCAAAAGCTCAGTGTTTTTTTAGCCATAGTTTATAATTCCATCGATTTTTATTTGCTTACTTAAACCTGCATTTCAATTCTCTTAGTTCGATATTTTACTTGCTTTACTAGTCTTTCATTCGATATTTTACTTGCTTTATTAGCCTTTCATTCGATTTAGATTTATTTGCTTTCTCTTGTTTTAGTTTAATTCGTGACAAACAACCAACCTTTAAAAACCAATCAAGTCTAGACCTAAAGTTAAAAACCGTAGAAGAATACCAGGCACACAAATCTCTGTGGATTCGATCCCTAAATACTACAACTGATTAGCTGTGCACTTGCGGTTTTCATTTGTTTAAGGGTAAAACTTGTTCCCTCACACAGTTGACACGACATCAAGTTTTTGGCGCCGTTGCCGGGGATTTGTTTCGCTACCTTTTGTTATTTTTCTTGTTTTAACTTCTGTTCTAGACACCTGATCTCTAGTTCTTTCTTAAAGTTTTGCTGAATTATCTTTCCCTTCTTTTGTTTTTCTCTGAATTGCATGAATACCAGGTGCAGACCTGTAGAAAACATTCCAATTCTAGACGAGATAGACAGACACGAAAGAGAACTTCGAAAACTTAGACGAACGCAAGGAATGGCCAACGACGACCAGCCTGGAGATCCTATTAATCGAAATTTAAATATGGACCAAGACGGGTCCGAACATGTAGAAAATGAAGAGAATGATCACAGAGGAGGTGATCATGCTCGACAAGATGGAGAGGAGGATGAGGTTCCTCCAAGAAACCACCAGAACCGTGAGAGAGAAGAACCTGAAGACCTTGAAGCACCCATCAATGCAGCCGATGGTGACCAACAAGGAATGCAGCTGAATGGACGCGTTAACCGCCCTGTACAGCCAGCAAATCAACACCGAAGACAAGCCAGAAACCATCGCATAGCTGATTTTGATGCACCTACTCAAAACTTTCAGAACCGATCTGCAATTCAAGTTCCATTTCCGAACCGGACTGAGTTTGAAGTCAAGCCTCAAATCATCTCTTTGGTGAAGCAAAACCAATTCCATGGAGTTCCTTCTGAACACCCAATGGACCATATCGAGCTCTTTGAAGAAATTTGCAGCATGATGAGAACAAACCAAGTTCCACCAGACTATTTAAAGTGTAAGTTGTTCCCTTTTTCATTAGCAGATAAAGCTCACCGATGGTTGAAATCTTTGCCTGCAGGATCGATTACTAATTGGGAAGAATGTAGAACTGCTTTCCTGAACCACTTCTACACTAAGTCAAGGTCGAATCAGTTGGGAAAAAAGATCTCAAACTTTCAACAAGGGCCAACTGAATCTTTCTATGAAGCCTGGGAGCGTTTTAAGGAGTATGAACGTGATTGCCCTCACCATGGATTTCATGGATCAAGCCTGCTGAGCACATTTTACCGAGGTTTGCAAGCAAAATACAAACTTTCACTTGATATAGCTAGCAATGGAGATTTTGGACAAAAGACGATAGCCCAAGGAAGAGCCCTCATCGAAAATTTGGCTCAAGCCAATAGCAATGATTGTCCTGAATACGATCGATCGATGAAGCAAGCCGGAATAGACAACAAGGAGATAACCGAGTTGAAGAATATGATGAGCCAGCTTCTGAAGAGCAACAATCGCCCAATCCATGCTTGTGAGACCAACAATGGCGCAGAAGATGAAGGACCTAGTGATATCGATCACATTAATCAAGCCTGTCAAGAAGAAGATGTGAACTACGTAGAAGCACTGGTGCCATATCAAAATCGTTCCAAAAACAACTTCCGGAACGAAAATTTCAACAATCTCTCTTACCGCAATCCAAATGTGGAGAATCCTCAAGATCAGTACTACCCACCTCAGCAAAAATCCTTCCAAAACAAGTTTCAAGGTGGAAACTTCGGAGGATACCATATCAACCGCGACAACCATATAACTACCAAGGTACGGGTTTTAACAATCAATTTGTACAACAGCAGGGAGTCACGACGAACCAGCTAGCTTCACAAATCGGTAGACTTGAACAGTCTATCCAACAGCTCGTTATGACAAATGAAAAAGCATCTAAAGACGTGAACGTGAAAGTTGACTGCATGTACAATGATTTGAACGGTAAGTTTGAATCTTTATCTTCGCACATCAAAAAGCTAGACGTGCAAGTCGCCCAAACAGCCGACTCTATAAAGAGGCAAAGTGGAGTTCTTCCAGGAAGAGTCGAAGATAACCCTAAGAAGTTTTGCAACGCCATAACCACATTGCCCGAAGAAGAGGCCGGAACCGATGGAAAGAAAGAAAAAACCTCAATCTTTGTACCACTGTACAAAGATATCGATTCCAAGCAGCCACCGTTTAAGGTACCTGAACGATCACCGTTTCAAAGGCTTACAAAAGCCGATGATCCGGGACATTTTGTTTTCCAATGTTTCATTTCAGGAATCAAGTTTACAGACTGCCTGTGCGATTCCGGAGCCAATGTCAACATCATGTCGAAGACATTTGCCGAAAAATTGGGCATAAAAACCTTAAGGACATCGACGGTTAAGGTTATTTTTTGGGATTCATCTCAAAAAGATACTGAAGGGGCGATTCATGATCTACAAGTTCTAGTGGGAGACAAAATCGTTCCAGCAGATTTTCAAGTCCTGGAAATGGATAAAGACAAGGAGAGGCCACTCATTTTCGGGAGGCCATTCCTAGCTACAGTAGGAGCAGTAATCGATCACGCAAACCGGCATGCTGTTTTCCTAAATGTGGATCGCAGAAGGTACTACCCGACCATCTTAGACGATTTTCTAAGCAAAGGAAACAGGCCAAAAGAGAAAGAGAAGGAGAAGCCGAAAGCTTTTGCAAAGATCAAGATCATCATTCCACCAGATGCAACAGAAACTAGTGAGGACCAAATCCAGGAGCTGATCAAAAACACAAAAAGGGTTTTAAACAATGTTAAAGTCCGGAAGAAGAGTAAAGGTAAGAAGACGGCTCCTCAAGGAGAAGAAGTAAAACCTCCAGTAACCAGAAGTGATAAGGGCACATCAAGTGGAGTGCCATTCAAATCAGCCTGATTCCTCATGCTTACGTCGAGCTAAACGACTTAAAACAAAAGCGCTTAATGGGAGGCAACCTATTTAGGTACTCTTTCTTTTAGTTTTCTTTTCCTTTTTACAATTTATGCTTTCTTTTTCTATTTAGTTTCAGGTATTTTATAAAACAAAAACACAAAAAAAAAAATCAGAAAATTAGAAAAACCAAGATGAAAAGGGTAGGTTTTTAGCTGCTCGGTCCAGCAAAGACTAGAAAGATGGACGAAGGCCGCATGAGGAAGAGCCGCGGTCGCGACCGACTGACCCACGGCCAAGGGAGCATCGACCGCGGCACCGTGAACGTGACCACGGCCGAGCCCTCAATCACCGCGGTCACGCATCTCCTGACCGCGACCGTTGGTCGTTGAGATGGAAACTCGGATTTCTGCCGTTTTTCAAAAGTTTCCCGGTATTGCCTGGTGATTCCCGGTGTTGCCTGGTGTTTTCCCGGTGTTACCTGGTGTTTTCCCGGTGTTACCTGGTGTTCTCCCGGTGTTGCCTGGTGATTCCCGGTGTTACATGGTGATTCCTGGTGATTCTCGAAATATTCCCGGTAAAACCCGTAAAGATCCTCCGTAAGTTTTAAACTAACCTAATGTGCAAACAAAAAAGGTAAGTTCCCGTAAACTTAAATATTTCCAGAAATTTTCCGTTTTTGCCACAAAAACGCTTTTTAAAGAAAAGAAACAAACTTTTTGGATCAAAACTCCTTCTTCTCTTCTCTTCCAAAAGACTTGGAGATTTAGGAGAAAGAACTCATTTTTCAATTCTTAAGCTTTTTAAGAGATTCTTGGCTCAAACCTCACATTTTTTTCAAAGGTGATTTCAATTCTGCCATCAAATCTCTCTTTCCAGCAAGAAAAATGGAACAAACCAGATCCCGAAGAAGCCGTCGCACTGGTGACAGCTCTGAGGACATTCCCGACGATGTTACTCTAGGAGAGTACATGCTGAACCAAGCCAGACTGAGAAGGAGAAACTATGTGATCAGATTGCTCCAGCACTCAAGAGAAACACGAGCAGCTCCTGAGCCACCACAGATTCGATACATTGGGAGGGAGAGAAACCCGAGAGTGGACTATGCAAGACGTTTCAAGAAGCTGAACATCAAACCCACGCCTTGCATAGATTATCATACACTCAAGATGCTTGGAATCAGAGAGGATGTGATCTGGTACATCGATGCACTTAAGCTGAGACCCTACATGGAGCTGAACATTCCGACTTATCCTGAGCTAGTCCGTGAGTTCTTAGCAACTATCACACTCCACCACACGAAGAGGAGGAACCCCAGAGCATCAGATGGCATCTTGTCATTCTCTATCCGCGAACAGCCTTACTCTCTCACCATTTCTGAGGTTTGTGAAGCTCTTAAGCTTCCATACACTGATGGCATTTACCTTGAAGATGAACCTGATCTTAACCTGTGGAGAGAGATGGGTCATGGAGTCTATGATAGCGGGAGATCGAAGTCAGCCCTTCTTACTCATCCAGCAGTGAGAGTTGTGCACAAACTCTTAGCACACACGATCTTCTCTAGAGCCAACATGGGAGGTGTTTTGAAGACTGAGCTCATTACACTTCAGATTCCGTTTATGGACGACCCACGACTTGCTTGCTTTGTCTGGATCATAGCGCAGAATATGGTAAAGGTGAAGCATGATTTACATGGTTGCGAGGACGCTACTCTAGCTTTCGGGAGTGCTATTACAGCGATACTACAGGCTGTAGGATTCGATTTCTCATCTGATGAGCCACTCCCCGATGTCTGGTATGACCTACTTTATCTCTCGTGCCGCTTTCGATCCAGACAGGTTTGGTTACAAGTATTGCACTGGCACCGAGGAGCACCGAGTCAGTTTGCCTTCAGCATCTATACCAAGACTGTGTAACGAAGGACGTCCGAGATGGACTCCGGAACCCGATGATTTTCTGCCATCTGTACCTCGTCTACCATTCACCATTGGCCAATACATAGTGGCCAAGGCGAAGCGTGATGTAGCTGCGGCCCGTGCTCACTTTCAGCCATCTGTTTCGACCGGCCACACCTCATCATCTACATCATCGCACACTCATTCCGATCTGGAGCGCAGAGTTGAGAGACAGGAACGACGCTTTGAGCGCGTTGTCACCTTCCTACAGGAGCAGCATCAGTTCGCAGACGACACATTGGAGGATGAATGATTGATCAGCACTTCACTACCATCACAGTTCTATCATCATTTTCTTTTCTTTTATCTTATTTTATTTCGCTTTTATTCACCATTTTCTCACCAACTTTTTCACACTGGGGAGAGTGTGATTTAAGTCTGGGGGAGGATGTCTATCTGTACTAATCATTTTCCTGCTTTCGCTTTTAAATTTCAAGTAATTTTTAAATTTTAATATGTAACCTATTCGACATTAAGTATTTTTCAGGAATGTTTGACGAAAAACTATGATGATTTAGACCTGCACACTTCTACACTATGCATGATAGCTCATTTGTGGTTAGCACTAGACTAGGCGGTAGCTAGAGTACTTGCACTACGAACTCCCACCAGAGGACTTCTATTCATGGAGATTCTTTCTGACAGGATATACTAGCTCATTTTATTTGGACTTAATATTGATATCTAATTTTCTCATCATTGATTTTAGGCAGGCATCGACATACACATCTACGACATCTTTTACCCTCACTTTTACCACTCTTTGTCGTCCTAGATTACCAGTTTATCTTTCTCTGGTACCATACCCTAAACCCGAAACCCTTTTTTTCAATCCTCATGCATTCTCTCTTTAGTTTATATCAGCAGATATGTGCAAAAACGTCGGAGAGAAGAGGAGCGACGCAGTTTTCAGTCACACACAAAGGAGACTGAATGGAATCGGGAAGGATGAGTATCAGAAACTTCATGAAGCTTTACAAGAGAGATATTGACTAGTAATTTCGTGCTCTCTAAGACTCTATATCTAAAGGTGTTCTTTTTCCTAAAAAAAAAAAATCGTGAAAAGAGAAAGGGAAACAAAAAGCCTAATGAGTCTTAGATTGTCGAAATTTGTGGAGTAATAGTCACTATTCGTTTAAGGAGCTATGGTTTTGAAAGATTTACAAAAATCTAAGTCTGGGGGAGTTAGGAGAGAACCTGAGGAAGAAGACCAGGAATCTATGGTAAGAAGAAAGTGATTGAAAACTGTGGATACCAACAACTTCACTCTCTCTTGCGGTTTTGCATAATATCTTGCATCCTCCAGATCTTCAGGTAACCCGTAAACACTTTAAGCCTTACCCCTAGAATAACCTTTTTAACACCTAGCCTAGATTGCCTTGCCTAGACTTTCTTTGATGAGAACCACCGAAATTTTTAATGAATGTTAAGAGCTAGTTGACTGGAAATTAGATCCTAGTGCATAGATTTTCGCATGACAGATTAACGGACTAGTTATGCCTGTATTGCTAGTGAGAATTTTCTAGGCTATTCCCGATTGATGCATACTGATTGATATTGGTCTAGAAGTTTGGTCTCTGAGATTTTGTTTTGTTCCTGCGTTTTCAAACCTCTCGCCGAGATTTAGCCTTTGTATTGTTTGAGGACAAACAAAAGACTAAGTCTGGGGGAGTTGATAACACCGGATTTTGACCATTTTTATGGATTACTTTAATATCTTTTGCAGGTGTTTTTACTCCATTTTCAAAGGTTTTCAAAGGATTTCTATGTTTCCGGATTTTAAAAGACTTTTCAGATAATTTGGAATAAAGAGGCACAAAATGGAACAAAAAGACTCTTTTGGATAAATGCAGACCGTCAGAACTCTCATGGAGAGACGAAGACCTTCTCACCGTCTGATCACCCTCAAAATTGGAAAACTTATAGAAGAATCAACCAGCTTTCAAATGCACTTGATTTGGAGACATTCCAACGGTTGGATCTCAAGATATTCCATTAGCCCCGGAGCCACTCGAAGACGGCCAGCAAAGCACGCGACCGCGGCCAACAACCTATTTCCCGCGGTCAGAAGCTTCCCGACCGCGGCCAACCACTCAATCCCCGCGGTCACGTCACTCCCGACCGCGGCCATCAAGCTCCGAACTAAAGCCCATATATCTGAAGCCCAAAGTCATTCTCAGCCTCAATTCCGGAACCCTAGAGACCATGGAGTATTGGAGACTATAAATACATGTCATTTAGGTCGTTTTAAGACACAACCCTTCATACTTTACAGAAACCCTTTTTCTTTAGCCGTTTTTATGAGATTTTTGTAGAAGATTGTTCAAGTCCGAGTTCTTCAATAGAGAAGCTTTCTTTATCTCTTTTCTTTACTGTTTTTCATTACTTTTATTAAAACCGATGATGATGTCGATCTCAGCCATGTCTGAGTAGATCCCGAGTTGGGCTTAGGGTTCCCGAAAGGGGCTCTCATAATCGATTAAGACATCTAGGTTTATAAATTTGGGATTTCGACCTGTTCTCTGTTTATTCTTGTTCTTATTGCATGTATGCTTGATTGATCACCTAGTATCTGATCTAGATAGTTAGTGTTGCGAAAGTTTTCATTAAGTATCAGCCCTAGAATGAAACAGGCGATTTTTTCGTAGGAGTGGAAACGTACCTGCGGCGAGATCGTGAGTATTGACGAGTCTTGTGCAGCTCTTGCGTTCTCTCCCTTCCAGGGTCAGAGTGGAAACCTACTGGTCAGGGTTGCGAGAAACAGTTGGTTGTGATCACGACAGTGACGTAGTCATACCACCGTACTCTAGCTCTAGAACCCCTATATATCGATATCCGTCAATCCCAATCTATCTACCCTAGTGTTAAAACCGATTATGATCCCTTAGAGTTCCCAAAAGCTCAGCGTTTTTTTAGCCATAGTTTATAATTCCATCAATTTTTATTTGCTTACTTAAACCTGCATTTCAATTCTCTTAGTTCGATATTTTACTTGCTTTACTAGTCTTTCATTCGATATTTTACTTGCTTTATTAGCCTTTCATTCGATTTCTATACTTGCTTCTAGGATAGATTTATTTGCTTTCTCTTGTTTTAGTTTAGTTCGTGACAAACAACCAACCTTTAAAAACCAATCTAGTCTAGACATAAAGTTAAAAACAGTAGAAAAATACCAGGCACACAAATCTCTGTGGATTCGATCCCTAAATACTACAACTGATTAGCTGTGCACTTGCGGTTTTCATTTGTTTTTTTAAGGGTAAAACTTGTTCCCTCACACAGTTGACACGACATCAGTTGAAGTGTTCGATTGCAGGGGTATCGATTTCATGGGTCCTTTTCCCTCTTCTTATGGGAATAAGTACATCCTGGTTGTTGTTGATTATGTATCTAAGTGGGTCGAAGCCATTGCCAGCCCCACCAATGATTCTTCAATGGTTCTTAAGATGTTCAAGACCATCATCTTCCCTCGATTTGGAGTGCCTCGAATTGTTATAAGTGATGGTGGTTCTCACTTTATTAACAAGGTTTTCAAAACACTCCTAAGAAAACATGGAGTTCATCATCGAGTTGCAACTCCATATCACCCTCAGACGAGTAGACAGGTCAAAGTCTCGAATCGACAGATCAAGGAGATCTGGGAGAAGACAGTGGGTAAAACTCGGAAGGCCTGGACTGCGAAGTTGGACGATGCACTATGGGCGTGTAGGACAGCGTTCAAAACGCCTCTAGGTACCACGCCATTCCACCTGCTCTATGGAAAGCCCTGTCACCTTCCAGTGGAGATCGAACGCAAGGCAGCTTGGGCGATAAAGATGATGAACTTCGACATCAAGTCTGCTGCAGAGAGGAGACTAATACAGCTGAATGAGTTGGACGAAATCATGCACCATGCCTATGAGAATTCGAAGCTGTACAAGGAGAGGACCAAGGCGTATCACGACTCGAAAATCCTCTCCAGGCAATTCGAACCGAATGACCAGGTACTCCTGTATAACTCTCGTTTGCAATTGTTTCCTGGTAAACTGCGTTCTCGATGGTCAGGTCCTTTCATAGTCAAAGAAGTTCGACCCTATGGTGCCATCGTCCTCTTCACACCAGATGGTAGCAGGGAGTTCACCGTAAATGGACAAAGGGTGAAACACTACTGGGCTAAAGCTGCGATTCCATATGGACACATCGTTCCTCTAGATGGTGCACCTCCTGCCCAAATCACCATTAAGTCAAGCTAACGACTTTAAACAAGCGCTTGGTGGAAGGCAATCCACTGGTAAGTCTGTACATAAGTCTTTTGTTTCAGCTAATTTCCATTTTTCGTTTTCGTGTTTTAGGTGAAGCAGAGACTGGTGTCGCGCGACACCACTCAAAGTGTCGCTTGACACTTGTTTCTGTGAAAAAAAAGGAAATCAGGAAACCGAAGTCAAACCAGAAATTTGGATTGGTCTGCTGCAATTTGGTACGAGGAGAACGAGTGTCGCACGACACCATCATCAGTGTCGGTCGACACCATCATCGCAGCCAGGTAAGTCCTCCGTTTTTACTGCGTTTCTTTGGTTCCTTTGTTTTGTTTCGCCAACTTCGGGCTAGATAACAGTGGGGACAGTGTTGTTCAAGTCTGGGGGAGGTAGTCGCTGACACTGTGTTTGTTTTTCTTAAGGGTCAGTCGTGTCAAAACGTTTTTGAGTCAAAACTTTTTGGAGATTATGATGTTTTTCCTATAATTATTGTGCTGACATTTCATCTAAGTGATCACTGCTGTAGATTCAGTCTAGATCCAACTAATGAAAAATCCAAAGGCTGACCAGTTGACTAGAGGCGTCCATGTTTCCAACAAAATCCACTAACCTGAGCTAATTTCTGAACTCTTTCTTTTACCTCATTGATGTGACTGATGTTCATATAGCTTGATTCCTCGTTCATACTTGACAAATGAAAGCCTGTGTGAAATCTAATGTTGGTGTTACTCTCCCTTGTGACGAGCTTAAAAAAAAAGGTGAAGAAGAAGAAAGAAAAGGCGAAAAGATTGAGATGATTTCGCTTAGGAGTGAAGGGCTAGGAAATTTTCCAAGGATCCCATTATTTCACTTCTGAGTAGGAATGATCACACAAAGGAAGGAAACGAGGGGTAGGAAAGTTTCCTATGACCCCACTATTCGCTGAAAACCTTTGATACAAGATAAGGGGACAACTCGGGGACTTGATGGTAAACACCATCAGTACTCGCAGCTTTAACCTTATCGTGTATATGCCATAAAAAAAGATGATGAGTGTGCGAAAATAATAAGTCTGGGGGAGAGAAAAGTACCAAAGTTTGTATGGCTGATTTGTTTGAGTATAGTACGGGAAAGAGTCTAGAAGGTTCTTGGCATCTGAATCATCAGTGAGACCCAGCGATGAGGGTTTATGAACAATGTTGTGGAATTTTGGATTTAATCTGGGAAGCTGTGAAATGTCTGCGGAGAAGTACATGGTGGTTCGATTTGGAATGATGAAGCAGTATTTGAGTTGCAGGGTGATCGGTCAAAGCGATGTTCCAATGAAAGGTTGAGTCTCCGTGTTTTCAAACCTCTTTCTCTTATTTGGTATTCTGTTTGCTTGAGGGCAAGCAAATGCTAAGTCTGGGGGAGTTGATATATCATGGTTTTTAACCATGGTATAGGTCTTATTTATAGAGTCTTTTTAGTGTTTTTTTAGTCTTTTGGAGTCTTTACAGGTCATAGATACGTTTGGAGCTTAACTGGAGATTTTGGAGCACTTGCTTTAGTGTCGCTCGACACCATGGAGAGTGACGCTCGACACTTGTCGCAGAAATAAGGAAAACGTGATTTTGTTTCCTGTTTGAAGAAAGAGTTGGGCCCAGAAGTTTCCAGAGAAGCCCAATACGTGTTTTAGAGATATAAATATGGTTTTTAGTCTCTTCTGAACCTAACCTTAGATTTTCGGAGCAAGACATCTTTGTGTTTTTTCGGCTTTTGCGATTTTGAGAGTTTGGGGAGACAAGTGTGAACTCTGTTCGTTTAGAGAGAAGATTTTGAACCCCTTTGTTTATTTTATTCATCTTCTTATTGCAATCTATTCAATCATGTTGCTTCAATATCCATGTCTGAGTAGTTAGCTTGTTAGGTTTAGGGTTCTCATTAAGGTTTTCTCTGGATGTCTGATTAATTGATTTAGTTAGGGTTCATATCTGTTAGTTCTTCACAATAGGTTATTCTTAAAGCTAATTCTGGACTGATCACCTAAACCTTAGATCTTAGGTTGCTTAATTGACACGGAAGTGTAATTGAATAACTGGAAAGAACCTAGGGTGAGCAAGGTAGCTATTCCCAAAGGAATTTGGGTTTAGATGCTTTGTGAACATATCGAACTTATGCATTAAAGCTGGTTTAAATCTGTATGATTTGCAAAGGAATTTAGAATTCTAGGATTTTAACTTAGATAATTCTCACAACGGAAGTTGGTTAATTATAATTTTGTGTTTCGAGTTCAAGAACCGTGCTTAAACCTGAATCCTGGCTAATCGATTGATCTGCATTCATTGATTTCCTGAGAAACGCCCTAAGCCTAATCTCCATCCATCTGAACTTTACAAACGTTTTTACTGCATTCGTTTATTTTTATTTGCATTGCTATTTGCTTCTCATTATTCTGCTTAGCGTAATTTGAATTCTATTAGGTTTATTGAGTGATTTTTTGTCTCTGTGGTTTGACCCCTGTAATACTACAACTGCACATCTGTGCTCTTGCAGAGTAGCTTAGGGATTAAACTTTGAACATATCAAGTTTAAGATGAGTATGATCGTTGAACTGAAGTACTTCTTGGGACTTTAGATTACTCAGTCAGATGAGGGTGTCTTTATTTCACAAAGTACCTACACTAGGAATATCTTGAAAAGATTTTAGCTGTATCAATGCAAGGAGACTAAGACACCAATGAATACTACTACCAAACTCTCACCGAATGAAGAAGGAGTCAATGTTGATCCAACTCTATACAGAGGAATGATCAGAAGTCTCCTGTATCTCATGGTAAGCAGACCATATCTATGCCTAAGTGTTGGAATCTGTGC
>NW_006256756.1:6027618-6077610 GCF_000478725.1 Eutrema salsugineum | reverse complement strand
AGTGAAAAGAATCATCAAGTACGTGAAGGGAACGGTGGATCTTAGTATTTGGTACTCCAAATGGTCGAATCAGAACCTGGTAGAATACTATGACGCGGATTGGGCAGGAAGTGCAGATGATCGGAAAAGCACTAGTGGGGGATGTTTCTTTCTTGGAAACAACCTTGTGTCATGGCTTAGCAAGAAGCAAAAATCGGTGTCCCTCTCCACAGCTGAGGCAGAGTACATTGTCATGGGTAGTTGTTGCAGCCAACTCCTATGGATGAGGCAGATGTCCGCAGACTATGGGATGGACTCAAGGCCACTTCTAGTTTACTGTGACAACAAGAGTACGATAAGCATTTCAAAGAATCTTGTGAAACACTCAAGAATCAAGCACATTGACATAAGGCACCACTTTATCTGTGAGTTAGTGGAAGAGAAACAGGTAATAATTTATCACATTGTCACTGATTTGTAACTGGCTGATTTATTCACAAAACCTTTAGACTTTAATCGATTTGTCACCTTAAGAAACTTGATTGGTGTTTGTGGAATTTAACAAGTGTGTGAGATGTGCAGAACTGACACAGGTACTAACTCAGGGTGTATATGAGGTTCAGATTTAGCCTGGAGAATCATGGTGCAGAGGAAAAGAGCTGCCTGCCTTGTCGTCATGTCTGGGCGCCAGAACAGATTTCACTGAGAGAGCCAGACACACTGGATCAGGCTGAGTGTAAATCAGTCTTTGATAAATCAAGTGATGAGATTTACTTACACACAAATCAGCATCTTTGAGGCAGAAATTCAAATCTGTTAAAGACATGTCAAGGTGTCAGTGAATTTCTCTTGGTGAATAACGGTTGAAAACTGGCTAAAGACATGATAAAGACATTACAGTTTGACAGCTAGACTCTGCACTCAGTTCGACCAGACACTAATAATCAGGAAAAGCTGAGTATACATTGTGAGTCATGTGCTGAGTCAGTTTGTGTGGTAACTAAAAAAAAATAAGGTAAAAACTTGGTAAATCAATTGTTTTCAACAGCCAGTTGACTAGTGATGTGTGAAGGATTGCTATTTGTGGATGAGCCACTAAGCTCTTTTCGGATTAAATGTGTCAATGATTATCATGTTCTAAGTATTGTACTACTGATTTTCGTAACTTTGAGTTAAGAGGTGTCACAGTGAATAGGGAATGGCCCATGAACATATGACGCTGATTCTAGAGAAGCTCAACAGCAGCCCATGAAGGAAAAGAAAAGGAAAATCAAAAGGGAGGGGAAAATCGAAGTTGCTATATTTGCGGCAAATGAAAAGGAAGGGTCACAGAATTGAAACAAGGTGAAACCCTAGGTGCAGAGAATCATTCCGATTTAATTCAAGTCATCTCAATCTAGATCGGCCAATAAAATGGTGACTAGAACACACAGAGGAGTGATTGGAAAAATATCGAAGTCTAAGATGAGACATATAGCAAGAGATGCTTCACGACCTCACATCGTTGATGAGGCAAGTGCTGATGAAGGAAGTCCAATGGTTCCACCTGTTGGAAACGAAGAAGGAACTCGCAGAGACGCCGGAAGCGATTGTGAGTCGTTTGCGATAGCCGAGAAAGATGGCGGATCCTCGGTCAAACCAGGCGACGAATCAGAAACTGAAATTCAAGAGAAGGCCCAAGATCCAGAAGACCCAACAGAGCCGACGAGTGCTGATCAGGTCGATCCAAAGGAATCAGAACTGGAGGAAATTCGCGAAAGCGCTGCAGACGTTAGAGTTGAGCAACAAGAAAGCTCGAGAAACTGAAAGGGGCTACTGATTATCCACTGCAGAAATCTCAGTCCAGGAGTAATTCAAGAAACAGACAAGAAAGCGAAGTCTAACGATAGTGGTGCCTCCTCCGGCAAACTGATCTCGAAAAGAATCGCCAGCCTCAGCCTCAGAACCTCCAAAAGCTCCTGCTGAATCATCACAGTCCTCGAAGAAGCAAGCCGGATCCTGTACTAAAGTTACTCAGCAAAAGGTTCAGTCACCAGGCAAAAGTAAGAAAAAGAAGAAGACCAATTCTCAGGCCAAGAAAGAATATTCAGCTGAACAGAGGTACAACTTGTTTGCAATCTTTATATCTGGTGTGAAAGAATAGTTGATGTAGACGATGTGGATGAGTGGGAGTACCATAAAGTACTAATGGAGAGCAGAATGCGCTGGTCTGTGACGGATCTTGAACCCTACATGAGCAAGGTGGTGCGGGAGTTATACGCAGGACTGCTTTCAGAAACACCAAGTGATCCAACTCAGGTATTTGTAGTCAAGATCAGGGGAATGGATGTTAGGATCTCACCGGGCATAATCAATGAGACCCTGCGTCATGAGCCACTAACTGAGTCAGAGAGAAAGGAAGAGGGGGAGGCTGATCTTGTTCTAATCTCTGAGGTACTGTGGTACCTGTCACAAGGGCATCAGGCAGTCTGGGCTTAGCTAACATCGAGAGACTTTCCTCCCAAGATAGGTGCCTTGATGGTGATAGCTTTTTACAACTGGGTGCCATCCACAAAAAAGCATCATATCTCGGAGGATCGGGATAGGCTGGTCTACAAATTGGCTCATGGGGTCAAAGTGGATGTTGGATTGATGATCTTCCGGAAAATGCTCGATCTGAGCAAGATGATCAAAGGAGACCGACGATGACTGATGTTTCCATGCCTAATCAGCAAAGTCATCAACGCCAGCTCATCCTACAGCTCGTAGAAGGAGAGATATGGATCTTTCCGACTAAGTACAAGAAGGACCCTCGAAGTGGTGAAACCTTTCTCAAGAAGGAGGCGGCTGCAGCAACAGAGAAAAAGGCCAAAGGGAAACGGAAGAAAGAATCTTGGGAGAAGCCTCCATCAGCCTCAACGCCTCAAGCTCCAGAACCACATCATTTTCCTAAGGCAGCATTCAAGCCATCATCTTCTACTAGCAAAGTCCTCGAAGTGAATCTGGGGGTAGATCGAGTGCCAAAGGCTCCGGCACTTGAAGATGTCTCCTCAATCCTGTAAAGTCTGGGAGTGATTACGGCCATGCTGCATCAGGCAATCACAAGTAAGTCTGATTAAACCCTGTTTGAACTTGATCATATGTGTGCTTATCGAATTGTTTTTAGCATCTGTGCACACAAGCATGGGGAGAAAGTTGAAATCGATGGATGCATGACTTATGGGAAAGTTTTTTTCTTGTTGGGGTTTTTAATTATGTTGATTCTGGGGGAGTAAGGAGAGAAATTTAAATACTTGTGACTTTTTTTTTCTCCTTGAACTCGATTGCGATTTATGTTTAAGACTTGGCACTCCGTTGTGGTGAAACTTTTTGGGTAATCAGAATCATTTCAGAATGGTTTGTGGTTGTGTAGTTGTTTGGCTGTGTTTGTGCGTCTTCGATCTTATGAACAGGTACTTACGAGGCACATATGCTAAAAAGCGGGAGATTAGAGCTGTAAACAAAGCTGTAGCAGCACGTGTAGCAGTCGAGTTAACTCAAGGGGTGACATGGAGAAGACTTGCGGAGCAATCTACTCACGTGAAGGTGAGCTTGTAGCTGAGCTGGAACTGTAGAACGTGCTGGACACTTCAAGAGACGAGAAGCTGACTTGGACGAGAAGCTTAGAGTATCTTGAGGGAATTTCGGAGAATATGTCGAGTTTCCTTCATCTTATGAGAAGATAAGGAAATAGAAGATTTTCTTGAAGATTTGAATAAATCAACAAGGAGAGTCTCGGCTAGGGTTAGCCACAAAGTCCTATTGAATATAAATAGGTGTGTTAAAGTCTTGTAGGGTTTTTAACACAACTGAGAGAATTCTTAGCAAAATGGTGAGCAAATTTCTTGTAAGAATTTGTGAGGTAGAGTGCTAAGGGATTTGGATGAGAGGTTCTTGAATCACGTATAGATTCAAGAACATGGAAAGGTTAGAGTAGCAAATCAAGGGGTGTCTTGAGGTTGCTGTGAATCGGGTTCTGTATACTTGTAATTACAAACAGATTTATTAATAATATATTTTCGTGAAGAGAAAATCCCTGTATTGTATTCTGTGTTAATTCCTGAGTTACGACTCTTGATTTTCAAAAGTCCTCTTGGTAATACCCACCATTTCTCATTGAACCAGTAAAGGTGTGGCCTCAAATGCTTTCTCTCCATCTGAATGATGTCAGGTGGTGAATCGAACAACACCAAACACTTCTCATCCGAAATCTTGCAAATTTTTGGGCGGAATCGGTCGGAACCAGGCTTTGTCTATGAGTTCAGTAAGAAGAGTCCAAGAGTGATCCTTAAGCAAACGGACACAACGTTCTCGGAGTTTATATATGGCTTTAGGTTTTGTCTCAATTAATGGCTTTGTACTAGACGTTTTCAAAGCCATTGTTTTTATAAGAGATTTCGCTTCACAATCTTCCATCATCATTAGCTTTTCACTCTGAAACAGACCCCATACTTGATTACTTCTAGTATAAACAAAAAGAGAAAAATCGAAACTTTTTTTTTATCTGTCGAAACCCTTAAATTGAAAGGAACCTACTTTTCTTCTTCCTTTCAGAAAAGGCGGGGGAAGAGAAGAACGGCCGGTTCAGATCACAAATTGAAAATGTACCAAGGACCGGTTTGGTATATTGCTTCATATCACAAATTGGAAAATGTAGAAAGACCGGTTTAGTAGATTTCTTCATATCACAAATTAAAAATGTAGAAGCATATCACAAACTGAAAATGTAGGACAACCGATTTGGTATATAGCATCACAAATTGAAAATGTAGGACTGGTTTGGTATATAACTTCCCAAATTGAAAATGTAGAAGAACCGGTTTGGTATATAGCTTCAGATCACAAATTAAAAATATAGAAGAACCGGTTTAGTATATAGTTTCAGATCACAAATTTAAAATGGAGAAGTATATCACAAATGGAAAATGTAGGATAACCGGTTTGGTATATAACTTTACAAATTGAAAATATAGAAGGACTTGTTTGGTATATAAACTTCACAAATTGAAAATATAGAAGGACTGGTTTGGTATATAGCTTCACAAATTGAAAATTTAGAAAGACCTGTTTGGTATATAGTTTCAAATCACAAATTAAAAATGTAAAAGGACCGGTTTGGTATATAGCTTCAGATCACAAATTGAAAATGTAGAATGACCGGTTTGGTATATAGCTCGGATTAAAAGTTTTAATTCTTGGGTCAATTTTGGGCTTTTGGTGTTTATTCCGGCCCAAGTGAAAACGCTAGTTAAACCTTGTTCTTCGTTCTCCACCTGAGCTCCGATCCCTCTCTCCCTCAAAACTCGCTTATCTTGTCGTCGCTTAATTTCTCTCAGGTAAGCTTCTTCGACTTTTTCATCTTAGATCAATCGCGATTTCGCATCCCTCTGGTGTAATCGTTTGTATATGTAAATTTCCTTTTAACAAAAAAATGTAAATTTTCCTCTTTTTTTTTTTAAGTTCGGTATAAACCCTAAATCAGGGAACTGGCCCAGCTTTCGAATGCTAAGGGTGTCTTTAAAGAATCCATTAAAGTCTCTAACTTGTTCCTTTTCTTGTCTGTAGAAGAATATGCCAAAGGTTAAGACGAACCGAGTCAAGTACCCAGAAGGGTGGGAGTTGATCGAGCCTACTCTTCGAGAGCTAGATGCCCAGATGAGAGAAGGTTAGTTTCTCGATCTTGTTTTTTGTTATGATATCAAATCTTCAGATCCCTAAAGTTTGTTTCTTTAACCTTTTGTTTGTGCTCATTGTGCAGCTGAGATGGATTCACATGATGGCAAGAGAAAGTGTGAAACCTTATGGCCAATCTTCAAAGTCTCTCATCAGAGGAGTAGATATGTATATGACCTTTACTACCGAAGGGAAGAAATATCTAAAGAGCTTTATGAGTTCTGCTTGGATCAAGGCTATGCAGATCGTAACCTGATTGCTAAATGGAAAAAGGTAACGTTTTTTATTTCATTCTCGGTTAGACTTTATTATTGTCTTGTAGCTAGTGGTTTGAGGCCAAATTGTAGTGATTTGGAGTTTCTAATAGTAGTTTTGCATAGGACATTGAGCTGAGGATTCGTAAAATTGTGCTGAATTAGTTCATAGGACAATGGGTTTTGCAGCTGTTTCTCTGAAAATATGTAAAATTGCGCTTGCTTGGTATGATCTTACTAAAAGATGGGTGTTAGAACTGAGATTGCGTTGTTTTGTTTGGTAGGGAAACAAAATGTCTGGAACAAGAAAAAAGTGAGATGTTAATCTTCTGTTTGTTGAAACTGCCACTTTGTTTTGATTTTATTAGTTATAGACCAAATTCAACCAAGCTTTGCCAAATCCTGAACACTCCCCCAAACATGTTGATGATTGTTTCTCTTGAATCTCATATTAACAAAGTCCTTGCTTGCAGTTCAGATGGATAATATATGTGTGTAGGTTCCATTATCCGGATAGATTGATCTAGTATTTTACTTTTGTGAATTTGTGTTTGTTTGTCAGATATATCTATTTGTTACTAACTCTGTATAAACTCTTCTGTTTTGTGGAATTGCAGTCAGGATATGAACGTTTATGCTGCTTGCGCTGCATACAGCCAAGAGATCACAACTATGGAACAACATGTGTATGTCGTGTTCCCAAGAACCTGCGTGAAGAGAAAGCGGTTGAATGCGTTCACTGCGGTTGTCAAGGATGCGCGAGTGGCGATTAATCTCATAGCTTTCTTCACAATCGCTCACTGCTTGGATCGATTTTAAAAACAGTTTGAGTTTATTGTACGTGTAACGAAGAAGCCTCTTTTACTTGTCAACATCGAATCTCTCTCCTTTATTATACATTGAGATGTATGTAGAAATTTCTGGTTTAACTGAAGGAAGAACATAAATTCATCTGACACAGAATTTCTTCATTTGGAGAGGGAGAGAGAGAGAGGGGTTCGTGGACAAAAGAAGAAAAAATATCTGTTTTTTAATATAAATTATAAATTCTGTTTCTCTGATAAACAAATCAATTTTGATAAATAGAGAAGGGGAAAACTATACTGTATAATATAAATTTGTAAACTATACTAAATATAACATTATAAGTATTGAAGAGGAATTGATTAATAGTTTGAGTATTAAAAAAAAAATAGTTAATAGTTTATGTATTTTTGGGAGAACCAAAATAGCTTCCAGTAAAAAAAAGTTGAAGATGGTTGTTAGTTTTGTTTTGTTATGTTTCATTTGCTCAGCTACTCATGATAACCATTCGAAGTCTTATTGTTGATGCTAAAAACGCAGCTTTTACATGTCTAAAACTGCTTCATCACAATCTTATTATGTAGATTTTAGGATAACAAAAAGGATGACACTGGAACTACGCGATAATCATAGACATACAGCATATTTCAAAAGACCCATTCCTCTTCGGTGTTGCCCTTCTCGCTCACATACATACCGTCAAGAAACTTCTCAACATCTTTCTTATTCATATTTATGCCGATCAAAGAAGAGATATTTTTGAGCAATCAAAGTAAAGTAAATCAATAAAGGAAGAAGAATGAATAAATTATTGGGTGCTTTTTCTCAAAATGCGAAGCACATGCTTGTACTTTGTATAGTGCCCAAGAAAGGAGAAAACAAAAAATTATCAAGCACCACTTTACCAGGTTTTATTGAAACCCGTAATGCCAATTTTTGGACACAACCTTATATCTCAAGAAAAGAGATCGAGAACGATCATGGTTAAGGTGACACGAACATACATCAACACAAAACACAAACACACATAAACACTAAAACAGATGATTACCAGCTTCACTAAAACAAAGGACAATGATTGCAACTAAAGAGCCAAGGCTAGAAGAAAATCCAATTTTGGTCCTCAGAGTCATTAAACAGTGCTTTCAACATAGCAACTTTTTCAAATTGCTTTAGCAATTGGAACGATGAGTATAAACCTCATTGCAACTCATCATTGGACTACCAAGTACAACTCTATTTATATAAACCGATCGACCTATAAAGCAATAATTTTTTTTTCTTTAATAAGAAAGGCTTCTCGAAACAATGAATTGGATAATAAAAAACTGCATTCTTTTATATCTAAAGTTAAAAGTCAGATCCAAATGTAAGGATTGTGATAAACTTTAGAGAAAACACCAAAAGTAAGCTACGAAACAAATGTCAACTTCCAATTACACAAGACATGTAATTAGTAATATCTATATACTCCATTTCTTACAAACTTAATACGAGAAAGATATAACCAGATTATGATTAGATCACACAGGCATAAACGCTCATAAACTTAAAGATCATATATGATTAAATCACACACAAGAGATTGATTCCCACAAAGAGAATTCTTTAACAAAAATTGAGTCTTGCCCTCTCTGGTTCTCAACAACAAATGAGCATATACCTTAACATAAGATTGTAGATGAACACATTAGAAAATTTGCAAAAAGTAAGCTACGAAACGAATGTCAACTGCCAATTAAACAAGACATGTAATTAGTAATATCTATATACTCCATTTCTTACAAACTTAATACGAGAAAGATGAAACCAGATTTTGATTAGATCACACAGGCATAAACGCTCATAAACTTAAAGATCATATATGATTAAATCACACACAAGAGATTGATTCCCACAAAGAGAATTCTTTAACAAAAATTGAGTCTTGCCCTCTCTGGTTCTCAACAACAAATGAGCATATACCTTAACATGAGATTGTAGATGAACACATTAGAAAATTTGCAAAAAGTAAGCTACGAAACAAATGTCAACTGCCAATTAAACAAGACATGTAATTAGTAATATCTATATACTCCATTTCTTACAAACTTAATACGAGAAAGATGAAACCAGATTTTGATTAGATCACACAGGCATAAACAGCTCAAAAACTTAAAGATCATATATGATTAAATTACACACAAGAGATTGATTCCCACAAAAAGAATTCTTTAACAAAAATTGAGTCTTGCCCTCTCTTGTTCTCAACAACAAATGAGCATATACCTTAACATAAGATTGTAGATGAACACATTAGAAAATTTACAAAATTAGAAATTCTCAGTTTGTTTGCAGAGCGCAAGCTAAAAGAAAAAAAAAATCTACAAATCGATCACAAAATCCAAATTCCAAAACCAGGGATATATATATAAATAAACATCACAAATCACGAACAAAGAACAACCATATTCGTTCAAATGTACGTAGTATAATCACATTTGGGTGAAATCAAACATCGAATCTGGGATATACAATCAATAAGTTCTGAGCATCAAACATCGCAGATCTATTCCTAGACCAGGAAACTACAAGCTCCACACCACCGATTTAGGAGAAGAAGAACCCAAAAAAAAACGCGAAACCGAGGGAGGATTACCGGAGGAGTCAGAGAAGCTTAAACGATGTCGTCTGGTTGAGGAGCGGCGGAGAGAGCAAGGGGACGGTTGTGGGATTCTTCGTTGTCGTCGTCATCATCGGATGTAGAAAGATTAACGCAGGAGCAACGCTCGAGGGAGGCGAAGAAGGCGGAGATTACGGTGGTGCTGACCCAGCTCGCCGCCTGATCGATCTTTTCGAGGGAAGCCGTGCTAATGTTGGAGGTGGTAGATGCGGTGGAGTTGATGCTGCTGCTGTTATCCATGGCTTCTCTGATTTACAGAAGATCAAGATTGTGTTTTGGGATTTGGGGGAATTTTGCGAAGGGATTTTGAATCGGAGGAAGAGAAGGAAATTGGGGATTTTTGACGATGCGCAATGGAGAGAAATAAGGAATGTAATTAAATTGTATTTGGCAATTACAATTACATTAATAATATGCGAAAAATCAATATCCTGACAAATTATATGGGCTTATTTATTAAAGCCCACTGACACTACTTTTTCCCTTGATTTTTTTTTATGATTTTCTTTTTTTTTACAGCAAACATTGATTTCAAACTGGAATTATAAAAATCAAACAAAATTTTAAGAAAACAAATTATTACATAAACAGATATATCATATATATATTATATAGTAAAAAAATACAACAAAATAAGTAATGTGATTATGCTTTCCGTAGATAAATCTTATTCGCTAACGAATCATAAAATCCATTATTTTTTTCTTCGTATTTGATCTTAATCTGATGCAAAATGTGTGTCGGTAACATCTTTTGGTTAAATCTTTGAATTACACACCCCATGACAAAACCCTATACTTCCAATAAGAGTTCTGAAACTTCGACAATCTAATACCAATACTTCTGTATCAGAGTCTTATTAAGATATTTTGATTTTATTGTTCTTTTGATTTGATATAACAAAAACTTTCTTCCTTCTTCTAAGAAATTGATTTTTTTCCAGTGATTCCAGAATCAAAAATCCAAGTGAAACCTCTATACCATTAAGTAAGAGGACAATCACTGGTTATCAACCGGACTTTCCACCAGCAGAGAAAAAACTCACCAAAAACAAATACTATACTAAGAGAGATATCAAAGTTCCACTGAACCATCACTAGAATAGGGAAAAAAAGAAAACGGTTACACTTACCAAAGAAATTGCTATAAGCGAATTGCATTGGGCACAATATGTTGATCTCTTTCTGATTTTGCAATTCCATCCCCATGTACGAAAGGGAACCCAGGCCACACATCGGTGAAATTGTATATGTGGTGTGTATACATTTACAATCACCACATGTTAAAACCACCATAATATCAACAAATTAAAATTTCAGATATTCACGAAAGAGAAATTAACTTTATCAGAGTTTACTGGTGATCGCATGAAGAAGAATAGAAATTAACCCAATCTAAAACTTGGATCTCTGTACCAATCGAAGGATATCACCATATCTGATAGGAATTTATTGGATTAAATTATCTTCTAACCAAACCAAAGAAAAGAAATACAGCCGACGTCGGAGTCGATGCCGGCTGAAAGGAAACAAACAGAAGAGATGCCTAGAAACTATTGTGTTTGGCAATCGTCTTTCACGAGAGTGAAGATATGGTTTTTCCCATGATATATATATATATATATATATGTTTAACAATATATATAGAGTTTATTAACCAATGTGGTTCTTAGCCAATTTATATTATAAATTTTATCTAAGAACACCATAACTTTATTAATTTATTTGTTCTCCTCTAATGGTAGAACCTCTGATAAGGTTCTTAATAAAAAATATAAAAATTGCATCGAATGAAATTTGAAATGTACAAGAAAATTTTGAAACAATTTCTGTGAAGTTGAATTTCAAGTTAAAGTTAAGAAGAAGTTAAAGTTAAAAATAAAATAAAAACCGATGAATTAGACATTGACACATGGCTAAAAACCCCCACTAAAAACCAGCTCTAAAATTCTTATTCGTCATACAAAGGAAAAAACATAGGCATGATATCAGAACGAAAGGCAATCATAAAACAGAAAAGCGTGAGCATGATAACATGTTATCATGATAAACTAAAAGAGCCTGAAATAAGAGGAACCACTTTCGTCCACCACTATGAAACCTTGATGCAGTATGCCAATTAGTTCCACGAGACCAAGACCAAGAGAAGCTTCCACATAGTACAGCCATGTCATATTACACTCAAGTCTTGCATGGGCCATGTACGAGGAAGTATTTGGATTGTATAAACGATTACAAAGGCGGATGAGGGTGTTAAGATCTTGAGGCACGTAAGGACTAGGACTAATTATCGACTATCATAAACTACTAAAACTAATTATCGACAATTTAGAAACTTTTAAGAAAGCTGAAGTTTATATTTCGCTGAGTGATTTAAATCAAAAATAAGGAACTGGAGATGTTATTAACAATGCGCGATGTAAAAATATGTACATGGAAATGTTTTATGAACAAAGCTAGAATCCTAAACATGCGTTCACCACTCGGCTTTTTTTTTCTCGACCGCAATCCCACGCTTGATCTGCAGAAGTCTTCTAGAGAAGGGATGCGATGTGGAACATACTTGCTGATAACACCTGATTTTTACCACTTTTCACCATTGATTTCAAATGCTTTTTCAAAGGTTTTACTTTGTTTTAGAAATTTTTATTATGATTTCCATGTATTTGTAGTTTCAAGGCTCTTTTCAGGAAAATTGGGGAATATGATGGCAAAATGGAAGAAATCCACATTTTTAGCTCAGAGTCAGACCGTCAGAATTTCAGCCTCAAATGAAGACTTTCTCACCGTCTGATCCAGCTCAAATTTGGAGACAATCAAGAGGAGACAAGCAGCTTTCCATAGCACTTTACACCACAAAGATCCAACGGTGCAATCAAAAGATACATAGAGAATAAGTTGACCCAGTTCACCAGTCTCGAAAGACTCTCACCTGCGGCAAAAGCATATTTTACCTGCCCTGGAAGACTCTCACCCCCGGTGGACCTTAGGACGAGCCACAAAGCCCAACATCAAAGCCCACTTCACCATTCCTCTTTAGAGAAGCCCTAAATGAGACCTGAAAGACTTTAGGACCTATAAATACATTGTTTAGCAGCCCCAAAACGGGTGTGTGTTCCTGTAATGAGATTTTGAGCCACCAAACTCTGTTTTTCTAGGGTTAGGCAATGGAGATGGGGATTCTTTCCCAGATCCATTGTTCTTTCTCCTTTTTATCTTATTAACTTTTCTGTTTCATTCTTTTGCATTCTTCTATGTCTTTCATCATTAATTGCATTATGTAGATTAGTCCCAGAGAGTCAAGTTCCTTAAATATATCGACAAGCATAAATATTGATTAGGATTTCTATTGTTCTTACCCATATTCTGAATCTCACCTCTTCTAAGTTGTTCGTAAAGCATGAGAGTAGATTCATGACCTATTCTCTGAGCCTAGGATTATCAGAGCCACAAGAGTGCTGTATCAGATCATCCATACCTAGCTTCAGAAGAACATAGTTGCTATAGGAGTCAATCGCTACCTATAGAGAAGATGTGAGCAGACGAATTCAATGTCCAATGCATGATCTTAAGTTTAGCATGAGAGCGAGAGTTAATTGCTAGATCTAAAAGATTAGTTGATTAAGGTGACGACAGTTGGTTAATCATAGATATGTCTATTCTAGTTCAATGCAGATTTCCAGAAACAGATGAAGATAAATCGTCCGGAAGCTAATTGGAAATGCCATCATACATCGATTAGAGTGAACCGGAGAAGTCTAAATCGCCACCTATGAGTTTAAGAGTTTTAGTTTTAGTCAATATGCTTTAGATGTTCTTTTAACAATTCATCCTGCATTGCATTTCTTGTGAATATTAGATTAGGTTTAGTTTAAGATCTTAACCAAAAACCCCAAAACTTTTATTGGTTTATGAGTTTGCTTATTTCCCAGTTTGTTGTTTCGCGCAGATTAGACATCCTCCCTGTGGATCGACACTCTAAGTCCTACAACGTACATCTGTGCACTTGCAGACACTAGAGTTTTATAAATTTAAAACTTTTGGAGGACCAACGGGCTTGTAAAAACAACCCTAGGCCCGCAAACCCATCAAGTTTTTGGTGCCGTTTCCAGGGAGGCATGAAGTCGCTGGAGGTCTAAACCTGGGAGGTTGAAGCCGCAGATGACTATATATATGTCGAGTTTCTGCCAAAGCAACATAGGAAGTAAACTAAATTCATAAACACCCTAAGTTTTTCTTTTTCTGCTCATTCTTTCTTCTGTTTGCCCTAGTTTCAGAAACTTTTGAAGCATGGATCATCCAAGAAGAAACCCTAATACCGAGCAAAGGTCCTGCGACCTGTGTGAAGCTCCCTGCGCATGTGAATCACCCTCCAGGCGTGATTTTGATCATCATCTTTGGAACCCTAATCTGAACCACCACCATGGAGACTCGTGACCTTCACATCACCGAGATGAGCCCTATTCGCCACACCTGGTGAACCGTCAACCATCTCATCCTCTTCCTCATCAGATTCTGCACCAGAACTATGAGAAAAATCGACTTAACATCCTGATTAATCTATTGGAAGCCAAGCTTAATCAGTTCCTTGCCTCCCAAGCCCTCATCGAATGCTGTCCTGCGAACAAGGATAGATGATGTGATCATCGGCCTTAACAAAAGGTTTGATGAACTCTCTGAGCATGTGAAGACACTGGAGGATCAGAGAACCAATGCTAATGACGTGTTGGATCAGAGAATAGAGTCTGTCAGGGAAGAACAAGACAAAACCAAGTTCAGCATCCGGCAAAACGAAAGGGAGCTGCAAACCCTAACCTTTTAGATCGATGGCTTGGATAAGGAGCTGAATAAGAGCAAAAACCAGACCTATGACTACACATTGGAGCTGTGGCAAGGCGTAGCCAAGGTTGAAAACAAGACAGAAGAGCGTGATGATACTTTAGACAAAGTTGTCTATGCTTTGGATGAAGTAGAAGAGAAAATTGAAAAATTTTCTAAAGATTATAAGGAGTATGATTTGAACTCTGGAATCAATGATTTGGATACTCAAGATGTGCCAGACAACCACTGGGAGCAAGAGAACAACAATGGAGAAGAAGAGATTGAAGAAGCAAGCATGGAGAGCCGGAGGAAGCTGACCGCGGCTGCGAGCTCCTCACCCGTGGCCAGAGTCACTTCCACCGCGGCTCCGAGCTCCTCACCCGCGGTGGAGCACGACTTCTCAGACTGGGAGAGATTTCAACCTCTTTCTGAAGCCTGTTCATCAGAAAACCGACCTCAAGTTACCAGACCTAGGTTGTTTGATCAAGCTGTGTTCTCAATCACTGCACAAGCATCAAAGGAGAAGGAAAAATCCAACACTTATGCATCTTGCAACATGGTTTACACTTGTGACAGTGAGCTTCAAGAGAAATTTTCAGAAGATAAAGAGTATGGGTTGTTTGTAAAAGATCCAAACCCTGGGGACGATTCATCTGATGACAACGCAGAACCAATAACCAAGAGCATATCTAGAGAGAGACTGATCGAATTCAACACATTTGTGAAGTTCATTCCTCTCTAACCCGGGTTCGACGATGTCTGGAAGCAAGGCTGCCTTCGAGTCTTCTTTAGATACAGCAAGGAGACTAAGGAGAACATCTCTACATAATTCAGAAGAGCCAGGTATCTATCTTTTCCTAGATAATCACCTGATGCAGCTGTCTACAGGATCCATCTCAAAGATCCCCAAGAAGCCAGTGACTACACAAACAATATCAGAAAAGAAGCACTTGAAGAGTTCAATCAAGTAGTTCAGACCCTGCCAGAAGGAATTTTGTTTGCCAAAGCATGTAGAGACTACATGATAGGCCACTTCTTTTGCGATAGCAAAGAGTCAATCAAGAGATGAAAGACTTGTTTACACACGTCCAAGAAGGTAGACCAGTTCAAACTCTGCACAAAGTTCAAGACAAAGGTCAATTTCTTATCTCTTGTGACATTAGAGGTGAAAGATTCCTCAATATTCTTTGTGATTCTGGAGCTTGCATTAACATGATGTCCAAAGCAACTGCTTTGAGACTTGGCATTAAGCACATCTCAAGTACCAGGAAAAAGATTAGCTTAGCAGATGATTCAAGTGTAACACCAAGAGGGATAGCCCGAGACATTCCTCTAAGGATTGGAGATTGCATTGCACCTGTCGATCTATACATAGTGAAGACCAAAGATTACTCTTATCTAGTTATTCTTGGATGGCCTTTCTTAGCAACTGATGGAGCCATCATGGATTAGCCCAATAGGCGAGTTTCCTTTGCTAATATCGACAAGGACATCTTCTATGAAGCTACACCACTTAAGAGCAAGAAAGGAGAGCAAATAGCCCAGGCATTTGAACCATAAGAACTCTGGAATTATGAAGAACCTGCAAGAAAGAACATGAGAATTTCGAAAAAAGTCTTGTCTAAGGACAATATCCTATTTGAACTAAGTCTTTTTCTTTGCAAAATCTAGCTAACGACTATAAACCAAAGCGCTTGATGGGAAGCAACCCATTTTAGGTACTTAGTTGTTTTTGTTTAGCTTTTTTTTTCTATTAAAGTTTTGTTTATCTTATTTTAGACAGGCCCTAGTATGCCATATATATATTAAAAAAAAAAAAGGAGCTGACCGCGGCCAAAGAAGGTTCAACCGCGGCCAGCAGGCGTTTTACCGTGGCCAAGAAGGTCTGACCCGCGGCCGGCACGCATCCCACCTGATGGGCTTGTGGGCCTAGGGTTGTTTTTTAACAAGCCCATTGGTCCTCCTTAAGTTTTAAATTTATAAAACCCTAGTGTCTGCAAGTGCACAGATGTACGTTATAAGACTTAGGGTGTCGATCCACAGGGAGGATGTCTAATCTGCAAGAAATAACAAACTGGGAAGTACGCAAACTCATAAACCAATAAAAGATTTGGGGTTTTTGGTTAAGATCCTAAACTGAACCTAATCTAGTATTCACAAGAGATGCAATGCAGGATGAATTGTTAAAAGAACATTTAAAGAATATCGACTCAAACTAAAGACTCTTAAACTCATAGGTGGCGATTTACACTTATCCGGTTTATTCTAATCGATGTATGGTGGCATTTCCAATTAGCTTCCGGGCTATTTATCTTCATCTGTTCCTGGGAATCTGCATTGAACTAGAATAAACACATGTATGATTAACCAATTGTCGTCACCTTATTAACTAATCTCTTAGATCTAGCAATCAACTCTCGCTCTCATGCTAAACTTAAAATCATGCATTGGACACAGAATTCGTCTGCTCACATCTTCTCTATAGGTAGCTTTCGACTCCTATAGCGACTATGTTCTTCTGAAGCTAGGTACGGATGATCTGATACAGCACTCTCGTGGTTCTGATCGATCCTAGGCTCAGAGAATAGGTCATGAATCTACTCTCATGCTTTACGAATGACTTAGAAGAGATGAGATTCAGAATATGGCTAAGAACAATAGAAATCCTAATCGATATATATGCTTGTCGATGTCTTCAAACAACTTGACTCTCTGGGACTAATCTACATGATGCAATGAATGATGAAAGACATAAAAGAATGCAAAAGAATGAAACAGAAAAGTTAATAAGATAAAAAGGAGGAAGAACAATGGATCTGGGGAAGAATCCCCATCTCCATCGCCTAACCCTAGAAAAACAAAGTTTGGTGGCTCAAAATCTCATTACAGGAACATACACCTGTTTAGGGCTGCTAAACAATATATTTATAGGTCCTAAGGTCTTCCAGGTCTCATTTAGGACTCCTCTGAAGAGGAATGGCGAAGTGGGCTTTGATGTTGGGCCTTTTGGCTCGTCCTAAGGTCCACCAAGGGTGAGAGTCTTCCAGGGCAGGTAAAACATGTGTTTCCTGCAGGTGAGAGTCTTCCGAGACTAGTGAACTGGGTCAACTTGTTCTCTATGTAACTTTTGATTGCACCGTTAGATCTTTGTGATGTAAAGTGCTATGGAAAGCTGGTTGTCTCCTCTTGATTTTCTCCAAATTTGAGCTGGATCGGACGGTGAGAAAGTCTTCATTTGAGGCTGAACTTCTTACGATCTGACTTTGAGCTAAAAATGTGGATTTCTTTTATTTTGCCATCATATTCCCTAAGTTTCCTAATAAAAGCCTTGAAACTACAAATACATGGAAATCATAATAAAAGTTCCTAAAACTAAGTAAAACCTTTGAAAATGCATTTGAAATCAATAGTGAAAAGTGATCAAAATCAGGTATTATCAACTCCCCCAGATTTAAGACTTTGTTAGTCCTCAAACAAAACAAGATCTAATCTGGAAAAATATCATTCAACAAAAATGAGAGAGAACTCAAAAGTATCAGGAACCATACTTCTATACCTTAATTATGGACAATGCATCAATCAGATCAAGTCTAGAAAATTCTCACCAAAATACAAACATAACTAGTCCGTTAATCCGTCATGCGAAAATCCACACACTTAGAACTACCTTCCAGTCAACTAGCTCTTAACATTCATTAAAGGTTTCAGTGGTTCTTATCAAAAGGACATTAAACAAGGCATTCAAGGTTAGGTATCAAAAAGGCTTTGTAATGGTAAGGCTGATTTGTTTAAGGTTACATTTTTCTGGAGAGACAGGACATTATGCAAAACAGCAAGAGAGGATGGAACTGATAAATGCCCCCACAGTTTCAGTCACATTCTTCTTGCTTCAAGATTTCTGATCTCCTTTCTTCAGGTTCTCCTTATATTTCTCCCAGACTTAGATTTTTGTCCAGGTTGTGAATCCATAACTCCTTAAGTGAATACCTATTTCCTTGGCTCAAATGATTTCGGCTTCTAAGACTCTTTAGGCTTTTAGTTTCCTTTCCTTTCTTTCTTTTTCTCTTTTTTCGTTTTTTTTTTTTGATGAAAGGGGAAACTGCCTTTTGATTTGGAGTCCTAGGGAGCACGAAAATTACCTTTAAAATGAGTTCTTCTGAGGCATCAAAAGATTTCTGGCACCCTCCCTTCTGGTCTCTTTCAGTCTTTTTCTTGATTGACTGAAAACTATGTTGTTCCTCCCTCTCCGGCGTTTTTGCACATATCTGTTGATATAAACTTATGAGAGAATGCATGAGGTTTGAACATGAAGGTTTGGGTTAAGGGTGTGGTACCAGCTAAAGATGAACTGGCCATCTAGGACAAAAAAGAGTGGTATCAATAAGGGAAAAGATGTCCTAGATGTATATCATGATGCCTTCTTTAAAACCATTGATGAGAAAATTAAATGTCAAGATTAAGTCCAAGTAAAATGAGCTAGTATATCCTTGCAGAAAAGATCTTCATGAATAGAAGTCCTCTGGTGGGATTTAGTAGTGTAAGTACTCTAGCTACCGCCTAGTCTAGTACTAAATCTTGAAAGAACTTTTATGAGTGATTGGTGTAGAAACAAACAGGTTGGTTATCATCATCGATTTTGTCATTATTCCCTCAAAATGTTTTTGACCTTTGAAAACACTTTTTTTTTGAAACTCAAAAGACTTTGAAAAGGTTTAAGAAAATTGAAAAAATTGAAAATTTTTAAAGAAAATGCAGAATGCAATGGCTCATGCAAGAAAAGGTGGTTAGAAAGGGATGAAATCCTCCCCCAGAATTAAATCACATTCCCCCAGTTTGAAATAAATCAGGCAAGAATGAGAAATAGGGTATGTGAAAGATTTAAAAAGATTGGGAAAAGAAAACTTACCTGGTGGTGATGCTTGATCAAACTTGGATGCTAGGGACCCAAAACTGGTTTGAACAAGGTGGTGGTGGTGGTGAGAGTGGCCAAGGTTGAAATGGAGGTGGCCAAGGGTGGATGGAAGTGGCCAAGGTGGCCAGCTGTGCTGGCCGTGGATGAAGACATTCTGGCCATGGTAAGACGCGCGGCGGCCAGGGTAAAACTTCTGCTAGCCGCGGCCGAACCTCCTTTGGCCGCGATCAGCTCCTTTTCTTCTTTTTTTTTGTGGCATACTAAGGCCTGTCTAAAATAAGAAAAACAAAACTTTTAATAGAAAAAGAAAGCTTAAACAAAAACAAATAAGTAACTAAAATGGGTTGCCTCCCATAAAGCGCTTTGGTTTATAGCCTTTAACTAGACTTTGCAAAGAAAAAGATTTAGTTCAAATAGGATCTTGTCCTAAGACAAGTCCTTTTCGAAATTCTCATGTTCTGTCTTGCAGGTTCTTCATCACTCCAGAGATCTTCTGGTTCAAATGCCTGGGCTACTTGCTCTCCTCTTTTGCTCTTAAGTGGTGTAGCCTCATAGAAGATGTCTTTGTCGATATTGGCAGAGGAAACTCGCCTGTTGGGCCAATCCATGATGGCTCCAGCAGTTGCTAATAAAGGCCATCCAAGAATAACTGGATAAGAGTCATCTTTGGTCTTCACTATGTATAAATCGACAGGTGCAATGCAATCTCCAATCCTTAGAGGAATATCTCGGGCTATCCCTCTTGGTGTTGCACTTGAATCATCTGCTAAGCTAATCTTTTTTCTGGTACTTGAGATGTGCTTAATCCCAAGTCTCAAAGCAGTTGCTTTGGACATCATGTTAATGCAAGCTCCAGAATCACAAAAAATATTGAGGAATCTTTCACCTCTAATGTCACAAGAGATAAAAAATTGACCTTTGTCTTGAACTTTGTGCAGAGTTTAAACTGGTCTATCTAGGAAAAGATAGATACCTGGCTCTTCTGAAATATGTAAAGATGTTCTCCTTAGTCTCGTTGCTGTATCTAAAGAAGACTTGAAGGCAGCCTTGCTTCCAGACATCGTCGAATGCGAGATAGAGAGGAATGGACTTCACAAACTTGTTGAATTCGATCAGTCTCTCCCTGGATATGCTCTTGGTTATTGGTTCTGTGTTGTCATCAGATGAATCATCCCAAGGGTTTGGATCTTTTACAAACAAACCATACTCTTCATCTTCTGAGAATTTCTCTTGAAGCTCATTGTCACAAGTGTAAATCATGTTGCAAGATGCATAAGTGTTGGATTCTTCCTTTTCCTTTAATGCTTGTGCAGTGATTGAGAAGACAGCTTGATCAAACAACCTAGGTCTGGTCACATGAGGTCGGTTTTATGTAAACAGGCTTCAGAAAGAGGTTGAAAGTTCTCCCAGTCTGGAAAATCATGCTCCACCGCAGGTGAAGAGCTCGGAGCCGCAGTGGGAGTGGCTCTGGCCGCGGGTGAAGAGCTCGCAGCCGCGGTCGGCTCCCTCCGGCTCTCCATGCTTCCTTCTTCAATCTTTTCTTCTTCGTTGTTGTTTTCTTGCTTCCAGTGGTTGTCAGGCATGTCTTGGGTATCCAAATCATTGATTCCAGAGTTCAGATCACACTCCTTATGATCTTTAGAAAGTTTTTCAACTTTCTCTTCTACTTCATCCAAAGCATATACAACTTTGTCTAAGTAGCATCAAGCTCTTCTGTCTTGTTTTCAACCTTTGCTATGCCTTGCCAAAGCTCCAATGTGTAGTCGTAGGTCTGGTTTTTGCTCTCATTCAGCTCCTTATCCAAATCATCTATCTTAAAGGTTAGGGTTTGCAGCTCCCTTTTGTTTTACTGAATGTTGAACTTGTTTTTGTCTTGTTCTTCCCTGACAGACTTTATTCTCTGATCCAACACGTCATTAGCATTGGTTCTCTGATCCTCCAGTGTCTTCACATGCTCAGAGAGTTCATCAAACCTTTTGTTAAGGCCGATGATCACATCATCTATCCTTGTTCGCAGGACAGCATTCGATGAGGGCTTGGGAGGCAAGGAACTGATTCAGCTTGGCTTCCAATCAATTAATCAGGATGTTAAGTCGATTGTTCTCATAGTTCTGGTGCAGAATCTGATGAGGAAGAGGATGAGATGGTCGACGGTTCACCAGGTGCGGCGAGTAGGGCTCATTTCGGTGGTGTGGAGGTCGCGAGTCTCCTTGGTAGTGGTTCGGATTGGGGTTCCGAAGATGATGATCAAAATCACGCCTGGAGGGTGATTCACATGCGCAGAGAGCTTCACACAGGTCGACTGACCTTCGCTCAGAGTTAGGGTTTCTCCTTTAATGATCCATGCTTCAAAGGTTTCTCAAACTAGGGCAAACAGAAGAAAGAATAAGCAGAAAAATAAAAAGTTAGGGTGTTTATGAATTTGGTTTACTTCCTATGTTGCTTTGGCAGAAACTCGACATATATATAGTCGTCTGCGGCTTCAACCTCCAGGTTTAGACCTCTAGCGACTTCATGTCTCCCCGGCAACGGCCCCAAAAACTTGATGGGCTTGCGGGCCTAGGGTTGTTTTTTAACAAGCCCGTTGGTCCTCCTTAAGTTTTAAATTTATAAAACCCTAGTGTCTGAAAGTGCACAGATGTACGTTGTAGGACTTAGGGTGTCGATCCACAGGGAGGATGTCTAATCTGCAAGAAACAACAAACTGGGAAGTAAGCAAACTCATAAACCAATAAAAGATTTGGGGTTTTTGGTTAAGATCCTAAACTAAACCTAATCTAATATTCACAAGAGATGCAATGCAGGATGAATTGTTAAAAGAACATTTAAAGCATATCGACTCAAACTAAAGACTCTTAAACTCATAGGTAGCGATTTAGACTTCTCCGGTTTACTCTAATCGATGTATGGTGGCATTTCCAATTAGCTTCCGGGCGATTTATCTTCATCTGTTCCTGGGAATCTGCATTGAACTAGAATAGACACATGTATGATTAACCAATTGTCGTCACCTTATCAACTTATCTCTTAGATCTAGTAATTAACTCTCGCTCTCATGCTAAACTTAAGATCTGCATTGGACACTGAATTCGTCTGCTCACATCTTCTCTATAGGTAGCTTTCGACTCCTATAGCGACTATGTTCTTCTGAAGGTAGGTACGGATGATCTGATACAGCACTCTCGTGGCTCTGATCGATCCTAGGCTCAGAAAATAGGTCATGAATCTACTCTCATGCTTTACGAATGACTTAGAAGAGATGAGATCTAGAATATGGCTAAGAACAATAGAAATCCTAATCGATATATGCTTGTCGATGTCTTCAAACAACTTAACTCTCTGGGACTAATCTACATGATGCAATGAATGATGAAAGACATAAAAGAATGCAAAAGAATGAAACAGAAAAGTTAATAAGATAAAAAGGAGGAAGAACAATGGATCTGGGGAAGAATCCCCATCTCCATCGCCTAACCTTAGAAAAACAAAGTTTGGTGGCTCAAAATCTTATTACAGGAGCACACACCCATTTAGGACTGCTAAACAATGTATTTATAGGTCCTAAAGTCTTTCAGGTCATTTAGGGCTTCTCTGAAGAGGAATAGCGAAATGGGCTTTGATGTTGGGCCTTGTGGCTCATCCTAAGGTCCACCGGGGGTGAGAGTCTTCCAGGGTAGATAAAAAATGTGTTTCCCACGGGTGAGAGGCTTCGGGACTGGTGAACTGGGTCAACTTGTTCTCCATGTATCTTTTGATTACACCGTTAGAGCTTTGTGATGTAAAGTGCTATGGAAAGATGGTTGTCTCCTCTTGATTGTCTCCAAATTTGAGCTGGATCGGACGGTGAGAAAGTCTTCGTTTGAGGCTGAACTTCTGACGATCTGATTCTGAGCTAAAAATGTGGATTTCTTCCATTTTGCCATCATATTCCCTAAGTTTCCTGAAAAGAGCCTTAAAACTACAAATACATGGAAATCATAAGAAAAGTTCCTAAAAACTAAGTAAAACCTTTGAAAAAGCATTTGAAATCAATGGTGAAAAGTGGTCAAAATCAGGTGTTATCACCACCGCGGCAGTGATGCTCTGACCCGCGGCCAGCACAGCCGGCTACCTTGGCCACTTCCATTCCACCTTGGCCACTTCAATTTCACCTTGGCCAACTCCATTTCAACCTTGGCCACTTCCATTTCACTTTGGCCACCTCCATTTCATCATTGGCTACTTCCACAACCACCTTGACCAAATCAGTTTTGGATTCCTAGCATCCAAGTTTGATCAAGCATCACCACCACCAGGTAAGTTTTCTTTTCCCAATCTTTTTAATTTTTGCATACTCTCTTTCTCATCTTTGCCTGATTTTTTTCACACTGACGGCAGTGTTATTTAAGTCTGGGGGAGGATTTCATCCCTTTCTAACCATTTTTTCTTGCATGAGCCTTTGCATTCTGCATTTTCTTTAAATTTTTTCAAATTTTTCGATTTTTATCAAAACTTTACAAAGTCTTTTGAGTTTCAAAAAATGTTTTCAAAGATCAAATATATTTTGAGGGAATAATGACAAAATTGATGATGATAACCAACATGTTTGCTTCTACATCAATCACTCATAAAAACTCTTTCAAGGTTTAGTACTAGACTAGGCGGTAGCTGAGTACTTACACTACGAAATCCCACCAGAGGACTTCTATTCATGAAAATCTTTTCTGACAGGATATACTAGCTCATTTTACTTGGACTTAATCTTGACATCTAATTTTCTCATCAATGGTTTTATAAAGGCATCATGATATACATCTAGGACATCTTTACCTTATTGTTACCACTCTTTGTTGTCCTAGATAGCCAGTTCATATTTAGCTGGTACCACACCCTTAACCCAAACCTTCATGTTCAAACCTCACGCATTCTCTCTTAAGTTTATATCGACAGATATGTGCAAAAACGCCGGAGAGGGAGGAACAACATAGTTTTCAGTCACTCAAGAGAAAGACTGAAAGAGACCAGAAGGTAGTGATGTAGAACCGGTGGTGGCTCTCACACTGAGTATACGGGTGGGAACTAAGACAGGCGCTCGCCCTCTCCTTAGCTCGGTTAATGATCGATGATGGAATGATCTGACACGCAGACGGTCGCCCTCTCGTGTGAGATCTAAACGGGGTGTGAGTTCACAACACAGAGGGATGGTGAGTCTCTAATACGGTGAAGGATCAAAGCTTGCTTGAATCGCACAAAAAAACCAAAAACAAAGAGAAATCGCTTCTCGGGTAAACTTTGAAGAAAGTTCGATATTTTATTGATATGGGGAAAACGTCTGCAGACTACAATGCTGCAAAGGAACCTTATAAACTGGTTCGTCATCTTGAACCTTCTAGGGTTCGACTCTGGACTCAAAACGACAAGACTAATTAAATAAAACTCAAAGAAAACAAACCTAGTCTAAGACACAAAGCTCATCGTTTCATTTATTACAGAAATAGAAAGTTTGAAATAAAAGACTTAAATTACACGACTTGAGCCGTTTAACTCTGACACTTAGTTGCTGGAGATGTTGGCTCCTCCTGCAAGCACAATAAAATAATTGAAACACTTACCTTGGGGTGGCAATCACAATAAAATAATTGAAAACACTTACCTTGGGGTGGCAATCACAATTAAATAATTGAAACACTTACCTTGGGATGTCTACCCAAGGGGCGTTAGGTATCGGTAATTGCATATAAAGACCATGAGGGTGTAACCTGGATTTGGCCTTGTGACATTGCACACATTTGGCGCAGAACCGCTCCACATCTTTCTTTAAGTGCGGCCAATAGAAATGCTCCATCATTATGGCTAAGGTCTTATCCACTCTAAAGTGCCCCATTAGTCCTCCTCCATGTGCTTCACTAAGCACCATGTCTCTCATGGATCCCTGCGGAATACACAAACGCTTATCTCTAAAAAGGAATCCATCGTGTAAGTAAAACGAACTGGGTCCCTTAAGGTACTCTTGATAGTATTCTCCGAGATCAGGGTCGTCTTGTGAGCCTTGATGTGCTCAATCCAAAGACCTTGTCCTCTATTGTGGAGATCAATGCTTGCCTCCGTGAAAGTGCATCAGCCACCACATTTTCCTTGCCCTTGTTATATTTGATGACGTATGGAAACGTCTCAATGAACTCCAACCATTTGATGTGTCTCTTTTTCAAGGATGTCTGCCCTCTTAAGTGCTTCAGGGTCTCATGATCGGTATGTATTATGAACTCCTTAGAAAATAAGTAATGCTGCCATGTCTCGAGGGCCCGCACAAGAGCATAAAGCTCTTTGTCATACGTGGGATAGTTGAGGGTAGCCCCACTGAGCTTTTCACTGAAAAATGCCACGGTCTCTTCCTTTGATGCAAGACAGCTCCTATGCCCAATCCTGAGGCGTCGCACTCCACTTCGAACATTTCATCGAAGTCAGGCAATGCCAAGACCGGTGCTCGCGTAAGTCTTTCCTTGAGAGTATTGAAAGCCTCCTCTTGAGCGACTCCCCAAGCAAATGGAACATTCTTCTTGATAACGGCTGTTAGGGGTGCTGCTATCGTACTGAAATCTCACACAAACCGTCTGTAGAAGCTAGCTAAGCCGTGAAAGCTCCTCATGTGCCCGATGGTGGTAGGCATAGGCCACTCTTGTATGGCCCTGGTCTTTTCCTTATCTACCGGTAGCCCTTCCCTGCTCACTATAAAGCCTAAGAAAACAAGTTTATCAGTACAAAAGATGCACTTCTTCAGGTTGGCATAAAGTCCTTCCTTTCGAAGTGTTTTTAGGACGAGTTCTAGATGATTTAAATGATCGGATGGTCCTTTACTGTAAATGAGTATATCATCAAAGTAGACAACAACAAATTTACTAATATAAGACCGTAGAACCTGGTTCATGAGCCTTATAAAGGTGCTCGGTGCGTTTGTAAGGCCGAATGGCATCACCAACCATTCGTATAGGCCTTGCTTGGTTTTAAAGGCCGTCTTCCACTCATCTCCTTCCTTCATCCTCACTTGGTGATAACCACTCTTTAAATCTATCTTGGAGAAGATAGTGGCTCCACTTAACTCGTCAAGCATGTCGTCTGAACGCGGGATCGGATGGCGATACTTGATGGTTATGTTGTTGATGGCTCGACAATCAACGCACATCCTCCAGCTGCCATCTTTCTTGGGGACCAGTAGAACAGGGACATCACAGGGGCTAAGTGATTCCCTGATGTACCCTTTGTCCATGAGTTCTTGCACTTGTCTCTCCAGCTCCTTTCTTTCTTGCGGGTTCATGCATAAGCGGCCTTATTGGGAAGCGCTGATCCGGGAACAAGATCGATCTGGTGCTCTATGCCTTGCAGAGGTGGAAGGCCAGGAGGTATCTCTTCAGGGAACATGTCTTTGTACCTGTCTAATAAGGCGCCGACCTCTGGTGGAAACTCCAGATCTGTTGATTCTGCGCTTAGACATTCTTTGTAAAACATTAGTAATATAGTGCCATTGGCACTTAAAGCATGGTTTAATCCTCCATAAGTAATATATAAGCTAGGCTTAGAGGACTTAGACTCTTGAGCCATCTTACTTTGAAGCTCGTGAACTTCAGATGGATTTAAGGGTGCTAAGTTGAACTTACAGTCCATGTGTGTGAAGCTATAGTAATTGGTTCGGCCGTTGTGTAGGGTGGCTTTGTCAAATTGCCAAGATCGGCCTAGTAACAGATGCCTGGCTTGCATTGGCACCACATCACATAGCACCTCATCTCGGTACTTACCAACGCTGAACGGTACGGTGACTTGCTCGGTTACCTTGAGCTCTGTGGCATCATTAAGCCATTGTAGCTTGTAGGGCCATGGGTGTTTTGTCGTTTTAAAACCTAGTCTGTCCACCATGAACTTGCTAGCCACGTTAGTACAAGATCCACCGTCTATAACTAGATTACATACCTTTTTCTTGATTGTACATCGCGTGTGGAACAAGTTTTCTCGTTGGACCGTCTCCTCAGGTTGCACATGAACGCTCAGAACCCTCCGAGTCACCAATAGATACTCTCCAGTATCGGGGTACTCCACATCGTCCTCCACTGTTTACCTCTATCTCGGCTTGGGGTAACGATTATGACCCCTTGGTTGGGGCAGTCTCGCTGATAGTGACCTCGACCCTGACATTTGAAACAAACAATGTCTCGGGTTCTAGCTTGACTAGTGTTTTGAAACTTACCTTGTTCCGGCTTGTTGGATTTTGGAGGCTCGGTGGATTTGCTTTTGAATCGAGATTCGATCTCTCTAGCTTTGCCTTTGTCTAGGGGTTTGCTGGTGCTGGCTTGCCAAGGCTGATTGTTTTGGCCTCGGTTTGAGAGAGATGATTTTCTCTTGATTTGTTGCTCCACTTGCACCAAGAGATGTAATAGCTCATGTAAGCCACTGTACTTAACCCGCTCTACCTTCTGGGCTATTCTCTCTTGAAGGCCATCAACAAACTGAACCATGAGAGCCTTCTCGGACTCTTCTAACTCCAAAGAGTTCATGAGTTTCTCGAACTCTTTGAAATATTCCTCAACGCTCCTTGATCCCTGTGTCAACTTACGAAAACGTTTTTGTAAGTCCCTATGATAATGTTCGGGCACATACCTCAACCGCAGTAGGTATTTCATGTCGTGCCACGTTTGAATTGGGCCAAAGACTTGTCGCCTCCTCTCGGCCATGGTATGATCCCACCATGCCAATGCATTGTCGGTGAGCTCAGCTGCAGCTAACGTGACCTTCTTGAGCTCTCCATAGCCGTAACACTCGAAGATATACTCCAAGCGCCTCTCCCAATCTAGATAGACCCCAGGGTTTGATTTGCCTGCAAAAGTGGGAGGAGTTAGTTTCATGTCATTGTTAACTTCCCTACGCTCTTGTTCTCTTGGCCTGTTTCTGAGCAAAGGGTCTTGTCTCCTCTGGTGATGTCGGTTCAAAGGATCAGGAGGTTGATCCTCCTCTAGTTCTGGCATGCTATCCGTCTCTGAGTCCTCAGGGTGATGGTCTCGGTTGGCTCGCGCATTCCTCTGAGCTGGTGGAAGTTCTGCGTTGAGAGCCCTCGGTTGTTGTGGTTCGAGACGCGCAACACGTTCACGAGTATCTCGCAATTCCTCTCTCATGGTGGCAAGCATTGCCATGAGCTCATTATGTTGCTGACCATTGGCCTGAGCTGGTGCGGCATTGTTGGTATTCTCACCGTTGTCTCCCATGGTTTTTCAAACACGGTTCCTTGTAAGCTCACCAAAAACAACAACTTGTCAAATTATTAAGTGTGAAACGAGTAGACAACGCTAAAGGAACTGAAACTCTAGTAAAATTCTTTTGTTCTTTTCTAGTTCTTAATGAAAGCGGGTATGCAAGGATATGAAATAAGACTATGATGATATTTTTTTTTTGACTTCTAAATAAACAAAAACAATTAACGCTTAACTAACAAACCCTAACTGTATTTTTTTTTTTGCTTTTCTTATTAAACTTCAATGGATCTAAACAACCTAGTGAATGCATAATAAAGAGAAAATAACAAAAGGTAAGGGTAAGAAAACCGAAGCAGGAACTTCAGCTCTGATACCAAAATAATGTAAGAACTGGTGGTGGCTCTCACACTGAGTATACGGGTGGGAACTAAGATAGGCGGTCGCCCTCTCCTTAGCTCGGTTAATGATCGATGATGGAATGATCTGACACGCAGACGGTCGCCCTCTCATATGGGATCTAAACGGAGTGTGATGGCGGCGTGAGTTCACAACACAGAGGGATGGTGAGTCTCTGATACGGTGAAGGCTCAAAGCTTGCTTGAATCGCACAAACAAACCAAGAACAAAGAGAAATCGCTTCTCGGGTAAACTTTGAAGAAAGTTCGATATTTTATTGATATGGGAAAAAATTCTGCGGACTACAATGCTGCAAAGGAACCTTATAAACTGGTTCATCAGCTTGAACCTTCTAGGGTTCAATTCTGGACTCAAAACGACAGGACTAAGTAAATAAAACTCAAAGAAAACAAACCTAGTCTAAGAAACAAAGCTCATCGTTTCATTTATTACAGAAATGGAAAGTTTGAAATAAAAGACTTAAACTACACGACTTGAGTCGTTTAACTCTGACACTTAGTCGCTGGAGATGTTGGCTCCTCCTGCAAGCACAATAAAATAATTGAAACACTTACCTTGGGGTGGCGTGGCTCGTTTGGTTTCGTGTGCGGCCTCAGCGTTTATTGAAGTATCCTGCCTTGGCTTGCTGTGGCTTGGGTCGCTTGAGGCGTCTTCTAACCCCAAAGAATCTTGATCTTCATGTTCCTTAAGCTCTATGACCGGTTCTTCTTGTAGGGCTAGTCGCTCGGCCTCGGTTAGCTTATTATCGCGTCCACTTGGTGTGTTGTGAAGCAACTCCAGTTCTGTACGTTCGCCTTCTAGGATTCCACGTGCATTAGTCTTATAATATGCACTTGGTCGAGAGAAATTACCTTTGTTGGTCATTTCTAGGTCGTCTGGTGGCTCGGCCTACGTTGCATGGCATTTCTCGGCTAGAACGAGTGTGGCATCGGCAATCTCTTGTTCTGCTCGTTCGAATTCAATTCTGTCTCGAGCGTTGGCTTCAGGGGATGATTTTGGTCGAGGAATGTCAGCTCCAGTACGGTCGATTTTGTCATCAGGGTGGTCTTGCCGTTGAGGCTCCATTTTCTCGGATAAAATTTCTCGCGTATCGGCTAAAAATTCTCGTGCATCGGTTATTTTTGGGCTATCTCTGATTTCTTCAAGTTTTAAGCCTGTAAAAAGAATTCTGCTATGACTGTTAGCTTTTAAATAAAAAGTTGGTCGAGAGATGTCACATTGGCCTTGTGGGAATCGATGGTCTGGTGTTACTTCTCCTTAAGTCATGTTCTCGGGCCCGATTTGGCCGCAAAGGTCATTAAAACCGTGTATGACTTGTAGGTCGGGTAACAGGGGGTTGTTTGGGTCCAGTGAATTTATAAAGACGTGTAGTGCCTTCTTGTATCTATTCGTCATCTGTTTGATCTTGGATCGAGTCATGGCCCCGTCTTGGACCTCCGGCATGTGTCTCTCGATGCTTGATGGGTCGGTAGGGTCGATGTCTACATCAGGGAGTGTGCCTGAAATCTTATGATGCCTCAGAAAAGTTCATTTTTAAAGGTAATTTTTGTGCTCCTTAAGACTCCAAGTCAAAAAGCAATTTTCTCTTTCAAAAAATAAAATTAACAAATTTAAAAAAAAAACAAAAAAAGAGAAAAAAAAAAGAAAGGAAAGAAAACTAAAAGCCTAAAAGAGTCTTAGAAGCTGAAATCACTTGAGCCAAGGCATTAGGTATTCACTTAAAGAGTTATGGATTCACAATCTGGACAAAAATCCAAGTCTAGGGGAATTATAAGGAGAACTTGAAGAAAGGAGATCAGAAATCTTGAAGCAAGAAGAATGTGACTGAAACTGTGGGGGCATTTACAGTTCCATCCTTTCTTGCTGTTTTGCATAATGTCTTGTCTCTCCAGAAAAAAAGTAACCTTAAACACATCAGCCTTACCATTGAAAAGCTTTTTTGATACCTAACCTTGAATGCCTTGTTTAATATCATTTTGATGAGAACAACTGAAACCTTTAATTAATGTTAAAAGCTAGTTAACTGGAAGTTAGTTCTAAGTATGTGGATTTTCGCATGACGGATTAACGGACTAATTATGTTTGTATTTTGGTGAGAATTTTCTAGACTTGGTCTGATTGATGCATTGTCCATAATTAAGGTCTAGAAGTATGGTTGCTGATATTTTTGAGTTCCCTCCCATTTTTGTTGATTGATATTTTTCAGATTAGATCTTGTTTTGTTTAAGGACAAACAAAGTCTTAAGTCTAAGGGAGTTGATAACATCTGATTCTGACCATTTTTCACCATTGATTTCAAATGCTTTTGCAAAGGTTTTACTTTGTTTTAGGAACTTTTATTATGATTTCCATGTCTTTGTAGTTTCAAGGCTTTTTTCAGAAAACTTGAGGAATATGATGGCAAAATGGAAGAAATCAACATTTTTAGCTCAGAGTCAAACCGTCAGAAGTTCAGCCTCAAATAAAGACTTTCTCAGCGTCTGATCCAGCTCAAATTTGGAGACAATTAAGAGGAGACAACCATATTTACATAGCACTTTACATCACAAAGATCCAGCGGTGCAATCAAAAGATACAAGGAGAACAAGTTAACCCAGTTCACCAGTCCCGGAAGACTCTCACCTGCGGCAAAAGCATATTTTACCTGCCCTGGAAGACTCTCACCCCTGGTGGACATTAGGACGAGCCACAAGGCCCAACATCAAAGCTCACTTCGCCATTCTTCTTCAGAGAAGCCCTAAATGAGACCTGAAAGACCTTAGGACCTATAAATATATTGTTTAGCAGCCCTAAACGGGTGTGTGCTCCTGTAATGAGATTTTGAGCCACCAAACTCTGCTTTTCTAGGGTTAGGCGATGGAGATGGGGATTCTTTCCCAGATCCATTGTTCTTTCTCCTTTTTATCTTATTAACTTTTTTGTTTCATTCTTTTGCATTCTTCTATGTCTTTCATAAATCATCGCATTATGTAGATTAGTCCCAGAGAGTCAAGTTGCTTGAAGATATCGACAAGCATATATATCGATTAGGATGATTATTGTTCTTAGCCATATTCTGGATCTCATCTCTTCTAAGTTGTTCGTAAAGCATGAGAGTAGATTCATGACCTATTCTCTGAGTATAGGATCGATCAGAGCCACGAGAGTGCTGTATCAGATCATCCATACCTATTTTCAGAAGAACATAGTCGCTATAGAAGTCGATCGTTACATATAGAGAAAATGTGAGCAGATAAATTCAATGTCCAATGCATGATCTTAAGTTTAGCATGAGAGCGAGAGTTAATTGCTAGATCTAAGAGATTAGTTGATTAAGGTGACGACCGTTGGTTAATCATACATATGTTTATTCTAGTTCAATGCAGATTTGCAGAAACAGATGAAGATAAATCGCATGGAGGCTAATTGGAAATGCCATCATACATCGATAAGAGTGACCCGGAGCAGTCTAAATCGCCACCTATGAGTTTAAGAGTTTTAGTTTTAGTCGATATGCTTTAGATGTTCTATTAACAATTTATCCTGCTTTGCATTTCTTGTGAATATTAGATTAGGTTTAGTTTAAGATCTTAACCAAAAACCCCAAAACTTTTATTGGTTTATGAGTTTGCTTATTTCCCAGTTTGTTGTTTCTCGCAGATTAGACATCCTCCCTGTGGATCGACACCCTAAGTCCTATAACATACATCTGTGCACTTACAGACATTAGAGTTTTATAAATTTAAAACTTTTGGAGAACCAACGGGCTTGTAAAAAACAACCCTAGGCCCACAAGCCCATCACTTGCTTTCTTTGTGGTGTCCATGAAGAAAACAGAGATCGTTTGTTCTTTATGTGCCCATTCTCAGTTGAAGTTTGGAAAAATACTATTTCAAGGCTTCGGTTCTCGTCTCCTCCTATTTGTTAGAATGCCATTCTTCATTGGCTTCTGTTGGCATCGATTAACAAAGATATCCGTCTGACTCTTCTAGCTTGGCAAGCTTGTATCTACGAGTTATGGCGGGAAAGATGTCGCAGATTCTATGACGGAATCTCCTTCACTCTCACGACAAAGATCTTTCATTTGGCTCCAAGTGTGGTTTGTAACAAGGCGCAGAGACTTCTTCTTCTAAATCCAGAGAGAACTTCTCTTTTCGTCTGTTGGTCTTCTCCTTTGCAGCCAGTGTCGTGAAGTGGAGTTTGTTCGTTTCTTAGCTTATTTTTTTTTATGTTTTTGTAATAGATGAGTGGTTTCATCAGGTTCCTTTGTATAATTATTATTCAATTTATTCAAGTAAACCCTTTAAATAAAAAAACAAAATAAAAAAGAAATTGGAGAATTGAAAATTTTATGTCTTTATTTGAAAATAAAATTTTATTTAATAAACAATAATGCAGCATAACAGCAAAAGCGCATCTGGTGTAGTGGTATCATAGTACCCTTCTACAGTACTGACCAGGGTTCGATTTCCTAGATGCGCAATTTATTTTGTATGCATTTTTATCTTAACGATTTTTGTATGGGTAATAGGCCTGATTGATACGCATTTCGATTTTCCCTAAATAAAATTTGACTTGTACATCTAAAGTTATTTTTTAACCATGGTATTTCAATGTATATAAAATTTCATAAAATGTTTCTATTTTCTCTTTTACTTTATAAAACCCTTTTGTTAAATATGCTAGTTATGTAACTACAAGTCATTTATCTATAGGTTTGAATTTGTCTGCCTTTTCTGTTGCATATTGAATTTCAGAGAAAATATCCTACTAATATATGTCAAATACGGTAGTAATCAAAGGAAAATGTCAGACTATGTTATTGGCGTTGCAGGAGGAGTCCTACTACTTTTCATGAGTTTCTTTTACCTTTTGTTTATAGCTTTTCTTTACTCTATAATAAGTTTGTTAGTTTCTCCCGTAGGATATTTTGTACTCCTAGTTAGAGCATATCCATTGGGGTTTTTTACCCAAATTTTGACACAAAAACCTAGGTATTTCCTTTAAATTTTGATGAATGACAAAGAGATTGTCTCTTATGCTAGGTGAAGGACTATGATTGGTTAGATATATTTTTTTAATGTTTTAATTTGTTTTTCTCTCTCCAAAAAAATATTAAACTATTTCTAAGAGATTTATGGGTGGAAAACACTAATGAAAATGCTCTTAGGTTTTTTGAAGTAATGCAACAAGTTGGTCGACAAAAAAAAGTTTCATAAAAACATATTAACTATGAAATTTGAAATTTAAAACCTCGAAAGGCATAGGAAAAACAAGAGGACATGAACGATTTTATAAGACACAAATTTTAGGAATCATAAGTTTCCACTCAAAACCGATTCGTAGTGAGTAAATAGACTCGTATACTTTATACTTCATGGGTTTCATAATATGTGAATATATGATGTAAATAATTATTCAAAAATTATTATTTAATATATAGATTAAAAACAATTTAGTGTATCATCAAAAAATTCAGAATATAATTAGTCACCAAAAATTTAATAAATGTGAAAGTCGCATAAATATGTGAGAACATCTTATTTGAAAACAAACAAAAATAAATTATCAATCAATCATCAGAGTATCAAACACTTTCAATCAATTAGAAATCGATTTTTTTTTTTAATAGGGTTTTGAAGTGTTTAAACAACAGGTTCTATGGCTCTCAGTTTTAGAAGATACCTTTTCCACCTTTGGATTTCTGACAGGCTAATGAAACTGGGAGCTAATAGACCTCAGTTAGCCGCTACAAATTCCAAGGATTGATCACCAAAACTGGAGAAGCTGCTGGTTGAAGAAGGAAAAACTCGGATCTGGTTTTTTTTTTTTTCGGTTGATCGCCGTGTACTGTAAGTGTGCGTGAGGGCGCGTCCGACGTTGGATCGACAAACGGTTTTCACCAGTAGATTCGTCTCGTCGAGGGCTTCGATTTGATATGTAGATCATCTTCTGGTTCCTCACGGTTTGGAAGATATGCGTCTTTTAAGTTTCGACTTGCTTTTAGGGTTTTGGTGGTGGCCGGATTTATTAGGGTTTTTCGCTCAGAGAGTCTTATCGTGCTGATAACGTGTTGTGAAAACTTAGAAACTTTATTAATCACTGGAATGTATATATAGAGTACATAAGGAATCTAGGTTAAGTACAATGCCCTGATGGGCCTAATGGGCCAGTATAAGAGTTCATATGATATGTGTTATAACACTAAACATGTTATATAAAAATCTTTCAATTTTTGATGTAGGATAATGACAGCTTTCTCATACCATTTTGTGGGAATAAACATTTATGGAAGACTCCACAATTCAGAAATTAGAACCATGGCCTGATACCTTTTTAGTAATTAAGGTTTTATGGTTTCCAATAGTTATCAAACAAAATTTAAGATTTTAATTCGTTATACTACTAGACACTAAAAATAATCCCCATTTCTAAGTAAATTTTACGAAATTCAACCTAACATTGCAGTTTTCACGTTTTTGTTTTCTTTGTCAACTGACTCAACTTGCACTTTTCTTTTCCTTTTTGGCGGCGTCAACTTGCAATTATGATAATAATATGAAAAACAACTTTGCAATACAAAATTAACTTTACTCAATAATTTTTCTTGTGTTACTCATTACTCGTAGTAGCTACCAATTGTAGATGCAGAGATTAGCAAGAATGGAGGAGAAAGAAGGATCTCTTCACGTAGCCATGTTCCCATGGCTAGCTATGGGTCATCTTCTTCCTTTCCTTCGTCTCTCAAAGCTCCTTGCACAAAAGGGTCACAAAATCTCCTTCATATCAACACCAAGAAACATCGAAAGACTTCCCAAATTACCATCAAACCTCTCTTCCTCCATAACTTTCGTATCTTTCCCTCTCCCTCCTTTCCCAAACTTACCTCCTTCCTCAGAATCCTCCATGGACGTACCTTACATCAACCAACAATCTCTCAAATCCGCTTTCGACCTTCTCAAGCTACCAGTAACAGAGTTTCTCCGACGATCGTCTCCGGATTGGATCATATACGACTACGCTTCTCACTGGCTTCCATCAATAGCGATGGAGCTCGGAATCTCGAAAGCTTTCTTTAGTCTTTTTAACGCTTCAGCTCTCTGTTTCATGGGACCTCCATCGTCGCTTATAGAAGACTTTAGATCTACGCCGGAAGATTTCACGGTGGTTCCGCTGTGGATCCCGTTCGAGTCAAAGATCGTGTTTCGTTACCATGAGGTCACTAGGTACGTTGAGAAGACGGAGGAAGATGTGACCGGAGTCTCTGACTCGGTCCGGTTCGGTTACTCGATAAGTGAGAGCGATGCAGTTTTTGTACGTAGCTGCCCGGAGTTTGAACCGGAATGGTTTGGTTTACTACAAGATTTGTATCAAAAACCGATCTTTCCTACCGGGTTTCTTCCTCCGGTTAGCGAAGACGTGGACGGGGAGGAAGAAGATGCTACATGGGTTTGTATAAAGGAGTGGCTTGATAAGCAGCGAGTTAACTCAGTGGTGTACGTGTCTTTAGGTACTGAAGCGAGTCTTCCTCAAGAGGAGCTCGTTGAGCTGGCTCTTGGATTGGAGAAATCAAAAGTTCCTTTCTTTTGGGTTCTAAGGAACGAGGAGACATTGATTCTTGACGGATTCGAGGAACGAGTCAAGGGACGTGGTATGGTTCAGGTCGGGTGGGTTCCGCAGGTAAAAATACTGAGTCACGAGTCAGTAGGTGGGTTCTTGACGCATTGTGGTTGGAACTCGGTTGTGGAAGGGTTAGGGTTTGGACGAGTTCCGATTTTTCTTCCGGTGTTGAATGAGCAAGGATTGAACACGAGGTTGTTGGAGGGAAAGGGGATTGGTGTTGAGGTTCCAAGGAACGAGAGAGATGGTTCATTTGATTCTGACTCAGTTGCTGACTCGGTTAGGCTGGCGATGGTGGATGGTGGAGGCGAGTCGAAAAGAGCAAATGCAAAGATGATGAAGGGTTTGTTTGGGAACAAGGATGAGAATATCCGATATGTGGACGAACTTGTAGGTTATATGAGAAGTAAAGGATCATCTCATTAAGTGATCATAGCTGCTTAGCAAAATTTATTTGAATTCTAGATCATATCCATAGGGTAGAGATGTGATGATATGGCTATAAACAGAGTTTTTCTTGTAGTGTATATGGCTCGCATGTAAAACAGATTTGTATGATTTGAAACGTACCAAGTCAAAATGCTTTTATTTACTAGACTTTTAAAGTTAATTTTGCAACAAATTATTACACTTACTTTGATGTTATACAAACTCTAACTACGTAGATTGTCTTCTAAAACCATGGTTCAGTTTTATGGTGATTAATATTTTTAAAGCCTAAAGGTGAAGCATATACATCTAATAAAGTAAAATCCTAAAGTTATTAATTAATGGATTATCAGAGTGATATATAGATGGTTGATTGAATTCTTAAGAATAGAAATTAGAATTATATAGAACTCTAGCTCCTGATTATGGGGACATGGACTGTCAACCGTATCTTATCACATGATATATGGATTCACAGAACACAAACTGGCTGTCTTTGATTCTCTTTCTATCATTTCTCTACTTAATTAACTATTGTTTATGTCAATAAATTCTTTATTTATTGGTTGGTCGATCATTACAAATACGAAGCTGACATCTTAAGTTGTTCAAAGGCGACAAAAGAAGAGGAAGTTATTTCTTTAATAGCTGGCACGAGCCTATCTTCCCTGTCATTGCCAAGTGGTGGTATCATACTGAATTTTGGATTTTGGCGGTGATTACTTACTACAACTGCAACTACTAGTGTGACACATTATCTTTCTTTTTCTTTTTTTTGAAACAATAGTGTGACACAAACACAATACTGTATATTAATTATCTTATTGCAACGAAGCGACCAAACTGACGTCCAATAAGAATTTTACACGTCAATAAAGCTTAATGAAAAAATAGAAAAGGAAGTCATTGACAGGGAGAACATAAGGTATGATGATTGGTGGTACACTTATTTTTCCTTATTTCTAAGTTTTTCAATATTATAATTGTGGATGATTCTTATTTTTGTCATAATTGTGTCTTCTTAGTTGACAATTTAGGTTGTATATTCTTAATTGAATAAGTTAGTGATTATTGAACGATGTTCAACAAAAAAAAAGTCATTATTGAACTTATGAAAGTGTTCATAAGTGAAGAAGAAAGAAAGAAAGAACGAAAGTGTTAATACTAATAGATGAACGAAGACAAGAACCAAAACACGAAGAAGAAACGAGAGGAGATCCAAAGAGAAAAGAAAACCAACAACCGAATTCATTTTGAAAAATTGATCGGTTTGGAGTCAAAAACAAAGAAAAAAAAATCAAAAGTTTGAATTGGTCGGTTTGGTTTATAATCTCACTCATAAGCATGACACTGATAAATATTTTAACTCATAAATAATAAAACTCAAAGAAATTAATACTGTTTGGACTAAAATTATCACAAAAACTAGGGTGAACAATTTGGCATCAAGTATTGTTTAAGCGAATTATTTAGAGTTAAGTGTAATTTAATTTAGGTGGATTATGTAGCGTTCAATCTTCATTTTATTCTTTCATCCGTTGAATTTGTTTTATATATAGGTCTTTGGAACCGATCTACGAATTCTTGAATTGTTCTGCATGTTTTGGAATTTCGTTAATTACAGTTAACAAATACAATAATTGTGATATTCCAGCCCAGCAGGAAATCTAGTAAAAGGCCAATTTTCCAATCTCTGTAAATATAAAAGAAAAAACCTTAGAAAAAAAAAACCTCGTTCTTTGCAAAATTACCCCCAACCACAGAAAAAGAGAGATATTGACGGGCAGCCACAGAGCCATCGTCGCTGCTGATCAGCCTCTTGTCAGCGCGCCGTCCCAGCCGTTGCGCACTGTTGTCCGAGTCAGCCAAACCACTGCAAGCTGCCACCGAGCCAAGGAGGAGCCGCCGAGAGCCTTTACCATCCCAATGTCTGCTTGATTCCATCATCTCTCAGTCTCCTTGATCCAGATCTGCAAAACTGCCAATGTGAGAAGTAGATATAGGCTTTTAATACTTATTTGTTTGCTTTTAGTGTATTGAGTCTAGGATTATACAAATAAATTGATTGATGCATTTAGAAAGATTATGAGAAAGTGAATTGATTAAGAAAAACATTAGAGGAAGCACCAGCATATATGTCTGTTCACCTGGCTGATTGAATAATGCTTGTAAAGTAGCTAGAGATAGGTGATCGACCTGTGAAAGGGCATAGTGGTTCGATAATTGCTTGTTGAGGTTCATACCAAGAAGAAAGGATGATCCACATCGCTTGGTGGTTGAGGTGAACCATGTTAAATGTCTTCGTGATCAAAAGAGTTTGTCATGTCTTGAACATGATGAAGAGTTTACCATGCTTTGAGCATGACAAGAGTTTGTCATGGCTAGTACCATGATGATCCCATGCGAGTGCTTTGTTTGTGTGCTTGTAGAGCACTTTTTGTTGCTTGTGTAGTTTTAAGCTTGATATGTCAGAAATAAATGAGTAATGTAAAAGGAGTATAGACTTATTTTTTATTGGGTAATTTCCCAATTACTCATCCCTCAATCTTTCTTTTCAGGTGAATACGAAGATAATGATTTGGATGGATATGAAGAGAAGTAGTTCAAAATAATGTGCTTTTCGGGATGAATTTTTTTTAAACTTTATTTCCATTTTAGTATTTATTTTCAAGATTTTTCGGTATTTTGTTTCAGTTTTAATTTAAATTTAAGTTATAAATTTTTAATTGCAAGACTGTGGTTTTAATAAATGGTTCGGTTTGTCTGGTAGACTGATCGGGGGGTTTACAATAATAGCACTGCATATAGGACAGCAAAAGTGGGTAGTGTCCTTGACCAATCTGATCAGATTCTTGACTCGATATAACAGTTAGATGAAAACTTCATAGTCTCATTTTTTCACCAAAAAAATTAATTCACTAATCGCTAAATACGTCATCAATTATTGCCTCTAACTAGTGGTAATATTCTAACATGTTTCATGATAAAAAGATATTAAATTTTTGGATCCAGGTACGGACGTATGTATATACCATTTTTTCCCCCAACAAATGTATGTAAAATGTTTACCACTATTTAACAAAAGATTCGTTCAAAAAGGTTATATAAATTTTTGCATCAAATCAGATATTAACGATATGTATTTTTTAAAAAAAAAAATTGTGAAGAACATCAAATTAAATCTCGAAACTGTATATTTTTGTTTCAACATTACGAATAAAAACCGTTTTTTAAAGTCTTCAATTACCTTTAATATAATTGAATACCATTATTCAGATGTAATAATATCAAAGAATCAATGTAAAATTCGAAGATCTATTTTTAACATCAAGTTCAAATTGAATCTTACATATTACGACTGGCATTATACAACGAAATGTAAAGGTTGAAAACAACCTTTTTTGTAAGGCTTCAAAAACGAACTTTTTACATGTTAATGTACAATATATAAGATATTTATTTTTAATATTTTTTGGTAGAATTATTTTTTAATATTTATTCACGTATAAAATCAAAAAGTTCAGTAAATGTGAAACTATAGAAGGCTTATAGCTCGAGAATAATAGATGAAGAAAACAGTAATAAATCGATTCTTGGCATGCAACCTTACTCTATGTTGGAACATCTATCACTCGTCTTAAACACAATTAAGTACCAAATCTATTTTGTAAAAAGATTATCTAAGAACAATTATGTATTAAGGGAACTAACAAGATGACCGTTATACCCCTCCTATCTGAACTTTACTACGAAATTGCCCTTACCCCTTTCACTGAACTCGTCTCCTTCTCCACTTGGATCTCTATTCGATCCAAACCAACCACTCCATTGTCTCTCTCTCTCCTTCTCCCTCTCTTTCTCTCTCTCGCACACACATAGATGCCAGCAATGCCAGGCATAGTTTCAGTCAAAACGCCGGCCGATACGCCGCCGCTACGTGTCGCCGTGCCAGACACGCAAACTACCCGATCCGAGCTCTCGAATCCTCCGCGAACCCCAATGAAAAAGACCCCTTCCTCTACACCATCTCGATCTAAACCTTCCCCTGGTAGATCCGGCAAAAAAGATTCACCGGGCGTTTCCTCCGCCGCCGTAGTCGACGCCGACGACCCTTCTCTCGACAATCCAGATCTCGGCCCTTTCCTCCTCAAGCTCGCTCGAGACGCAATAGCTTCAGGTGAAGGTCCCAACAAGGCGTTAGACTACGCGATCCGCGCCACGAAGTCGTTTGAGCGATGCTGCGCCGCCGTAGCTCCGCCCATTCCCGGCGGAAGCGACGGTGGACCTGTTCTCGATCTCGCCATGAGTCTTCACGTTCTCGCCGCTATTTACTGCAGCCTCGGCCGATTCGATGAAGCAGTCCCGCCGCTCGAGCGGGCGATCCAGGTTCCCGACCCGACCCGTGGCCCCGACCACTCTCTCGCTGCGTTTTCCGGCCATATGCAACTCGGTGACACTTTGTCGATGCTGGGTCAGATTGATCGATCCATCGCTTGCTACGAGGAGGGTCTTAAGATCCAGATCCAGACTCTGGGCGATACGGATCCACGAGTTGGAGAAACTTGCAGGTTCATCTCTTGATTTTCTACTCTCAATTAAGCATTTTAATGGTGAATCACACTTTTCCGATTCTTAATACCAACAATCTATAGTGTCAGTATTAATTAAGTTTTAAGGAAAGTTAAATACTTTCGTTAGATCTAACTTGATAGCAAGTAAATCTAAAGGAGTATTGTCTCTTCATTGGTTCTTATATGTAGCTAGCTCAAGCTAATATATTAGTGAGATTCAGAAATTTAGGGTTTATGATCCATTGTTCCAATTCAGCTTGAGCCAAGCTCCTGATCATTTTCAGGTACTTAGCAGAAGCTTATGTTCAAGCAATGCAGTTCAATAAAGCAGAAGAGTTATGCAAGAAGACTCTAGAAATCCACCGTGCGCATAGTGAACCGGCCTCACTGGAGGAGGCAGCTGATAGGAGGCTGATGGCGATTATCTGCGAGGCTAAAGGAGATTACGAAAACGCACTCGAGCACCTTGTCCTCGCCAGCATGGCCATGATCGCGAGCGGGCAAGAATCAGAGGTCGCGTCGATCGATGTCAGCATCGGGAACATCTACATGTCCCTGTGCCGGTTCGATGAAGCTGTGTTCTCTTATCAGAAGGCTCTCACTGTGTTCAAGTCGTCTAAAGGCGAGAGTCATCCTACGGTAGCGTCGGTTTTTGTCAGATTGGCTGAGCTTTACCATAGGACAGGGAAACTCCGCGAGTCCAAGTCTTACTGTGAGAACGCGTTGAGGATTTACAACAACCCGGTGCCTGGGACTACTGTTGAGGAGATTGCTGGTGGGTTAACCGAGATTTCTGCGATTTATGAGTCTGTTGATGAACCTGAGGAAGCATTAAAGCTACTTCAAAAGTCGATGAAATTGCTTGAGGATAAACCAGGACAGCAGAGCGCCATTGCAGGTATTAAATACTATCAAAACCATGAATGTTTTTCTTAGCTGCCTTGCTATGCAGGATTCGAATCTCAAATTGAATGTAAAGTATTGATCTTTTGTGTTGACAAACATGTACTTAACTGGTTTTTCTGCTGAAATTGGCTTGAATCTACCCTGTTTTAGGCTTACCCTAGAATCAAATTTTAGTTTGTCATGGATAATGTAGAAGAATCTGATTGCTTATCTGAGGCTAAGTATAGGGAAGTAGCTTGTGATCAGACAAGAAAATGAAATGTAAATACTACTTTTAGCTATATCCGCTCGAGATCTTCGAACTTCTCTGCAATAAGCTTTTTTTATATTAGTTTGGCTCTTTATGTAAATACTTGCAGGATTAGAGGCACGAATGGGAGTAATGTATTACACGTTGGGGAGGTACGAGGACGCAAGAAACGCGTTTGAGAACGCTGTGACAAAGCTGCGGGCAGCGGGTGAGAAATCTGCTTTCTTCGGGGTTGTATTAAACCAGATGGGACTTGCTTGCGTTCAGCTTTTCAAGATCGACGAGGCTGGTGAGCTGTTTGAAGAAGCAAGAGGGATTCTCGAACAAGAACGTGGACCATGCGATCAGGACACTCTTGGCGTTTATAGCAATCTCGCTGCTACGTACGACGCCATGGGAAGGTAATGTCTAGAAAACCAGATTAGACATTCGAAAATGAAAATTTTCTTGGCAAAAATGTTAAAAGACATTCATATTTGTGTCTGATGGCTATGTAATTTTGCAGGATAGAGGATGCGATTGAGATATTAGAGCAGGTTTTGAAGCTGAGAGAAGAGAAGCTGGGGACAGCGAATCCGGATTTTGAGGACGAGAAGAAGCGTTTGGCCGAGCTTTTGAAAGAAGCAGGGAGGTCGAGGAACTACAAAGCCAAGTCTCTACAGAATCTGATCGATCCAAATGCAAGACCTGCCAAGAAAGAGTCTTCTGCTAAGAAATGGCACAGCCTCGGTTTCAAGTTCTGAGAACGAAAATAATTATCATATATAATAAATCATCCACATATATATTTTCAATATTTTATTATTATTTTTTTTATCTGATCTATTTTCTGTATCATAAATCTGAGGCTGATGAATTAATTTTCATGTATAGTGTTATTATTTGAGTTTGGTGAAATATTTGCCAAGGTGGTGAGATGTTTGTTTGAGTTTGAGAATTTCTTTGATTCAATCTTTTGTTTTTCGGTAATTATATTTCTTTTCATGTGTTTGTGCTGATTTGTGTAATTATATCGTCTGGCGATCAGGGTAGACTTATGGAAATTGGCAAGTCATTTTTTCCTCCTTGGTACAAATGAATAACGTATCTCTTCCGTTGATTTTTTTTTTTCCTTTCCGTTGTTTTGTTTATTTAGTTTCCGACCAAGTATTGTTGCCCAACATAACTAATTTTAGCGTAGCAGAATTTTTGAAAAATACTACACCAGTACTGTTTCAAGAGTCTCACGTACTTGTTTTTTACTTGCATGGAACTTTATCCCGTAGATGGACCACTTTTTGTTTGAGAATTTCTTTGATTCAATCTTTTTTCTTTCGATAATTATATTTCTTTTCATGTGTTTGTGCTAATTTTTATAGTAATATTGTCTGGGATTCGTGTAGAATTATGGAAATTAGCTACTCATTTTTTCTCTTTGGGTATCTTTTCATATGTTACGTATCTCTTCCGTTTTTTAGTTTCCGACCAAGTATTGTTGTCCAACATACTAATTTAAGCGTAGCAGAACTTTTGAAAAATACTACCCCAGTGTTTCAAGAGTCTCACGTACTTGATTTTTACTTGCATGAAACTTTATCCCGTAGATGGACCACAAATGGGATATTTCCCAAAACAAATGCTTTCTCAAGTTTCATACTTGTGTTTTGGTTCGTAATATTTCTGTAATGTTACTTTTACTTTTTTTTTTTGATTCACAAAAGCGTTACATGTATTTTTTTCCATCCGTAATGTTATAGTTCTTAAATTTCTGTTTGATACAAAACTTATTTCACAGAAAATTTCATAACTATCGTTTTAATTTAACCAATGTTGGCTTACTATTTTGTAATAACTTAATAAAAAGCAGAATTTGTTTGCCTTAGATAAGATTTCTAAATTTAAAAATTGCCGGATCTGATCGCCGAAGAGGAAATGGACGCAAATGCTGACGGCTTCAACGAAAACATATACTCTTATATGGATCAAAGCAGAAAAGTCTCGCTTATAAATTTAGGAAAAATCCAGTTCCGATTATTTGGTTTTTGCATCTTTGATCGGCTCGTTTAACTCATGATTACTGTAAAGATACTTGGAATGAATATTGTATTGATATCGATGGTTTACACAGCATATATATACAAGAGATTAACCCTAGATAAGCTTGCCGTACAAGGCTAATTACACCGTCATAACAAAGCCTAATACTATATCTAAGCCCATTCCTTAATACTCCCCCTCAAGTTGGAGTGTGGAAGTTTTCAACACCCAACTTGGACACCAATACGTCGAACTGAAGGCGACCCAATGCTTTCGTCAAAATGTCTGCAATCTGGTCTTTGGAGCGAACATGAACCGTAGAAATAAGACCAGCATTGACAGCATCACGAACACAATGCATATCTCTTTCAATATGTTTAGTTCTTTCATGAAATACTGGATTGGCAGCGATACGCATTGCAGCTTCACTGTCACAATGAAATGGAATAGGCTTCATAACTGATACACCGAGATCTTCCATTAACTGAACTATCCACTGGCTTTCCTTAGTAGCTGCAGCCATAGCTCTGTATTCAGCTTCAGCAGTCGAGTGAGAAACCGTATCTTGCTTTTTCGTCTTCCACAAAATAGGACAACCTCCAAGGAGAACAACATACGCACTTAAGGAACGGCGGGTTAGAGGACAAGATTGCCAATCAGCATCACAGTACACTGACAATTGTAGATTGCTGTCGGAGCGTAACATTATACCTTGTCCTGGACACCCTTTAAAAAACCGGACAACACGGAGTGCAGCTTGCCAGTGAGCTTAGTGTGGTTCCTTCATAAACTGAGATAACAAGTGAACAGCATAACATAGTTCGGGTCTTGTCACTGACAAATAAACCAAACGACCCACGAGACGGCGATACTTCAAAGGATCCGAGAGCAGAGGACTTGTGTCAGAAGCCAACTTATGATTCTGCTCGACGGGGGTGACCGCAGGTTTAGCGCCCAAAAGACCCGCGTTAGCTACAATATCAAGAATATATTTGCGTTGTGAAAGGAATATGCCCTCTGGAGAACTCGCCACCTCGATACCAAGAAAGTATTTGAGTTTACCCAAATCTTTCATATGGAAGCACTCGCCTAAGTAAACTTTAAATTTTTTCAAACGATTCAAGTCATTACTGGCAATGACTAGATCATCAACATATATCAAAACTCGAATTTCAACCCCATTCTTGACGTACACAAAGAGTGAGTAATCCGAATAAGACTGCTCAAAACCGAACCCCAACAGAGCTTTTGACAACTTGGCGAACCAACAGCGGGGAGCTTGACGAAGGCCATAGAGAGACTTGCGAAGACGCAGCACCTTTGTCCGATCAGAGTGAGAAAAACCTGGTGGAAACTTCATGTACATGTACACTTCCTTGTCAAGATCACCATGAAGAAAAGCATTGTGTACATCCATCTGGTGCACTTCCCAGCCATTAGCAGCAACAACACCGAGAAGACTACGCACAGTAGCCATCTTGACCACAGGAGCAAAGGTTTCATCGAAATCCTCACCCTCAACCTGATTATTTCCCATAACTACTAAACGTGCTTTATGACGCTCAATGGTACCATCAGAGTTGTACTTGATTTTATAAACCCATTTACAGGGAATGGCAACTATGCCCGGAGGAAGAGATTCGACGTCCCAAGTATGATTGTCTTCAAGAGCAATCACTTCCGTACGCATAGGATCATGCCATACTTCGTTTTTGACAGCGTCAGAATAGCGCTTTGGTTCCACACCTGCAGTCACTGCTGCGAGAAAAGCCTGGTGCGACGGTGAGAAAATAAGATCAGAAACATAGGCGTCCAAAGGATACGGTGTCTTACCTTGGATCATTTCGGAGGATGATGACGTAGAGCAGACTGGAGCGAGATGGGGTTCTTGGAGACAAGCAGAGTTGTAAGTGATAAATCCCTGCAACCTAACAGAGGGAACACGTGCACGCAGACCACGTCCCAACTCTTCTACCTCAGGTTCAGAAGAAACAACTATCGCCTCCGTATGAGATGAGGAAGTGTCCTCATTTACCATTGTCGCATCAATCGCAGGTGGATCCACCGTGTCTAAATCGGGAGTCGTGGAACCGACGTCATCGTTACTCCCCCTGTCATTGGACGGCTGTACTGGTTGATCTGTATCGCCATTACTCCCCATGTCGTTAGACACAGGTACTGGTAGAGGAAGCCAGTCATCATCGCTAAACGTAGCAGATGGTGCTACGGGTAAAGCAGCTTGAGTCGGAGAAACAGAATTCGACAGAAAAGGAAATTCTGTTTCATGAAACACGACGTCTCTCGAGACAAGAAACTCCTTTGTATCAAGATCATACACCTTCCATTCCTTTTAACCAAATGGATATCCCACAAAGATACATCTTCGACTTCTTGAACCAAACTTATCTTTATCTCGAGCCCGCAAATGTGTGTAGCACAAGCTTCGAAATACCCGTAGTAAATCATATTTGGGTTTTTCGCCATAAAGAACTTCATATGGTGAACGCCCTTGAAGAACTGCAGTCGGAGTACGATTGATGAGGTGAGATGCAGTCATGACGGCCTCTCCCCAAAATTTAACAGGCACTCCGGCTTGGAACAACAAAGCACGCGACACATTCAAAATGTGTCTATGTTTTCTTTCAACTCTACCATTCTGTTGTGGAGTAGCAACACAAGAAGTCTGATGATGAATGCCATTTTCACGAAAAAACCAAGAGAGACACATGAACTCTGTGCCGTTGTCACTTCTTACAATCTTAACATCTTTATCAAATTGTTTCTTTGTCATGGCACAGAAGTTTTGCAGTACAGTTCGAACTTCTGATTTCTCAAGAAGTAAGTAAGTCCAAACTGCTCGTGAATAGTCGTCAACTATGGTTAAAAAATATGCTGCTCCACACGAAGCTTTGGTCCGATACGGACCCCAAACGTCACAATGAATCAAAGCAAAACAGTCTTGTGATTTATTAGAACTTTCAAAAAAAACTTCTCTCGTCTGCTTTGCCCTAAAACAAGTGTCACAATGACGAGGGACAGCAGTTTTATTTAAAGTAGAAAACATAGGTAAAGACGACAACACTGAAAACGACGGATGTCCAAGCCTCTGGTGCCAACAGAACTGTTCAGCCGAGTCAACAACAGGACTAACCACTCGATGAACCCTTGCAGCCATGACATCTTTGAAATAGTAAACCCCATCTCGCTCTTCACCTGCTCCAATCAGGGTCCTCGTGAAACGATCCTGTAAAACACATAACGTATCAGTTAGCAAGGCGAAACAGTTTGTTTGGCGCAACAACTTAGAGACCGATATCAAGGAACAATTGAGATTTGGCACAAACAACACATGCTCAAGTGTAATTCGGTCTGTTAATGGAAACATCCCAACATGAGTCGCATATGTTCTATTCCCATCCGCAAAACCAATCGGACAAGGAGAAATAGAAGACACATTGCAAAGGAAAGAAAGATCTCCCGTCATATGGTGAGAAGCCCTTGTGTCGAGGATCAAATCACCATGACGAGGCTTACCCTTAAGACGATCTGACGAAGAACTGGCTTTTTCGTTGATCATTTGCGAAAGGACACGCCACTGGTCTGGAGTCAGCTCAGGGAACGATGAGGAGTTGGATGTGGTGGCATGGGCGTTTGTTGGGTTTGCTCCCGAGTTCCTGTTACGGTCGAAAGCGCCACGTCCACCTTGACCACCTCCGCGACTTGCGACTCTGTTTCCTCTTCCTCCACCTCTGTTCTGTGCTCTCTCCTCCCACCATGAAGGAAAGCCAACCAGTTGCCAACAATTGTATTTTATATGGCCACTCCTGCCACAATGAGAACACTGAGAAGATTTCTGATCGCGTGTTCCGGAAAAAGTTGGGGAAGCCGGCGGTTGAAACTCGCGTTTAGCAACAAACCCAACTGCGTTTTGCTGCGACTCGCGTTCTTTAGCCGAGTTCAACCGCTGCTCCTCACGAACCACCTTGGCATAGATTTCACCGAGATCTGCAGAGGCATCTGACGAGATGAAAGCTTGACACATGTTTCCGAAACGAGCCTCGTCCAATCCCATCACGAACTGGTGCGTCTTCTCTTCTTCCCGATCCTTCTCATACTCGACAATCGCACTACATGTGCAAGCAGGAAGAGGCTTGTACAGATCGAGCTCTTCCCAAATCTTGGACAAACGCCCATAGTAGTCCATCACATCATCACCGTTTTGACGACACACAGCCAACTTTTCTTTCAAGTGATGCACACGAACTTTATTCCCCACCGAGAAACGTTTTTTTAGGTTTTCCCACAACTTGTGAGAATCTGTGATGAACATCACTGTTGATCAAACCCGCGGCTCAATGGATGTGCGGATCCAACCGACAATCATGGAGTTCACCGAGAGCCACAAATCAAGCTTGGGATCGTTCGCTAATGGCTTCGGTATGGTTCCCTCCACAAAACCCAACTTCTGCTTCGCACGAAGAGCGTTGGTCATCTCACTCGACCACTTGTTGTAATTCTCGCCGTTGAAGACCACCGAGGTGATTAGAGCACCTGGATAAGAGTAGGGTGTAGGCGTTGTTTCAGCCTCTTTGACGACGGCGGTCGAAGCAGCGGAACCCTTAGAGACAGAAGACTCGTCGCCGCCAACCATGGTGAACACGTTCGAACTTCGAACGAAAAACGAGACAGAGCTAGGTCAAACTTCGAGCTAGCAAGCCAGAGAAACAAGAGAAAAAAGAAAACTGAGGTCTCAGAAGCTTTTGTGCTCTGATACCATGTAAAGATACTTAGAATGAATATTGTATTGATATCGATGGTTTACACAGCATATATATACAAGAGATTAACCCTAGATAAGCTTGCCGTACAAGGCTAATTACACCGTCATAACAAAGCTCAATACTATATCTAAGCCCATTCCCTAATAATTACAATGTAGCAATATATCGAGTTTAAGTGCGTTTCTGAAACCCATCTATCATATCTATCTATCTATCTATTTATCTATCTATCTATCTATCTATCTATCTATCATATCTATCTATCTATCTATCCATCTATCTATCTATCTATCTATCTATCTATCAATCTATCTATCTATCCATCTATCTATCGATCTGTCTATCTATCCATCTATCGATCTATCTATCTATCTATCTATCCATCTATCCATCTATCTATCTATCTATCTATCTATCCATCTATCCATCTAGCCATCTATCTATCTATCTATCTATCCATCTATCCGTCTATCTATCTATCTATCTATCCATCTATCCATCTATCTATCTATCTATCTATCTATCTATCCATCTATCCATCTATCCATCTATCTATCTATCCATCTATCCATCTATCTATCTATCTATCTATCTATCTATCTATCCATCTATCCATCTGCCATCTAGGGATGAATCCATCTATCTATGTAGCCATCGGTCTATCGATCCAGCTATCTATCTATCTA
>NW_006256756.1:5959768-6020849 GCF_000478725.1 Eutrema salsugineum | reverse complement strand
TCTCTCTCTTCTCGCTTTCCGTCTCTCATTCCTTTCCTCGACATAAATTGTATATCTTACAATTGAGACACCTATATTACTTTTGCTCTCTCTCTCTCTCCCTCCCTTTATCTCTGTTCCTCATTTTTTCCTTCCCTCTCTTCCCATCTCTCCTTCTAATTCTCACTACCTCTCTCTCTCAATCACTCCTTATGTATCCTGGTGTCTCCCTCTCCATATTTCTCTTCCTCTCTTTCTCCCTCCCTCTCAGGTCCCTCGCTATCTCTCTCATTCTTTCCCTTTCCCTCTCTCTCTTTCCATCCCTTTTTCTCTTTCTCCAACCTGGCCTCCATCTCTCTCTCTCTCTCTCTCTCTCCATTGATCTCTGATTCCAACTCCATCTCTACCACAGTTTTGACCAAGTCATTACTTAGTAAGTCAGAGAAAAGTCATCTTCTCCTCATCATCTTCCTATTTCTATTTTTTTTCTTCATCGCTTTCATCTTCTTCGTTTTCATGCGACTTCATATTCTTCTGGTTTACCTAAGTCTTTTATATCAATTAAATTCATGTACCTGAAAACTTTACTCTCTTTCTCTCTCCCTCGCTATTTCCCTCCCTATCTTTCTCTCTCTCCTTCTCTCTTTTTCAATATTTCTCTCTAACTATGTCCCTTCCTCTCTCGTCCTGGGAAAACTATCATTGGGGCACGCCTTGTTGAGATCAGTAAAGTCCACGCAAACCTGCCATTTTCCGTTCTTATTTTTAACTACTACGGGGTTTGCGAGCCAATCCAAATATTTTGCTTAGGATATCTATCTGACCTTGAGCAACTTGTCCACTTCTTCATTGACTGCTTTGGCTCGTTTAGGGCCGAGCTTCCTTCTTTTCTGCTTAACCGGCTTGAAATTCGGATCAACGATTAGCTCGTGATATGTTACGTTGATGATTATCCTTGGCATACCGATATTTTTCTTTGAGCAAAGAAATGAGTTTACTTTTCAAGGGTTCATCCATCTTAGCTCCAATCTCCACACACCTTTCTGGGTGCTCTTCGTCTATGCACACCGAGATGACTGGATCGCAGGCTGGCTCGGCACGCATCTCGCGACTCTCTGTGATCTGTAATTGCTATAAAAGTTTGGAGAGCTTGTTTGCAGGCTCCTTATTCGTCATAAACTTATTGCGATCGATATCTGCATGTGCATCAATGACGGGGTTCCTAAGCTTGTGTTCGGTCAGAAAGCTCATGCACGATTCTTTCTAATTTCCCAGATGGTCTTGATATCTCTGGGAGTTGGAAACTTGATGCAGAGATGGTAGGTTGACGGGATGGCTCACTGATATATTCATATCTTAGCATGTTTAGGATTTCACTATTTGGTTCAAATATTGAGTCTCATGCACACATTTAGCTAGTTTTGTTAGAGTTTTTCTTTGGTTTTGCTTTGGTTAGGCTTTGCATTAGGTCCTAGAGTGTCTTGCATTTTTGGAGTGTCTTCAGGTGCTTAGGAGTGATTTGGGAGCAATCTGGAGCTGAGACCTGATGTGGTGTGTCGAGGGGGTTGTCAAGTTTTACCCTAAATGAAATCGATAGCCGCAGGTGCACAGCTGATCGATTGTAGTACTTAGGGATCGAATCCACAGGGAAGGAGGATCTTTCCTGCAAAAGCCTTCGAAAGAAATATAAAGTAAGAAAGTCTAGAACCAGGCAATTTTTGTGAGGGTTTTGGTGGTGTCTTTAAAAAGTAAAAACTAATCTTAACGAGAAAATACGGGAATTAAAATGACCTAATAACTAAACTTAATGAAATCGACTAAAAATGAGAAAAATGGCTAAACCTAATTGCTTAAATGAAAATCGATTAAAGAATAAAGATACTAGACTAAAGCTTGAATAAAAATCGGTGTAAATCTAAAGAAAAGAAGGCGCTGGGTTTCAGGGAAGTTTTCTCAGGGGTATGAACGATTCAAAACATTGTTAGAGAGTAAATTTGATAAGATCTTAGCTTAAAATTTTCGAACTAGAGTCAAGAAGGTATGAATACGCCACTATCGTGATCATAGACAACTATCTTTCTCAACCCTGACCAGTAGGTTTCCACTCTGGCCCTGGAAGAGAAGAGATGCATTATGTTTAAGACTCGTCAGCATTCACAAATTGCCCATAGGTAGGTTTCCACTCCTATGTTTTTTTGCTATCCCAAACTAGATCTGACACCGGATGAACACTTCCGTGTCGCCAAGCATCTGGATCAGATTGTAGTTCATGATGCTACTCTCATGCAGTAAAAATAAATTCAGAAGAAAAAGTTCTAAGATTCGGCTTCAATAGCTCATGGAATCCTCATCGAACATATAAATCCCCATCGAAAATCCCTTAGACCCAACAATAAAACTACTCAGACATGATGAACGATATCAAAAACATAGTATTAAAAAGTAAAGCAATAATCAAAATTGAAAAGAAAGAACAAGGGTTCAAGAGACAAGTCTTTCTCTCCCTAAACCTAAAAACAAAAGCTTAAAGTAAAATTTATTTTAAAGTATTTCGTCTCTCTTCTTCTCTCTTTAAAATCGACCTAAATGATAAGTATTTATAGTCTCCAATGCTCTCTGGTGTCTAGGGTTCCGGAATTGAGGCTGAGAAAATGATATGGGCTTCTGAAATGGGCCTTTGAACTTGGAGTTAGCTGGCCGCGATCGGGATGTGCGTGACCGCGGGGAATGGATAGTTCGCCGCGGTCGGGAAGCTTATGACCGTGGTGAAATGGCTGTTGGCCGCGGGTGGAAATGCTTGCCGGCTGGTTTATGGGTCATCTTGCTCTTTGCGTATCTTTTGATTGAACCGTTGGATTGCCAAGCTGTAAAGTGTGCTGGAAAGCTGATACTTCCATCTTTGAGATCTCCAAATTTGAGCTGGATCAGATGGTGAGAAGGCCTTCAATCGGGGGTGAACTTCGACGGTTTGACTCTGAGCTGAAAATCTGGTTTTCTATCCATTTTGTTAGGCTTTTCCCTAAGTTTCCTGAAAAGAGTTTTGGAACTACAAATACTAGAAAAACGTAATAAAAGTACTTGAAAAAATTAAAAACATAGAAAAAGTATTTCAAAACTAATATGATTCTCCCTGAAATCGACACTCACTAAACTGGATCAAAGGGGATAGCCTTGCACACAAGCGAATTGTATCAAGGTTTGTGGGTTTAGATAAGACTCCAAGGGTTGCGGAAGACCCTTGATGAATGGTTTCCGAATCAACTAAGGATATTACACACCAGAGATGAATCGAAAGGCCTTGAAGGATATTACACACCAACAAGAGAGTTTGATCTTACTTAGAAAAGATTTTGATTAAAAGATAAGATGGTCTCAAAAGAGAGTTTACAAGCGAATATAAAGAGAAACACATGTGAGTCTACAAAGCATTAAAGTGTCTAGGAACTAGTTCTTTGAAAGCTGGCCAAGTTTGAATTCGAATTCTTCTTCACACGCTCCTCCTCTTCTTCTTTGGACTCGGCTGATGGGCTTAGATGTGAGGTGATCCAAACTATGCCTCATTAAAAACCTATCTCAAGAAAACCCCATTGGGACAAAACTTGAGATAGGGAAAAAGAGTACATAGTTGGATCACAAGCCCATTAGCCTTCTTGGACTTGGATCACAACTAGTGTAGTTGTGCCCATCTCTTTTCCCTTCTGTTCCACAAGCGTTCCATGCTTAAGTATTTCCCCAACAGCTTCCTTGAGCCTCTTAGCCTTTGCTCGGGTCATGGGACCTTTTGTAATGAGCAAAGGGTCTTCTTGTTCCATTTCCTGAACCTTGTCTTTGCTCCTTAGCTCCTTAGCTCCTTGCGGTTCTCCATCTGGTTCCCACTTGTTATTGATGCTATCCAAGATCATATCATCCCCCTCTTCTTGGAAAGGATTTGTCCTCAAATCTGGATCATCTGCAAAATAAGGAATCAAGTCAGAAATATTGAAAGAAGAACTTATCTTGTACTTGCCTTGTAGATCAAGTTGATAATCGTTGTCATTGATCTTTCTAACTATCTCAAAGGGTCCATCCACTCTCGGCATCAGCTTAGACTTCCTTTCTGCTGGAAATCTATCCTTCCTTAGGTGCACCCAAACGAGATCTCCCTCTTCAAAGGTAAGCTTGCGTCGGCTTTTGTTAGCGTGCTTGACATATTGCTTTGTTTTCTCCTCTATGTTAGCTCTGGCTTTCTCGTGGATCTGTTTAACAAGCTCTGCTCTTTTCTTTCCATCTAGGCTAGTACTTTCACTCAAAGGAAGAGAGGTTAGATCCAAAGGCGACAAAGGATTAAAGCCATAAACAATTTCAAAAGGCGAGAATTTAGTAGCTGAATGCACTGAATGGTTATATGCGAATTCTACATGAGGCAAACAGTCTTCCCATGCCTTAAGATTCTTTTTAATCAATGCTCGCAATAATGTAGACAATGTTCTATTCACTACTTCAGTTTTTCCATCAGTCTGTGGGTGACAAGTAGTGGAAAACAAGAGCTTTGTACCTAGCTTAGACCATAAAGTTTTCCAAAAGTAGCTTAAGAACTTGGTATCTCGATCAGATACTATGGTCCTAGGCATGCCATGTATTCGAACAATGTCCCTAAAGAACAGATTAGCTACATGCGATGCATCATCAGTCTTGTTACATGCAATAAAATGCGCCATTTTAGAGAACCTATCAACTACAACAAAGATCGAATCCTTTCCAGTCCTAGTTCTAGGCAATCCAAGCACGAAATCCATTGATATATCAGTCCAAGGATGATAAGGAATAGGTAAAGGTGTATACAAACCGTTGGACTGAACCTTAGCTTTAGCTTGCTTACAGGTCGCACATCTTGAGCAAACTCGCTCAACGTCCCTCTTCATGTGAGGCCAGTGAAAATGATCTTGTAATACTTTCAAGGTTTTGGCTATACCAAAATGACCCATGAGTCCTCCTCCATGAGCTTCCCGGACTAACAAGTCTCGAATAGAACAATTAGGGATACACAAACGATTATGAAAGAAAAGAAATCCCTCTTGTCTATGATAATAACCCGAAGCAAACTTAGCACAAGACTCATAAATAGTTTGAAAATCCGAATCAGATGAGTACAGAAGTTTAAGTTGTTCAAAACCAAGAAGCTTAGCATCAAGAGTAGATAATAGAGTGTACCTTCGAGACAATGCATCAGCAACTACATTGTCCTTACCTTTCTTGTATTTGATGACATAGGGAAATGTCTCAATGAACTCAACCCACCTCGCGTGTCTCTTATTAAGCTTTTGCTGTCCTTTAAGATGCTTGAGGGATTCATGATCGGTATGAATGACAAACTCCTTGGGCCACAAGTAATGTTGCCATGTTTGTAAAGCCCTGACCAAAGCGTATAACTCTTTGTCGTAGGTTGGGTAATTGAGAGTGGCTCCTCCAAGATTTTCACTAAAGAAAGCAATCGGTCTCTTGTCCTGCATTAGCACAGCTCCAATTCCTATACCTGAAGCATCACATTCTATTTCAAAAGTTTTAAGGAAATCAGGTAAAGATAATAGAGGGGCATTAGTAAGCTTATGCTTCAAAGCTTCGAACGTGGCTTCTTGAGCTTCTCCCCATTGGAATCCCACATCCTTTTTGATAACTTCTGTAAGAGAGGCGGCTATAGTGCTAAAATCTCTGACGAATCTCCTATAGAACCCTGCCAGGCCATGGAAAATTCTAACTTCACCGACAGTCTTAGGGGTTGGCCAGTCTTTGATGGCCTTGATTTTATCTTCATCCACCTTAACGCCATCTGCACTCACAACAAAACCTAAAAAGACAAGGTTATCTGTTCCAAAGGTGCATTTCTTTAGATTGGCATATAGTTTTTTCCTTTCTTAGCTCATCAAGAACAGCTTTCAAATGCATTACATGCTCATCTAGATTCTTGCTATAGACAAGGATATCGTCGAAATAGACCACTACAAAGACCCCTATGAATGCTCTAAGGACATGATTCATCAACCTCATGAATGTACTAGGTGAATTAGTTAAACCAAATGGCATAACAAGCCATTCATATAAGCCATGTTTAGTCTTAAATGCAGTTTTCCACTCATCTCCTTCTTTCATTCTAATCTGATGATATCCACTTTTAAGATCAATTTTAGAGAATATGTTAGAACCATGCAACTCATCTAGCATATCATCGAGTCTAGGGATAGGGTGACGATACTTTACAATGATATTATTGATGGCTGTGCAATCTACGCACATTCGCCAGCTCCCATCCTTCTTAGGCACAAGCAGAACCGGTACTGCACAAGGACTCATGCTTTCTCATATGTGTCCTTTCTCCATTAGTTCATCGACTTGTCTTTGTAACTCCTTTGTCTCAACCGGATTGGTTCTATAAGCAGGGCGATTAGGCAATGAAGCACCAGGCATGAAATCAATCTGATGTTCAATGCCTCTAAAAGGAGGTAACTCTTTAGGATTATCTTCAGGGAAGACATCATTGTATTCCTGCAAAAGAGTTTGAATTTTACTCGGCAAAACCGGTGTGAGGTTAGTCATATTGGTGAGAGCCTCCTTAAACACAAATAAAAGAACCGGTTGGTTAGAACTAAGAGATCTTTTGACATCACCAGCCCTCAGGTAGAAGTTAGATGCTTTAGTAGGCGGCTTTGTCTTTTGCTTTAGCTGCATTTGATCTTGGTAGACTTCTTGTGGCGTCAAAGGTATGAGGGTTGTCTTCCTGCCTTTAAAAATAAAGGAATACTTGTTAGTAAACCCATCATGAATAACCTTTCGATCCGATTGCCATGGCCGGCCTAGAAGTATGTGTCCTGCGTCCATGGGCAACACATCACACTGTTTCTCGTCTTCATATCCTCCAATAGTAATAGGGACCATGACACGGCTGTTGACCTTTAATTCCCCATCATTATTCAACCAGTTGAGCTTATAGGGTCGGGGGTGCTTCTCGGTGGCTAGGTTGAGCTTTTGAACCATCTCTTGACTGGCTACGTTGGTGCAGCTACCGCCATCTATGATGAGACTACAAACTTTTCCTTGTACAAGGCACCGGCTATGAAACAAATTCTCTCTCTGCTCCTCTTCCATAGCTTTGGCTTGCACGCTTAGAGACCTTCTTGATACAAGTAAGGAGCTTTGAGCAGGAAGCTCTTCATGTTCAGAATGAGATTCGGCTTCAGACTCAGCTGTTGATTCCCATTCACCATCGTCTTTGAGTATCATGATCTTCTTATTCGAACACTCGTTTGCGTAATGCCCTCTTCCAAGACACTTGAAACACTTAACGTCTCTGGTTCTTGTTGGCCCCATAGCTTTGTTTCGGTTATCTGATACCGAAGTGAATGACTTAGGTTCTTCTTTAGAGACACCAGCTGGCTTCTCTTCTTTTGATACTGAACTCGGCTTCTCCTCTCTAGAATATCTTGGTTTAGTAGGCATTCCTCCAGCTCCATAAACGGTTTTGGTGTTTCTCCTCTTGAGCTGTTGTTCTATGAGGATGGCCTTATGCAACATATCTTCTAATTCCTCATATTGCTGCATCTCAAGATTGTCTTGAATCTCTCTGTTCAATCCTCCTAAGAAACGAGACATAGTGGCTTCAGCATCTTCTCGAATATCAGCTCGTAGCATCAAGGTCTCCATGTCTTGATAGTAATCTTCAACAGATCGGTTGCCTTGTGTGAGCCGTCTAAGTCTTTGGTGCAATTCTCTATGGTAGTGACTTGGCACAAACCTTTTTCTCATGAGAGATTTCATCTCCTCCCAAGTATCAATAGGAAATTGCTGATTTCTTCTTCTAGTCGTAACAACCTGATCCCACCAACAAAGAGCATAATCGTAGAACTCGGTAGTGGCTATCTTCACTCGATTAATCCCGGCGAATTGTTGGCAATTGAACAACAATTCGATCTTCTTTTCCCACTCTAAGTAGGCATCAGGGTCGTTTTTGCCGTGAAAAAGAGGGATCCTGAGTTTAACTCCTCCAAAACCCTCTTGAACTCGTTCTTCCTTGTGTCGCCTATGCCTTCTTCGACTGTCTCTTGAGGAACTACTAAGAAGACCGTAATAATCTGCATATAAGACAATAGAAAACAAGAGTGCATGTGGTTTGAAAGAGGATTGGTTAAGGTGGGGAACTAGCTAAAGATGAACTAGCCATTCAGGATCAACAGAGAGTGGTAAAAATGGTGAAGGAGTCCTGAATGTATGATTCGTTTTCCTGGTCTAATGCTTCAATGAGAGAATTAAGTCCAAGTTAAGCCCAAATAAAACAGAGCTAGTGTATTCCTTCATCTAAATCGAAATCATTCAAATTCCCTTGGGGTACTTCGTTTCAAATGTGCTTAGCTACCGCCTAGTCTAGTCCTAAATCATGAATGAGCATGTCACTAGGAATAGTCTAAAAGCACACAGTCAACTATCATTGATTCATGTTCATCATTCCCTTTAAAACGTATTTTGTTTTGAAAATCGATTTTGAAAAACTTTAAAGAAAATGCAAAAAGTGTAGATAATGCAAGACTCATGAAAGAAAAGTAGTTAGAAAGGGATGGAACCTCCCCTAGACTTAAATCACACTGTCCTCAGTGTGAAACAAGTCGAGATTGGGTGAGAAAAATGCATAGATAATCGAATTTGGTAAGGCCAAAGAGAACTTACCTGGATCCGGGATGCTGGTGGAGATGGACCGTTCATTCGATGAGGTTTGGGAAGGTGATAGGTGGTGATGGAAGGTGGTGGGAAGTGATGAATGAGGTGGAGTGGGGCTTGGTGAGGTAAAATAAGGTGAAGTGGGTGGTTTGGGGTCGGACATCATCTGAACGACCATCTGCCGCAGTCAAGAGTCACGCAACCGCGGCAAACTGGTGCTCGGTCGAAGAGGTGTTTCCCGCGGTCAGGACGCCTGTGACCGCGGGGGCTTAATTGCGGCCTGTTTCCTGATTCTCCTTGGTTCCTCCTGGGCCGAGCAGTCAGGGACCATCCTTCTTTTTGTTTTTTTTTGATTTTTTGTTTTTTTTGGCTTTTTTGTTTTCTAAGAAACACCTGAAACTAAGAAAAAGAAAAAGATCAATAGAAAAAGAAAGAAAAATCCTAAAGAAAACAATATCTAAATGGGTTGCCTCCCATTAAGCGCTTCTATTTTAAGTCGTTTAGCTCGACTTTGGTGTAGGACGTGGCTTAGTCCTTAATAGGCAATGTCTTGGGACAAGCCCACTTTGCTTCTCCCTGTCTTTCCTTTGTATATCCTTATAACTCCATTCCCAATTGTAAACTTTATCCTTAGGTTTGAGATGGTAGTCTCCTCCAGGATCAAAAATCAGTCTTGGAGCTCCTTTGAGGGATGAGTCTTCAACACCACTTGTAATAGGAGAACGTCTTAGATGCTTGTATGATGAGGTGAATAAGGTCTCTCTCACTTCATGACATTGAACCATGTTTCAAGATACAAGGACAGATGATTCTTTATGATCTGAAGTGGTGGAGATGGTTAAGCATCCAAGGTGAGGACAATTTGGTTGGAGAGGTGTCGCCATGGCTTGAACTGTTGGAGAATTGGTAAAAAAAGCATTGGCCGCGGGTGGAACTGTCGTGACCGCGGTGAAAGGTGGTTTGGGCGCAGGTGCAAGTGTCGCGACCGCGGAGAACATAGGTTGGCCGCTGATAGTGCACTCGCGACCGCGGTGCCGAATGTCCGAGGAGAGGTGTCCAGATCCTCTTGCTTCTTGTCTCCAATTCTTTTTCCTTGAGGAGGGTCTTTGGAAAAGAGTCTTGAGAGCCATTTAAGCTTCACTCTTGCTTCAATTAAGTCTCCATCACATCTCATATGAGCATTAGTTGAAGGTATACATAAGGAAGTACCTTTGTTCATCAAGCTTGTAAATCCGGCGTTTTCTTTGGGTGCTCTTCTTTCTATAACGTATCCAACATCTTTTGTAGTTCCTCCAGAGTCAAATATTGGATCATCTACGCTGCTTATTGTCAGACAATGAGAGTTCCTTGTATGAACCGCCGGATATGAGGTTTTCTTGTTGATCTTTATGAAACTCATACATTGATTCGGGTAGTCGATGAGTGTTTCAACAGATGCCAGGAACGAAGTACCAAATATCAAGGGTTTTGTTCCATCCTTTCTCATCTCCAAATCATGGAAATCAGTTGAAACAAGACAAACTTCCCCTTGAAAAAGCATTTCGGATCTGAAACCGAGTGGAACTGCACCAGAAAAACCTCTATAGTGAATGTAAATCTTAAAAGAATGAAAAATCAAAATACCTATATTCTCTGCAATGGTCTTTGGTATGAGATTCACATCGGGTCCAATATCACAAAGAGAATCACGAAATTTCACTCCCTTGATTGATAATAGGGCATCGAACTTCTCGGGATCCTTAGTCTTAGAAAGCGCCTGCAATTGTGGTTTTGATGTCACCATTAGTGTCTCATCTTTCACGTGGTCTGTCTTACAGTCAAGATGGTGAGGATCTGAAGGAGAAAAAGGCTTTGGTTCATCAAGAGGAAGTGACTTATGATCTTGTTTGTCATCTCCAAAACACTTGAATGAATCAGTAGAGACGAGATCGTCACTAGGGTTAGAAATAGGTTCTCCTTTTTCTTGATGACTAGCTTCCATGACGTGATGATCCAAAGGAATTTCATTTGATGGCCTCTTTCTAACAAACTTGATGGAGGATTCTCCATCTACTTCACAAGCTACCCAATACCCGTCATCCATAGATTCATTGAGCTCTTGATGCATATCATCAATCTCGGTTTGGGAGACAAACAACATATCTTCATCAAAGAGAGGATCATGGCTATCTCCGTGGGCATTGTAAGTTGAATAAGGGTCGTGGTCCTTGTAGAATCCTTGTTCCTCTAAAACTTCGCGAATTGATTTATTGTGGCTGCGAAGTCCTCTTGTTTGGTGATTCATTGAGGAGAGATCACGAATGTATTGTGCTTCTCGGCGTCGAGTGGCTTGAGGAGTGTCGTAAAAACCTCCCTCATAGTAGTAATTTCGTTTCATATGGTTCATTGCCTCATAATCTGAAACAAGAAGAACCAAAAAAAAAAGAAGGAAATATGCAGAAAAAGGGTTCTAGAGTCGATTTACCAACCTTTCTTAGGGTTTTGCGGAAAAAAACGCGTGCCTTCCCCGGCAACGGCGCCAAAAACTTGATGTGGTGTATCGAGGGGGTTGTCAAGTTTAACCCTAAATGAGATCAATAGCCGCAAGTGCACAACTGATCGTTTGTAGTACTTAGGGATCGAATCCACAGGGAAAGAGAATCTTTCCTGCAAAAGCCTTCGAAAGAAATATAAAGTAAGGAAGTCTAGAACCAGGAAATTTTTGTGAGGGTTTTGGTGGTTTCTTTAAAACGTAAAAACTAATCTTAACGAGAAAATATGAGAATTAAAATGACCTAATAAATAAACTTAATGAAATTGACTAAAAACGAGAAAAATGGCTAAACCTAATTGCTTAAATGAAAATCGATTAAAATAGTAAAGATACTAGACTAAAGCTTGAATAAAAATCGGTGTAAATCTATAGCAAAGCAGGTGCTGGGTTTCAGGGAAGTTTTCTCAGGGGTATGAATGATTCAAAACATTGCTAGAGAGTAAATTTGATAAGATTTTAGCTTAAACTTTTCGAACTAGAGTCACAGACGTATGAATACGCCACTGTCGTGATCATAGACAACTATCTTTCTCAATCCTGACCAGTAGGTTTCCACTCTGGCCCTGGAAGAGAAGAGATGCATTATGTTTAAGACTCGTCAGCATTCACAAATCGCCCATAGGTAGGTTTCCACTCCTATGTTTGTTTTGCTCTCCCAAACTAGATCTGATACCGGATGAACACTTTTGTGTCACCAAGCATCTGGATCAGATTGTAGTTCATGATGCTACTCTCATGCAGTAAAAATAAATTCAGAAGAAAAAGTTCTAAGATTCGGCTTCAATAGCTCATGAAATCCTCATTGAACATATAAATCCCCATCGAAAATCCCTTAGACCCAACAATAAAACTACTCAGACATGATGAAAGATATCAAAACATATTTTTAAAAAGTAAAGCAATAGTCGAAATTGAAAAGAAAGAACAAGGGTTCAAGAGACAAGTCTTTCTCTCCCTAAACCTAAAAACAAAAGCTTAAAGTAAACTTTATTGTATAGTATTTCGTCTCTCTTCTTCTCTCTTTAGAAACGACCTAAATGATAAGTATTTATATTCTCCAATGTTCTCTGGTGTCTAGGGTTCCGGAATTGAGGCTGAGAAAATGATATGGGCTTCTGAAATGGGCCTTTGAACTTGGAGTTAGCTGGCCGCGATCGGGATGTGCGTGACCGCGGGGAATGGATAGTTGGCCGCGGTCGGGGAGCTTCTGACCATGGTGAAATGGCTGTTGGCCGCGGGTGGAAATGCTTGCCGGCTGGTTTATAGGACATCTTGCTCTTTGCGTATCTTTTGATTGAACCGTTGGATTGCCAAGCTGTAAAGTGTGTGGAAAGCTGATACTTCTATCTTTGAGATCTCCAAATTCGAGCTGGATCGGACGGTGAGAAGGCCTTCAATCGGGGGTGAACTTCTGAAGGTTTGACTCTGAGCTGAAAATCTGGTTTTCTATCCATTTTGTTAGGCTTTTCCCTAAGTTTCCTGAAAAGAGTCTTGGAACTACAAATACTAGAAAAACGTGATAAAAGTACTTGAAAAAATTAAAAACATAGAAAAAGTATTTCAAAACTATCCATAAAAGTGGTCAAAATACAGTGTTATCAAAACCATGGAGAAACCCTCACCAATGTGCATCAAGATAGACAAGCGCTTTGGAGCTGACAATACCTCTACAAGATCACCTGAGACGGAGTACCTTCACTGCGATTCAGCCTCCGGTGTATTCATTAAGAATCAAGAAGAGTGAGTCTAGTTTCCAGAAAATTTGTAATCCGACAATTTGGAGTTGTGATCTGAGAGATATCACAAACGGAGAAATACATGTCTAGCAGACGATCAGGACCTATGCAATGTGCCTCAAAGAACCGGTGTGACAGAAGCCTTGGCGACGTAAAAAGGACTCAAAATCTTCACAAAAGTTGGAGCTGAATGAGTCATCTGGATCATGGTGTTGGAAGATCAAGAATTGTACCAACGAGCAGGGAGTTATGCAAGATTTGGTGCAAGCAGTCTATGTTCATATCGAGAACAATATCGCCCAGAACTTGGTCGATATGACCTTGGTCCCTTGATGATTTTGCTTGGATTTTTGGAGCTCGAATCACTGAATGAATGTATAGCATAATATCGAGATGTTTGAGCTCGATATTGATCCCCTGAAGCTGCATTCTTCACCTTGCCGAAAGAATATCTATAGAATATCGAGATATTTCTGGTCGATATTTCCTATTAAGAACCTCTTTGGAGCATCTAGAGCATAATATCGAGATGTTTATTGTCGATATAACCTTGGTCCAACACGTTTTATTGGGTTTTTTTGGGTCAATACCCGCTTTGTTCGGGTTGGAAATGGTGTGTTCATCATGATTAGTGAGTAGTCTCCTTTTTAAGCTTTTGGGTGTGTAGATTAGGGTGCTTAGATGGCTGATCCTTGATGATTAGGGTTTACATTCCTCTTTCCTTTCTCTTTTAGTTTCTCCTAATGCCAGATTTCCTTGAGAAAGTGAAATCTGGGTTCATAGGCATTTCATGCACCAAAAGTGTTTGATAAAATGTCTGAATGAGCTAAATGAGAGTTTAATGTATCTTTCACATGAGAATGCTTGTTATATCATTAAATGGTAGTTAGAACTGGTTATTAATGCTTGTTGATTTATCTTTTCACTAATGAGAATTAGATATTGATTAGCTAATTAACATGGTAATTATCATCATGAGAGTGAGTTAATTGAAATTAGAGTTCTTAGCCAAATGTCTTCTTGCTTGCTTTAATATCTTGGATCAACATTGAATGCACCATAATCCATGATCACACCTAGATGCTTATCTTCTTATCATTGCTTAATCTTGTTTAGGCTGCTAGTTTGATTGTTAATCATTGCTTGTTTTATATTAATCATTAGTTTAGTCTTGTTTGATCATAACCCCACTTGTTTGACTGGGATTAGTATAGATTCATATAGTTTTCGTGTCTAGAACTCTCCAAATGGTTTGATACCTCAAATACTACAATGATATAAGTAGTTGAGGAATTGATCTTGAATTGAAAAATTTCTACTATCAATTTGGCGATGTTGCCAATTGGAAAAATATTATAGCATTAGAACTTTGGATCTTCTTCAGATCAAGTCATTGTTTTCTTTTGTTTTACTAAGCTTTTATTTGCACTATGTTAATGTATATCACTAAGAGCATGCATCTCTTTGAGATGATGAACTTTCTCTTTTTCATTGTTACTAACTTGTCTTCCTTGATTCTCTTGAGCTTTGAAGAGAAATGGAAAGACAAGTTCTACTGAGCTGTTGGAGATGGACGACCACAAGAGCATTATTCAAGCTCCAAAACCTCAACAAATGCCAGAACTTTACTCAGTGGGAAGGTGAACCTTGGAACTGTTTTTTTTTTGTTATAAAAGACATCCATGCAGCTTCTAGAGACAAAGTTCAGATTGTTGCTGAAGAGAAGGCCAAGCAGAAGCTCAAGAAAGAAGAAAAATATATTTAGCCGCCAGCATATTTGGCTCCAAGTCTCTGTGATGAGTTTTAACATTTTGAGATGAAGTATGTGGGGATTTGTGGAAAGCCTCTTGAAGCTTGTAAGAAAAAGAAAGCTTGATCTTGAGTTCATTGATGGTGAAAAGTTCTTTAGTGATGATGAGGATTGCTTGAAACTTCAATCTTCTACACAAATGAGGAAAGAAGTTTCTTGCAAAGTGGTTCAAGAGAAAGGTGAAAGTCCTAAGTCTAAGAAAAAGAAGCCTAAAGAAGATCACTCTCCTACCATTGCCAAGAAGAAACCAAGCAAGACAAAAGAGGAAAAAACTTTGCTAGACAAATCCTCCACTATCACTCTCATTCCATTGACTCATCAAGATGGCGTGATTGAGTATAAGGTCAAGTGTAGAGGAGGGTCTAAGCCATTTCCAAGTTCAGAGCAGTTCTCACTCAAGAGCTGAAGGACAAAGGCTAAGATGGTATTGAGGAGTTCACAAAGAAAGTGGTGAGGCTTGAATTCAAAGAAAATTCAGAGAGCTTCACTACTCTCTCTCTCTCACTAAGCAAAAGGTATAGAAAGTAAAACTTAGTGACTTAAAACAAAGTGCACTTGGGAGAAATTCTCAGGTCTATCTTGATTAGATAATTAACATGACAATTACAATCATGAGAGTGAGTTAATTGAAATTAGAGTTCTTAGCCAGAGGAAATGTCTTCTTGCTTGCTTTAACATCTTGGATCAACATCGAATGCACCCTAGAGGCTTATTTTCTTATCATTGCTTAATATTGTTTAGGTTGCTAGTTTGATTGTTAATCATTGCTTGTTTTATATTAATCATTAGTTTAGTCTTGTTTGATCATAACCCCACTTGTTTGACTTGGATTAGGATAGATTAGTATAGTTTTGGTTTCTAGAACTTTTCAAATGGTTTGATACCTCAAATACTACAATGATATGAGTAGAAGAGGAACTGATCTTGAATTGAAAAATTCCTACTATCACTCTCAACGCGTTGACCCACGAGGTTCTCATGATCACGTTGTAGATCGCGGGATGGTCTACTACAGAAAATTCGACAATCTTTGTAACCCATCCGGCTTGGACAGGGAGTCTGATGGTTCCCATCGTCATGGTTGTTTCTCCAGAAAATCTGGTTAAGGGTTTATGAGTGGCAGTCACATCGGAGAGGTTGATTCCTATTCTTTTGAGAGTCTCTCTGAAGATAACGTCCACCAAGCTCCCAGTGTTGATTAATACCTTTTCCACATCGTGGTCTCTGATCGTCAGCTCGATCACTAAGGAGTTGGTGTGCGGCCTATCTTTCACTTCTGTCTCTTCCTTGGCAAAGGAGATTATAGTATTCGGAAAGTCTGTTGGTTCAGTCAAGTTTTTCTTGGCCTTGATCTTTCGTTACTAAGCTTATATGGAAGACATTGTATCATGGTAATACTGGAATCCACCCATTATCATGTTGATTCTTTGTCTAAGCTCGGGTCATTCTTCGGCTTCACATCTCCTGTCCCATTTCGTGTTGTCGCCTCGTCGAGGAGGCTCCATTGTTTCCACCACGCCATTCTGCTCAACTCACTCTTTGGGTTTAGTGGGAGCGAGGTCTTTGAGACAGACTGCGTTTTGGATTTCTCCAGCTGCCATTTTAGCGGCGAGCTTGGCGCCAAGGGTTCGGCATTGTGCCATTGAATGCCAATGAGTTCGGTGGTACTTGTAGTAAGCTTTCTTGTCGTAGTTGCTGGGCTTCCTTATCCAAGTGTTGCTGTGCGGCTCGCCTCTTCCGCGGCCAGCGCCTACCTGATAGTTATGGACGCCGCCGATTCTTGGTTTCTCAGTACTCTTCATAATCGCATAGCTCGCGGGATTTACTTTTCTCGCAGGTCGCGTCAGGATTGAGCTCCAGATCGCTGGTTTTGTTGTTTCATACTGCTCATCCAAGTTCTTCATTTCTTCCTCGTTCACGAATAAGTCTGATGACTGATGCAAGGCATCCTGGATTGTTTGCAGTGGGTTCAGCGCCATCTCCCGTTGAAACTCAGATTTATACCACATGGATCGCTTTAGGGCTTCGAGGGTGGCCTTGTCGCTTATTCTTTCTATTTTCGATACGACGGCTTTAAATCTTGCCATGTAATCCCAAAGCGGTTCATTTGGTCCTTGAGATAACGTCCATAAATCGACGTCGGAGGTTCCTCGGTCCATGAACATCAAGTACTGCTTAAGGAATAGAACGGAGAGCTGTTGGAAACTGTTGATTGAATTGCGCTCTTGTCTCGAGAACCATTTCCAGCGTGGCTCCTTTGAGGTGTTCCACAAACAGCAAGAAAAAACTGGCATCCCTCTCTTGCTCAGTCAGATAAGCCGCATTCCTTGTGAAGGCAACGTCTCATTGCTATGCGGAAGGCCGTGATATATGCTTTTGGATCTGTGGTTCCTTCGTAAAAAGGAATTCTGACTTTTCCCGGTTCGGGAATCCTAGTCCTGTGATCCTAGCCGTAAACGGCGGTCTTAAAGTTTATTCAAGCATTCGATCAATTTCCGGCGCGATGCTTATCACGTTGTGCATTTGGGATTGTAAAGCTTGGATCTCGGCGACTGTCCGAGCAATTGAGGCTCGGAGCTCTACCATCTCTTGAGCTTGGGCACGGGTCGTTCTCCTTGGTGCGCCAAGTCACCTTTGCCCTTCTCTTCTCGGCTCGTCCTCAAACTCCGTTTGCTTGACCCATTGAAAGTTCTCCTCTTCTTCGGTCAGATTGTTTTTACGGCTCGGGTCGACATCTCTATCATTCTGGATTTTGTTAAGCGCCGAGGCAAGTTCATCTCTAGTGATTCTCTCAGCTGATGTTGCCTTCGCTCTGTTGAGCGTCCAGATTGATGATGTCTGCAAAGTCTTCGTCTCCTGGACGCCTAATATTTCGGCGAAGCAGAGGCGGATCGGTGATGTTTGGCCGGGTTGCTGCTGGAATCTGTTCATCGAAGGGGCGAAACATCGGAGGTGCCCTGGGATTCCTTGTGCCGTCGCCAGTTGTTCCTACAGAGGTTGAGAAATCGGATCGGAGATTCTGGCTCTCCAAGTCGGGTGTCGCCTTTTGGTTGCCATCGCATCGAGTCTTTCTGTGATCATCTCGTTTCTCTTGTCCTGCTCCTCGATCTTCTTCATCAGAGTGGCCAGCATGCTCTTTATCTCGTCCTGAATTTCAGTGGTTGTCATCGTGTTTGCTGGGGGATCATCCTTATTCATGTTGTGGTCGTTGTTGTTGTTGTCGTCTCCGGATGCGTCGGTCACCATATTCCTCAGATCTCCAGTTCTTGACGATTTTTAGCAAGAAAATTTTTATTCCCCACAGACGGTGCCAAATTTCCCATAAATAGACCCTCTCTTCGGGTATTCACATGGGCCGAAAGCAAAGGCCCTTATCCATGTAGGTGTCCAAGAATAATGTGTTATAGTTTCGCATAGTAGGTGGATCGTACTTGAGACGTGTTGGCGCTCCAAGCCCGTCTCCTTACCACTTGACCACAAAACCTTGGACTTATTATTATATATTTTAATAGAAATTTGTGTGTACATTGTTTAAAATTTTTTATAATAATATATAATAAAAAAACAACATTAGATGTGAGACTTAAGAGATAAATAGCAATTGAAAATAATTGGTAAAAATAGAGAAAAAATGATACAAATAATTTTAAGAAACATATCTAAGAAAACCGTACTTTAAAATTTCTATAACTTTTAAAAAACTTTTACATCTGTATATTATCGGGTATCTTATCAATGTATAAGGTCTGAGACAAGAAAATTATTTTAACTTTTATTAATTAAAAAGAATCACGTTTTTTAACACGTATTAAATCACGATAGAAAATATAACACGACTCTTCCAATTAAAGGGCCATATTTTTTATTTTGCTGATTCAGACCATTATTTGTATTGAAGAGATTCATGCACATAAGTCACATATCTAAAACAACTGTGCTTTAAAATTTTTATAATTTTTTACAGCTGTATATTATCGAGTATCTTATCAATATATAAAAAATTGAGACAGTAAAATTATTTTAATTTTTAGTAAATAAAAAGAGTCACGTTTTTTAACTCGTATTAAATCACAATAAAAAGACAACACGACGCTTCCAATTAAAAGGCCACATTTTTTTTTTGCTGACTCAGACTATTATTTTTATTGAATAGATTCATGCACATAAGTCACATATCTAAAAAACTGTGCTATAAAAATTTTATAATTTTTTTTACAGCTGTATATTACCGAGTATCTTATCAATATATAGAAATTTAAGACAATAAAATTATTTTAATTTTTAGTAAATAAAAAGAGTCACGTTTTTTAACTCGTATTAAATTAAATCACAATAAAAATACAACATGGCGCTTCCAACTAAAAGGGCACATTTTTTTTGCTGACTCAGGCTATTATTTTTATTGAATAGATTCATGCACATAAGTCATATATCAAAAAAACTGTGCTTTGAAAATTTTATAATTTTTTTACAGTTGTATATTATCAAATATCTTATCAATATATAGAAATTTGCAACAGTAAAATTATTTTAATTTTTAGTAAATAAAAAGAGTCCTGTTTTTTAACACGTATTAAATCACAATAAAAATACAACACGATGCTTCCAATTAAAGGGCCATATTTTGTTTTTGCTAACTCAGACCATTATTTTTATTGAATAGATTATACACCTAAGTCACATATCTAAGAAAACTGTGCTTTAAAATTTTGATTATTTTTGAAAGTTTTTTACAGCTGTATATTATCGAGTATCTTATCAATAAATAGAAATTTAAGACTATTAAATTATTTTAATTTTTACTAAATTAAAAAGTTATGTTTTTTAACTCGTATTAAATCACAATTAAAACACAATACGACACTTTCAATTAAAGGGCCACATTTTTTATTTTGCTGATTCAGACCACTATTTTTATTAAATAAACACATAAGTCATAACAAATTATTCATCCTTGGGCTATATTATACTATAAGTTGGTTAAAAATTATTTTAATGCCACAAAATTTATGCTTATATACAATATATACAAGTATCCTAAATGTGTGTTAATTCAACTACCTTACAAAGTTAGTTTACAATACCACAAAGTCCATAATTACTGAGTTACTCACATTTTATTTCACATGGTCCATGCATTTATTCACACATATGTGATGTATGTATCAATGTATGTCACATCATAGCATTTGTATTTTATGTTCTATCTATCCCTTCTGTCTCTTCTTTTGGAAAGGAGATTATAGTATTCGGAAAGTCTGTTGGTTCGGTCCAGTTTTTTTTGGCCTCGATGTTTCGTTGATAAGCTTTTATGGAAGACACCGTCTCATGGTAATACTGGATTCCACCCATTATCATATTGATTCTTTGTCTAGGCTCGGGTAATTCTTCGGCTTCACCTCTCTTGTCCCGTTTCATGTTGTCGCCTCGTCGAGGAGGCTCCATTGCTTCCACCGCGTCATTCTGCTCGGCTCACTCTTTTGGTTCAGTGGGAGCGAGGTCTTTGAGACAGACTGTGTTTTGGATTTCTCCAGCTGCTATTTTAGCGGCGAGCTTGGCACCAAGGGTTCGGCATTGTGCCGTTGAATGCCAATGAGTTTGGTGGTATTCGCAGTATGCTTTCTCGTCGTAGTTGCTTGGCTTCCTTATTCAAGTGTTGCTGCACGGCTCGCCTATTCTGCGGCCAGCGCCTACTTGATAGTTATGGACGCCTCCGATTCTTGGTTTCTCCGTACTCTGCATAGTCGCATTGCTTGCAGGATTTCCTTTTCTCGCAGGTCGCGTCAAGATTGAGCTCTGGATCGCTGGTTTTGTTGCTTCATACTGCTCATCCGAGTACTTCATTTCTTCCTCGTTCACGACTAAGTCTGATGACTGATGCAAGGCATCCTGGATTGTTTGCAGTGTGTTCAGCTCCATCTCTCGTCGAAACTCAGATTTGTACCATAGGGATCGCTTTAGGGCGTCGAGGGCGGCCTTGCCGCTTAGTCTTTCTACTATCAATACGACGGCTTTAAATTTCGCCATGTAATCTAAAAGCGGTTCATTTGGTCCTTGAGATAACCACTACAAGAAAACAAGGTTCAATCCCACGGAAATATCAGTTGTAAAATGGTGGGAATAGGCCATTTCCAACTATTTTCCAACAAAACTAAAATGGTGGGAAATCGATCATTGCAAATTTAAATTAGTGGGAAAAGGAAATTTCCCACCGAAATTTCTGTTACAATAACGGTGGAAAATATCGGTGGGAAAATTGTCGGAAATTAGCCACCGTTTCGCGACGGTGAACCAACCAAATATTCCCACGGTTTACTAACTAAATATTCCCATGGTTTGTCAACCAAAAACTCCCATTATTTTCCCACGGTATCTGCATTAATAATCTCCCACTATTTTCCCACTATTTAGTATGTAAATCCAAATTTTTTGCTAATTAATATTTTAAATTGCAAAATTTCTTAATTAAATTACCATTTCTTACATAAAATTCCATAGATGATAAGTTTCATAACATAGCAGTCTTCAAAACCAAAAAAAAACATAAGCTAAACGTTAACTTAAAAAAGTCTTCAAAACATACATAAACTCCTAAAGAATTTTACTCTTGAGTGTCATCTTGGGTTGCATCTGCATCATCCTCTTCAAGCAACTCTTGAGTGTCATCTTGGGTTGCATCTTCAAGTTAACGTCCATAAATCGGCGCCAGAGGTTCCTCGGTCCATGAACATCGAGTACTGTTTAAGGAATAGAGCGGAGAGCTGTTGGAAACTGTTGATTGAATAGCGCTCTTGTCTCGAGAACCATTCCGTGCGGCTCTTTTGAGGTGTTCCAAAAACAGCAAGAAAAAACCGGCATCCCTCTCTTGCTCGGTCAGATTAGCCGCATTCCTTATGAAGGCACGTCTCATTGCTATGCGGAAGGCCGTGATATATGCTTTTGGATCTGTGGTTCCTTCGTAAAAAGGAATTCTGACTTTTCCTGGTTCGGGAATTCTAGCCTCCGTGATCCTAGTCGTAAACTGCGGTCTTTAAGTTTCTTCAAGCATTCGATCAATTTCCGGCGCAACGTTTGGGATTGTACGGCTTGGATCTCGGCGACTGTCCGAGCCATTGAGGCTTGGAGCTCTTCCATCTCTTGAGCTTGGGCACGGGTCGTTCAACTTGGTGCGCCAAGTCGCCTTTGCCCTTCTCTTCTCGGCTCGTCCTCAAACTCCGTTTGCTCGACCCATTGAAGGTTCTCCTCTTCTTTGGTCAGGTTGTTTTTACGTCTCGGGTCGACATCTCTATCAGTCTGGATTCCGTTAAGCGCGAGGCAAGTTCATCTCGAGTGATTCTCTGAGCTGAGCCAGTTTACTGTGGATCCATGTTGCCTTCGCTCTGTTGAGCGTCCAGATTGATGATGTCTTCAAAGCCTTCGTCTCCTGGACGCCTAAGATTTCGGCGAATCGGAGACGGATCGGTGATGTTTGGCCGGGTTGCTGCTGGAATCTGTTCATCGAGGGGGCAAAACATCTGAGGTGCCCAGGGATTCCTCGTGCCGTCGCCAGTTATTTCTACAAGGGTTGAGAAATCGGATCGAAGATTCTGGCTCTCCAAGTCGGGTGTCGCCTTTTGATTGCCATCGCATCTAACCATTCTGTGATAGTCTCGTTTCTCTTGTCCTGCTCCTCGATTTTCTTCTCAGAGTGGTCAGCATGCTCTTTATCTCGTTCTGAGTTTCAGTGGTTGTCGTTGTTTTTGTTCGGGATCGTACTTATTCATGTTGTGGTCGTTGTTGTTGTTATCGTCTCCGGATGCGTCGGTCACCATATTCCTCGGATCTCAAGTTCTTGACGATTTTTAGTAAGAAAATTTTGATTTCTCACAGACGATGCCAAATTTTCCATAAATAGACCCTCTCTCCGGGTATTCACATGGGTCGAAAGCAAAGGCCCTTATCCATGTAGGTGTTCAAGAATAATGTGTAATCGTTTCACATCGTAGGTGGATCGAACTTGAGACGTGTTGACGTCACAAGCCCGTCTCCTTACCACTTGACCACAAAACCTTGGACTTATTATTATATATTTTAATGGAAATTTATGTGTACATTGCTTTTAATATATAATAAAAAGCAACAACTTGAGATGTGAGACTTGAGAGATAAATAGCAATTGAAAATAATTGGTAAAATAGAGAAAAAATGATACAAATAATTTTAAGAAACATATCTAAGAAAACCGTATTTTAAAACTTCTATAACTTTTAAAAACATTGACAGCTATATATTATCGAGTATCTTATTAATATATAAGGTCTGAGACAAGAAAATTATTTTAACTTTTATTAAATAAAAAGAATCATGTTTTTTAACTTGCATTAAATCACGATAAAAAATATAACACGACTCCTCCAATTAAAGGGCCACATTTTTTATTTTGCTGACACAGACCATTATTTGTATTGAATAGATGCATGCACATAAGTCGTATATCTAAATTTCTGTGCTTTAAAATTTTTATAATTTTTTTACAGCTGTATATTATCGAGTATCTTGTCAATACATAGAAATTTAAAACAATAAAATTATTTTAATTTTTAGTAAATAAAAAGAGTTACGTTTTTTTAACTCTTATTAAATCACAATAAAAACACAACAAGATGCTTCCAATTAATGGGCCATATTTTTTTTTGCTGACTCAGACCATTATTTTTATTGAATAGATTCATGCACATAAGTCATATATCTAAAAAACATGTGCTATTTAAAACTTTATAGTTAATTTTTACAGCTGTATATTATCGAGTATCTTATTTATATATAAAAAATTTGAGACATTAAAATTATTTTAATTTTTAGTAAATAAAAAGAGTCACGTTTTTAACTCTTATTAAATCACAATAAAATACAACACGACGCTTCCAATTAAAGGGCCATATTGTTTTTTTTTGCTGACTCAGACCATTATTTTCAGTGAATAGATTCATGCACATAAGTCACATATCTAAGAAAACTATGCTTTAAAATTTTTATAATTTTTGAAAATTTTTTACAGCTGTATATTATCGAATATCTTATTAATAAATAGAAATTTTTTACAGCTGTATATTATCGAGTATCTTATTTTAATTTTTATTAAATAAAAAAGTCATACTGTTTAACTCGTATTAAATCACAATAAAAACACAACACGACACTTCCAATTAAAGGGCCACATTTTTTTTTTTGCTGACTCAGACAATTATTTTTATTGAATAGATTCATGCACATAAGTCAAATATCCTAAATGTGTGTTAATTCAACTACCTTACAAAGTTAGTTTACAATACACAAGGTCCATAATTACTGAGTTACTCACATTTTATTTCACATGGTCCATGCATTTATTCACACATATGTGATGTATGTATCAATGTATGTCACATCATAGCATTTGTATTTTATGGTATATCTATCCCTTGTGTCTCTTCCTTTGGAAAGGAGATTATAGTATTCGGAAAGTCTGTTGGTTCGGTCCTGTTTTACTTGGCCTCAATCTTTCGTTGATAAGCTTTTATGGAAGACACCGTCTCATGGTAATATTGGAATCCACCCATTATCATGTTGATTGTTTGTCTGGGCTCGGGTCATTCTTCGGCTTCACCTCTCCTGTCCCGTTTCGTGTTGTCGCCTCGTCGAGGAGGCTTCATTGTTTCCACCGCGCCATTCTGCTCGGTTCACTCTTTCGGTTCAGTGGGAGCGAGGTCTTTGAGACAGACTGCGTTTTGGATTTCTCCAGCTGCTATTTTAGCGGCGAGCTTGGCACCAAGGGTTCGGCATTGTGCCGTTGAATGCCAATGAGTTTGGTGGTACTCGCAGTATGCTTTCTCGTCGTAGTTGCTTGGCTTCCTTATTCAAGTGTTGCTGCACGGCTCGCCTATTCCGCGGCCAGCGCCTACTTGATAGTTATGGACGCCTCCGATTCTTGGTTTCTCCGTACTCTGCATAGTCGCATTGCTTGCGGGATTTCCTTTTCTCGCAGGTCGCGTCAAGATTGAGCTCTGGATCGCTGGTTTTGTTGCTTCATACTGCTCATCCGAGTACTTCATTTCTTCCTCGTTCACGACTAAGTCTGATGACTGATGCAAGGCATCCTGGATTGTTTGCAGTGTGTTCAGCTCCATCTCCCGTCGAAACTCAGATTTGTACCATAGGGATCGCTTTAGGGCGTCAAGGGCGGCCTTGCCGCTTAGTCTTTCTACTATCAATACGACGGCTTTAAATTTCGCCATGTAATCTAAAAGCGGTTCATTTGGTCCTTGAGATAACCACTACAAGAAAACAAGGTTCAATCCCACGGAAATATCAGTTGTAAAATGGTGGGAATAGGCCATTTCTAACTATTTTCCAACAAAAATAAAATGGTGGGAAATCGATCATTGCAAATTTAAATTAGTGGGAAATCTATGAGAAATTTCCACGGGTTACGCTAAAAATAGCGGAAACAGAAGCGAATTTATGGGAAGAGGCTCAAAATTCAGAACAGGAAGTAACATATGTAGATCTTGGTCATACTACAAGCCTGTCAATACCTATAGTCTATGAAGGCTGGTGGTGCTATATTGATGGATCGTGGAAAGATACGGAGCCAGTAACGGGTTTAGGATGGTTTTATTTTAACGAAGGTGTTCCGAGAAAATAATGGGAGCACAAAATGTAAGACGAAGTCTTACGCCTCTACACGCAGAAATAGAAGCCCTTATATGGGCTATGCATTGTATGTTGGAGAATCAAAAGATGGAAGTCGCTTTTGCTACGGACTGTTCAGAGTTGGTGAAGATGGTGTCTACACCCGAAGAATGGCCAGCTTTTGCTCTACACTTGGAGGAGATAATGAAGATGAAAGCCAGGTTCAGTTTCTTTCGTATATCCCATATCCCACGCGCAAAGAACTCGAAGGCGGATAACCTAGCAAGGAGTGCTCGGATCTACCCTCAAAATGTTATGTATGTAAACTCAATACCACCAGTTTGGTTAACCCAACCGTACTAGGTAATGAGGCTGTCGACAAAAAAAAAAAAAAAAATCTATGGAAAATTTCCCACCGAAATTTCTGTTACAATAACGGTGGAAAATATCGGTGGGAAAATTGTCGGAAATTAGCCACCGTTTCGCGATGGTGAACCAACCAAATATTCCCACGGTTTACTAACTAAATATTCCCACGGTTTGTCAACCAAAAACTCCCATTATTTTCCCACGGTATCTGCATTAATAATCTCCCACTATTTTCCCACTATTTAGTATGTAAATCCAAATTTTTTGCTAATTAATATTTTAAATTGCAAAATTTCTTAATTAAATTACCATTTCTTACATAAAATTCCATAGATGATAAGTTTCATAACATAGCAGTCTTCAAAACCAAAAAAAAACATAAGCTAAACGTTAACTTAAAAAAGTCTTCAAAACATACATAAACTCCTAAAGAATTTTACTCTTGAGTGTCATCTTGGGTTGCATCTGCATCATCCTCTTCAAGCAACTCTTGAGTGTCATCTTGGGTTGCATCTTCAAGTTAACGTCCATAAATCAGCGCCAGAGGTTCCTCGGTCCATGAACATCGAGTACTGTTTAAGGAATAGAGCGGAGAGCTGTTGGAAACTGTTGATTGAATAGCGCTCTTGTCTCGAGAACCATTCCAGTGCGGCTCCTTTGAGGTGTTCCAAAAACAGCAAGAAAAAACCGGCATCCCTCTCTTGCTCGGTCAGATTAGCCGCATTCTTTATGAAGGCACGTCTCATTGCTATGCGAAAGGCCGTGATATATGCTTTTGGATCTGTGGTTCCTTCGTAAAAAGGAATTCTGACTTTTCCTGGTTCGGGAATCCTAGCCTCCGTGATCCTAGCCGTAAACTGCGGTCTTTAAGTTTCTTCAAGCATTCGATCAATTTCCGGCGCAACGTTTGGGATTGTACGGCTTAGATCTCGGCGACTGTTCGAGCCATTGAGGCTTGGAGCTCTTCCATCTCTTGAGCTTGGGCACGGGTCGTTCACCTTGGTGCGCAAGTCGCCTTTGCCCTTCTCTTCTCGGCTCGTCCTCAAACTCCGTTTGCTCGACCCATTGAAGGTTCTCCTCTTCTTTGGTCATGTTGTTTTTACGGCTCGGGTCGACATCTCTATCAGTCTGGATTCCGTTAAGCGCGAGGCAAGTTCATCTCGAGTGATTCTCTGAGCTGAGCCAGTTTACTGTAGATCCATGTTGCCTTCGCTCTGTTGAGCGTCCAGATTGATGATGTCTTCAAAGCCTTTGTCTCCTGGACGCCTAAGATTTCGGCGAATCGGAGACGGATCGGTGATGTTTGGCCGGGTTGCTGCTGGAATCTGTTCATCGAGGGGGCAAAACATCTGAGGTGCCCAGGGATTCCTCGTGCCGTCGCCAGTTATTTCTACAAGGGTTGAGAAATCGGATCGGAGATTCTGGCTCTCCAAGTCGGGTGTCGCCTTTTGATTGCCATCGCATCTAACCATTCTGTGATAGTCTCGTTTCTCTTGTCCTGCTCCTCGATCTTCTTCTCAGAGTGGTCAGCATGCTCTTTATCTCGTTCTGAGTTTCAGTGGTTGTCGTTGTTTTTGTTCGGGATCGTACTTATTCATGTTGTGGTCGTTGTTGTTGTTGTCGTCTCAGGATGCGTCGGTCACCATATTCCTCGGATCTCAAGTTCTTGACGATTTTTAGTAAGAAAATTTTGATTTCTCACAGACGATGCCAAATTTCCCATAAATAGACCCTCTCTCCGGGTATTCACATGGGTCGAAAGCAAAGGCCCTTATCCATGTAGGTGTTCAAGAATAATGTGTAATCGTTTCGCATCGTAGGTGGATCGAACTTGAGACGTGTTGGCGTCACAAGCCCGTCTCCTTACCACTTGACCACAAAACCTTGGACTTATTATTATATATTTTAATGGAAATTTATGTGTACATTGCTTAAACATTTTTTATAATAATATATAATAAAAAGCAACAACTTGAGATGTGAGACTTGAGAGATAAATAGCAATTGAAAATAATTGGTAAAATAGAGAAAAATGATACAAATAATTTTAAGAAACATATCTAAGAAAACCGTATTTTAAAACTTCTATAACTTTTAAAAAACATTGACAGCTATATATTATCGAGTATCTTATCAATATATAATGTCTGAGACAAGAAAATTATTTTAACTTTTATTAAATAAAATGAATCACGTTTTTTAACTCGCATTAAATCACGATAAAAAATATAACACGACTCCTCCAATTAAAGGGCCACATTTTTTATTTTGCTAACACAGACCATTATTTGTATTAAATAGATTCATGCACATAAGTCGTATATCTAAAAAACTGTGCTTTAAAATTTTTATAATTTTTTTACAGCTGTATATTATCGAGTATCTTGTCAATACATAGAAATTTAAAACAATAAAATTATTTTAATTTTTAGTAAATAAAAAGAGTTACGTTTTTTAACTCTTATTAAATCACAATAAAAACACAACAAGATGCTTCCAATTAATGGGCCATATTTTTTTTTGCTGACTCAGACCATTATTTTTATTGAATAGATTCATGCACATAAGTCATATATCTAAAAAAACTGTGTTTTTTAAAACTTTATAGTTAATTTTTACAGCTGTATATTATCGAGTATCTTATTTATATATAAAAAATTTGAGACATTAAAATTATTTTAATTTTTAGTAAATAAAAAGAGTCACATTTTTAACTCGTATTAAATCACAATAAAATACAACACGACGCTTCCAATTAAAGGGCCATATTGTTTTTTTTGCTGACTCAGACCATTATTTTCAGTGAATAGATTCATGCACATAAGTCACATATCTAAGAAAACTATGCTTTAAAATTTTTATAATTTTTGAAAATTTTTTACAGCTGTATATTATCGAATATCTTATTAATAAATAGAAACTTTTTACAGCTGTATATTATCGAGTATCTTATTTTAATTTTTATTAAATAAAAAAGTCATATTGTTTAACTCGTATTAAATCACAATAAAAACACAACACGACACTTCCAATTAAAGGGCCACATTTTTTTTTTGCTGACTCAGACAATTATTTTTATTGAATAGATTCATGCACATAAGTCAAATATCCTAAATGTGTGTTAATTCAACTACCTTACAAAGTTAGTTTACAATACCACAAGGTCCATAATTACTGAGTTACTCACATTTTATTTCACATGGTCCATGCATTTATTCACACATATGTGATGTATGTATCAATGTATGTCACATCATAGCATTTGTATTTTATGGTATATCTATCCCTTGTGTCTCTTCCTTTGGAAAGGAGATTATAGTATTCGGAAAGTCTGTTGGTTCGGTCCTGTTTTACTTGGCCTCAATCTTTCGTTGATAAGCTTTTATGGAAGACACCGTCTCATGGTAATATTGGAATCCACCCATTATCATGTTGATTGTTTATCTGGGCTCGGGTCATTCTTCGGCTTCACCTCTCCTGTCCCGTTTCGTGTTGTCGCCTCGTCAAGGAGGCTTCATTGTTTCCACCGCGCCTTCTGCTCGGTTCACTCTCTCGGTTCAGTGGGAGCAAGGTCTTTGAGACAGACTGCATTTTGGATTTCTCCAGCTGCCATTTTAGCGGCGAGCTTGGCACCAAGGGTTCGGCATTGTGCCGTTGAATGCCAATGAGTTTGGTGGTACTTGCAGTACGCTTTCTCGTCGTAGTTGTTGGGCTTCCTTATCCAACTGTTGCTGTGTGGCTCGCCTATTCCGCGATTCTTGGTTTCTCCGTACTCTGCATAGTCGCATTGCTTGCGGGATTTCCTTTTCTCGCAGGTCGCGTCAAGATTGAGCTCTGGGTCGCTGGTTTTGTTGCTTCATACTGCTCATCCGAGTACTTCATTTCTTCCTCGTTCACGACTAAGTCTGATGACTGATGCAAGGCATTCTGGATTGTTTGCAGTGTGTTCAGCTTCATCTCCCGTCGAAACTCTGATTTGTACCATAGGGATCGCTTTAGGGCTTCGAGGGCGGCCTTGCCGCTTAGTCTTTCTACTATCAATACGACTACTTTAAATTTCGCCATGTAATCTAAAAGCGGTTCATTTGGTCCTTGAGATAACGTCCATAAATCGGCGCCAGAGGTTCCTCGGTCCATGAACATCGAGTACTGTTTAAGGAATAGAGCGGAGAGCTGTTGGAAACTGGTGATTGAATAGCGCTCTTGTCTCGAGAACCATTCCAGTGCGGCTCCTTTGAGGTGTTCCAAAAACAGCAAGAAAAAACCGGCATCCCTCTCTTGCTCGGTCAGATTAGCCGCATTCCTTATGAAGGCACGTCTCATTGCTATGCGCAAGGCCGTGATATATGCTTTTGGATCTGTGGTTCCTTCGTAAAAAGGAATTCTGACTTTTCCTGGTTCAGGAATCCTAGCCTCCGTGATCCTAGCCGTAAACTGCGGTCTTTAAGTTTCTTCAAGCATTCGATCAATTTCCAGCGCAACGCTTATCACGTTGTGCATTTGGGATTGTACAGCTTGGATCTCGGCGACTGTCCGAGCCATTGAGGCTTGGAGCTCTTCCATCTCTTGAGCTTGGGCACGGGTCGTTCACCTTGGTGCGCCAAGTCGCCTTTGCCCTTCTCTTCTCGGCTCGTCTTCAAACTCCGTTTGCTCGACCCATTGAAGGTTCTCCTCTTCTTTGGTCAGGTTGTTTTTACGGCTCGGGTCGACATCTCTATCAGTCTGGATTCCGTTAAGCGCCGAGGCAAGTTCATCTCGAGTGATTCTCTGAGCTGAGCCAGTTTACTGTGGAACCATGTTGCCTTCGCTCTGTTGAGCGTCCAGATTGATGATGTCTGCAAAGCCTTCGTCTCCGGGACGCCTAAGATTTTGGCGAATCGGAGACGGATCGGTGATGTTTGGCCGGGTTGCTGCTGGAATCTGTTCATCGAGGGGGCAAAACATCTGAGGTGCCCTGGGATTCCTCGTGCCGTCGCCAGTTATTCCTACAAGGGTTGAGAAATCAGATCGGAGATTCTGGCTCTCCAAGTCGGGTGTCGCCTTTTGGTTGCCATCGCATCTAACCATTCCGTGACCATCTCGTTTCTCTTGTCCTGCTCCTCGATCTTCTTCATCAGAGTGGTCAGCATGCTCTTTATCTCGTTCTGAGTTTCAGTGATTGTCGTCGTTTTTGCTCGGGATCATACTTATTCATGTGGTCGTTGTTGTTGTTGTCGTCTCCGGATGCGTCGATCACCATATTCCTCGGATCTCAAGTTCTTGACGATTTTTAGTAAGAAAATTTTGATTTCCCACAGACGGTGCCAAATTTCCCATAAATAGACCCTCTCTCCGGGTATTCACATGGGTCGAAAGCAAAGGCCCTTATCCATGTAGGTGTTCAAGAATAATGTGTAATCGTTTCGCATAGTAGGTGGATCGAACTTGAGACGTGTTGGCCTCACAAGCCCGTCTCCTTACCACTTGACCACAAAGCCTTGGACTTATTATTATATATTTTAATGGAAATTTATGTGTACATTACTTAAACATTTTTTATAATAATATATAATAAAAACAAACAACAAGAGATGTAAGACTAAAGAGATAAATAGCAATTGAAAATAATTGGTAAAATAGAAAAAAAAATGATACAAATAATTTTAAGAAACATATCTAAGAAAACAGTATTTTAAAATTTCTATAAACACATAAGTCGTAACAAATTATTCATCATTGGGCTATATCATACTATAAGTTGGTTAAAAATTACTAAAATGCCACAAAATTTATGCTTATATACAATATATACAAGTATCCTAAATGTGTGTTAATTCAACTACGTTACAAAGTTAGTTTACAATGCCACAAGGTCCATAATTACTGAGTTACTCACATTTTATTTCACATGGTCCATGCATTTATTCACACATATGTGATGCATGTATCAATGTATGTCACATCATAGCATTTGTATTTTATGGTCTATCTATCCCTTCTGTCTCTTCCTTTGGAAAGGAGATTATAGTATTCGGAAAGTCTGTTGGTTCGGTCCAGTTTTTCTTAGTCTCAATCTTTCGTTTACAAGCTTTTATGGAAGACACCGTCTCATGGTAATACTGGAATCTACCCATTACCATGTTGATTCTTTGTCTGGGCTCGGGTCATTCTTCGGCTTCACTTCTCCTGTCCCGTTTCGTGTTGTCGCCTCGTCGAGGAGGCTCCATTGTTTCCACCGCGCCATTCTGCTCGGTTCACTCTTTTGGTTCAGTGGGAGCGAGGTCTTTGAGACAGACTGCATTTTGGATTTCTCCAGCTGCCATTTTAGCGGCAAGATTGGCACCAAGGGTTCGACATTGTGTCGTTGAATGCCAATGAGTTTGGTGGTACTTGCAGTACGCTTTCTCGTCGTAGTTGCTGGGCTTCCTTATCCAAGTGCTGCTGTGTAGCTCGCCTATTCCGCGGCCAGCGCCTACTTGATAGTTATGGACGCCTCCGATTCTTGGTTTCTCCGTACTCTGCATAGTCGCATTGCTTGCGGGATTTCCTTTTCTCGCAGGTCGCGTCAAGATTGAGCTCTAGATCGCTGGTTTTGTTGCTTCATACTGCTCATCCAAGTTCTTCATTTCTTCCGTGTTCACGACTAAGTCTGATGACTGATGCAAGGCATCCTGGATTGGTTGCAGTCTGTTCAGCGCCATCTCATATTTATACCAGAGAGATCGCTTTAGGGCTTCGAGGGCGGCTTTGCCTCTTATTCTTTTTACTTTTGATATGACGGCTTTAAATCTCGCCATGTAATCCCAAAGAAGTTCATTTGGTCCTTGAGATAACGTCCATAAATCGGCGCCAGAGGTTCCTCGGTCCATGAACATCGAGTACTGCTTAAGGAATAGAACGGATAGCTGCTGGAAACTGTTGATTGAATTGCGCTCTTGTCTCGAGAACCATTCCAGCGCGGCTCCTTTGAGGTGTTCCACAAACAGCATGAAAAAACCGGCATCCCTCTCTTGCTCGGTCAGATTAGCCGCATTCCTTGTGAAGGCACGTCTCATTGCTATGCGGAAGTCCGTGATATATGCTTTTGGATCTGTGGTTCCTTCGTAAAAAGGAATTCTGACGTTTCCTGGTTTGGGAATCCTAGCCTCCGTGATCCTAGCCGTAAACTGCGGTCTTTAAGTTTCTTCAAGCAATCGATCCATTTCCGGCGCGGCGCTTATCATGTTGTGCATTTGGGATTGTACGGCTTGGATCTCGGCTACTGTCGGAGCCATCGAGGCTCGGAGCTCTTCCATCTCCTGAGCTTGGGCACGGGTCATTCTCCTTAGTGCGCCAAGTCACCTTTGCCCTTCTCTTCTCGGCTCGTCCTCAAACTCCGTTTGCTCGACCCATTGAAGGTTCTCCTCTTCTTTGGTCAGGTTGTTTTTACGGCTCAGGTCGACATCTCTATCAGTCTGGATTCCGTTAAGCACCGAGACAAATCCATCTCGAGTGATTCTCTGAGCTGAGCCGGTTTACTGTGGATCCATGCTGCCTTCGCACTGTTGAGCGGCCAGATTGATGATGTCTACAAAGCCTTCGTTTCCTGGACGCCTAAGATTTCGGCGAAGCGGAGGCGGATCGGTGATGTTTGGCCAGGTTGCTGCTGGAATCTGTTCATCGAGGGGGCGAAACATCGGAGGTGCCCTGGGATTCCTCGTGTCGTCGCCAGTTGTTCCTGCAGGGGTTGAGAAATCGGATCGGAGACTCTGGCTCTCCAAGTCGGGTGTCGCCTTTTGGTTGCCATCGCATCGAGCCATTCCGTGATCGTCTAGTTTATCTTGTCCTACTCCTAGATCTTCTTCATCAGAGTGGTCAGCATGCTCTTTATCTTGTCCTGAGTTTCAGTGGTTGTCGTCGTGTTTGCTCGGAAATTATCTTTATTCATGTTGTGGTCGTTGTTGTTGTTGTCGTCTCCGGATGCGTAGGTCACCATATTCCTCGGATCTCAAGTTCTTGACGATTTTTAGTAAGAAAATTTTTAATTCTCACAGACGGTGCCAAATTCCCCATAAATAGACCCTCCCTCCTGTTATTTACATGGATCGAAAGCAAAGGCCCTTATCCATGTAGGTGTCCAAGAATAATGTGTTATAGTTTCGTAAAGTAAGTGGATCGAACTTGAAACGTGTTGGCGTCCCAAGCCCGTCTTCTTACCACTTGACCACAAAACCTTGGACTTATTATTATATATTTTAATGGAAATTTATGTGTACATTGCTTAAATATTTTTTATAATAATATTTAAGAAAAAAAAAAAGCAACATGAGATGTGAGACTTAAGAGATAAATAGCAATTAAAACTATTGATAAAATAGAGAAAAAATGATACAAATAATTTTAAGAAACATATCTAAGAAAACCGTACTTTAAAATTTACAGCTGTATATTACCGAGTATCTTATCAATATATAAGGTCTGAGACAAGAAAATTATTTTAACTTTTATTAAATAAAAAGAATCACGTTTTTTAATTCGCATTAATTCACGATAAAAAATATAACACGATTCTTCCAATTAAAGGACCACATTTTTTATTTTACTGACTCAGACCATTATTTGTATTGAATAGATTCATGCACATAAATCAAATATATAAGAAAACTGTGCTTTAAAATTTTTATAATTAATTTTTACAGCTGTATATTATCGAGTATCTTATTAATATATACAAATTTGAGACCATAAAATTATTTTAATTTTTAATAAATAAAAAGAGTCACGTTTTTTTACTCGTATTAAATCACAATAAAAATACAATACGATGTTCCCAATTAAAGGGCCACATTTTTTTTTGCTGACTCAGACCATTACTTTTATTGAATAGATTCATGCACATAAGTCACAAATCTAAGAAAACTATGTTTTTAAATTTTTATAATTTTTGAAAATTTTTTACAGCTGTATCTTATCAATAAATAGAAATGTAAGACAATTAAATTATTTTCATTTTTATTAAATAAAAAAAAGTCATGTTTTTAACTCGTATTAAATTACAAAAAAAAACACAACACGATACTTTCAATTAAAGGGCCACATTTTTTATTTTGCTGACTCAGACCGCTATTTTTATTGAATAAACACATAAGTCGTAACAAATTATTCATCATTGGGCTATATCATACTATAAGTTGGTTAAAAATTACTTAAATGCCACAAAATTTATGCTTATATACAATATATACAAGATTCCTAAATGTGTGTTAATTCAACTACCTTACAAAGTTAGTTTACAATACCACAAAGTCCATAATTACTGAGTTACTCAAATTTTATTTCACATGGTCCATGCATTTATTCACACATATGTGACGTATGTATCAATGTATGTCACAACATAGCATTTGTATTTTATGGTCTATCTATCCCTTCTGTCTCTTCCTTTGGAAAGTAGATTATAGTATTCAGAAAGTCTGTTGGTTCGGTCCAGTTTTTCTTGGCCTTGATCTTTCGTTGATAAGCTTTTATAGAAGACACTGTTTCATGGTAATATTGGAATCCACCCATTATCATGTTGATTCTTTGTCTGGGCTCGGGTCATTCTTCGGCTTCCCCTCTCTTGTCCCGTTTCGTGTTGTCGCCTCGTCGAGCAGGCTCCGTTGTTTCCACCGCGCTATTCTGCTTAGTTTACTGTTTTGGTTCAGTGGGAGCGAGGTCTTTGAGACAGACTGCATTTTGGATTTCTCCAGCTGCCATTTTAGCGGCAAGCTTGGCACCAAGGGTTCGGCATTGTGCCGTTGAATGCCAATGAGTTTGGTGGTACTTGAAGTACGCTTTCTCGTCCTAGTTGCTGGGCTTCCTTATCCAAGTGTTGCTGTGTGGCTCGCCTATTCCGCGGCCAGAGCTACCTGATAGTTATGGACGCCGCCGATTCTTGGTTTCTCCGTAGTGTGCATAGTCGCATTGCTCGCGGGATTTCCTTTTCTTGCAGGTCGTGTCAGGATTGAGCTCTGGATCACTGGTTTTGTTGCTTCATACTGCTCATCCAAGTTCTTCATTTTTACCTCGTTCACGACTAAGTCTGATGACTGATGCAAGGTATCCTGGATTTTTTACAGTGTGTTCAGCGCCATCTCCCATCGAAACTCAGATTTGTACCACAGGGATCGCTTTAGGGCTTCGAGGGCAGCCTTGCCTCTTATTCTTTCTACTTTTGATATGACAGCTTTAAATCTTGCCTTGTAATCCCAAAGCGGTTCATTTGGTCCTTGAGATAACGTCCATAAATCGGCGTCGGAGGTTCATTGGTCCATGAACATAGAATACTTCTTAAGGAATAGAACGGATAGCTGTTGGAAACTGTTGATTGAACTGCGCTTTTGTCTCGAGAACCATTCCAGCGCGGCTCCTTTGAGGTGTTCCACAAACAGCAAGAAAAAACCGGCATCCCTCTCTTGCTCGGTCAGATTAGCCGCATTGCTATGCGGAAGGCCGTGATATATGCTTTTGGATCTGTGGTTCCTTTGTAAAAAGGAATTCTGACTTTTCCCGGTTCGGGAATCCTAGCCTCTGTGATCCTAGCCGTAAACTGCGGTCTTTAAGTTTCTTCAAGCATTCGATCAATTTCAGGTGCAGCGCTTTTCACGTTGTGCATTTGGGATTGTACGGCTTGGATCTCGGCGACTGTCTGAGCCATTGAGGCTCGGAGTTTTTCCATCTCCTGAGCTTGGGCACGAGTCATTCTCCTTGGTGCGCCAAGTCGCCTTTGCCCTTCTCTTCTCGGCTCGTCCTCAAACTCCTGTTGCTCGACCCATTGAAGGTTCTCCTCTTCTTTGGTCAGGTTGTTTTTACGGCTCGGGTCGACATCTCTATCAGTCTGGATTCCGTTAAGCGCCGAGGCAAGTTCATCTTGAGTGATTCTCTGTGCTGAGCCGGTTTACTGTGGATCCATGTTGCCTTCGCTCTGTTGAGCGTCCAGATTGATGATGTCTACAAAGCCTTCGTTTCCTGGACGCCTAAGATTTCGGCGAAGCGGAGGCGGATCGGTGATGTTTGGCCAGGTTGCTGCTGGAATCTGTTCATCGAGGGGGCGAAACATCGAGTATCTTATCAATATATAGAAATTTAACACAATAAAATTATTTTAATTGTTATTAAATAAAAAGAGTCACGTTTTTTAACTCGTATTAAATCACAATAAAAACACAACAAGACACTTCCAATTAAAGGGCCACATTTTTATTTTGCTGACTCAGACAATTATTTTTATTGAATAGTTTCATGCACATAAGTCAAATATCTAAGAAAACTGTGCTTTAAAATTTTTATAATTAATTTTTACAGCTGTATATTATCGAGTATCTTGTCAATATATAAAAATTTGAGACAGTAAAATTATTTTATTTTTTAGGAGTCACTTTTTTTAACTCTTATTAAATGACAATAAAAACACAACACGACGCTTCTAATTAATGGGCCACATTTGTTTTTTGCTGACTCAGACCAGTATTTTTATTGAATAGATTCATGCACATAAGTCACATATCTAAAAAACTGTGTTTTAAAAAATTTATAATTAATTTTTACAGCTGTATATTATCGAGTATCTTATTAATATATAGAAATTTGAGACAATAAAATTATTTTAATTTTAAGTAAATAAAAAGAGTCACGTTTTTTAACTCGTATTAAATCACAATAAAAATAAAACACGACGTTTTCAATTAAAGGACCACATTTTTTTTGCTGACTCAGACCATTATTTTTATTGAATAGATTCATGCAGATAAGTCACATATCTAAGAAAACAGTGCTTTAATATTTTTATAATTTTTGAAAAGTTTTTACTGCTGTATATTATCGAGTATCTTATCAAAAAATAGAAATTTAAGATAATAAATTATTTTAATTTTTATGAAATAAAAAAAAGTCATGTTTTTTAACTCGTATTAAATCAAAATAAAAACACAACACGACACTTTCAATTAAGGGGCCACATTTTTTATTTTGCTGACTCAAACCACTATTTTTATTGAAAAAACACATAAGTCGTAACAAATTATTCATCATTGGGCTATATCATACTATAAGTTGGTTAAAAATTACTAAAATGCCACAAAATTTATGCTTATATACAATATATACAAGTATCCTAAATGTGTGTTAATTCAACTACGTTACAAAGTTAGTTTACAATGCCACAAGGTCCATAATTACTGAGTTACTCACATTTTATTTCACATGGTCCATGCATTTATTCACACATATGTGATGCATGTATCAATGTATGTCACATCATAGCATTTGTATTTTATGGTCTATCTATCCCTTCTGTCTCTTCCTTTGGAAAGGAGATTATAGTATTCGGAAAGTCTGTTGGTTCGGTCCAGTTTTTCTTAGCCTCAATCTTTCGTTTATAAGCTTTTATGGAAGACACCGTCTCATGGTAATACTGGAATCTACCCATTATCATGTTGATTCTTTGTCTGGGCTCGGGTCTTTCTTCGGCTTCACTTCTCCTGTCCCGTTTCATGTTGTCGCCTCGTCGAGGAGGCTCCATTGTTTCCACCGCGCCATTCTGCTCGGTTCACTCTTTTGGTTCAGTGGGAGCGAGGTCTTTGAGACAGACTGCATTTTGGATTTCTCCAGCTGCCATTTTAGCGGCGAGATTGGCACCAAGGGTTCGACATTGTGTCGTTGAATGCCAATGAGTTTGGTGGTACTCGCAGTACGCTTTCTCGTCGTAGTTACTGGGCTTCCTTATCCAAGTGCTGCTGTGTAGCTCGCCTATTCCGCGGCCAGAGCCTACCTGATAGTTATGGACGCCGCTGATTCTTGGTTTCTCCGTACTCTGCATTGTCACATTGCTCGCGAGATTTCCTTTTCTCGCAGGTCGCGCCAGGATTGAGCTCTGGATCGCTGGTTTTGTTGCTTCATACTTCTCATCCAAGTTCTTCATTTCTTCCTTGTTCACGACTAAGTCTAATGACTGATGCAAGGCATCCTGGATTGTTTGCAGTCTGTTCAGCGCCATCTCCCGTCGAAACTCAGATTTGTACCAGAGAGATTGCTTTAGGGCTTCGAGGGCGGCTTTGCCTCTTAATCTTTCTACTTTTGATATGACAGCTTTAAATCTCGCCATGTAATCCCAAAGCAGTTCATTTGGTCCTTGAGATAACGTCCATAAATCGGCGCCAGAGGTTCCTCGGTCCATGAACATCAAGTACTGTTTAAGGAATAGAACAGATAGCTGTTGGATACTGTTGATTGAATTGCGCTCTTGTCTCGAGAACCATTCCAGCGCGGCTCCTTTGAGGTGTTCCACAAACAGCAAGAAAAAACCGGCATCCCTCTCTTGCTCGGTCAGATTAGCCGCATTCCTTGTGAAGGCACGTCTCATTGCTATGCGGAAGACCGTGATATATGCTTTTGGATCTGTGGTTCCTTCGTAAAAAGGAATTCTGACGTTTCCCGGTTCGGGAATCCTAGCCTCCGTGATCCTAGCCGTAAACTGTGGTCTTTAAGTTTCTTCAAGCATTCGATCAATTTCCGGCGCGGCGCTTATCACGTTGTGCATTTGGGATTATACGGCTTGGATCTCGGCTACTGTCCAAGCCATTGAGGCTCGGAGCTCTTCCATCTCCTGAGCTTGGGCACGGGTCATTCTCCTTAGTGCGCCAAGTCACCTTTGCCCTTCTCTTCTCGGCTCGTCCTCAAACTCCGTTTGCTCGACCCATTGAAGGTTCTCCTCTTCTTTGGTCAGGTTGTTTTTACGGCTCAGGTCGACATCTCTATCAGTCTGGATTCCGTTAAGCGCCGAGACAAATTTGTCTCGAGTGATTCTCTGAGCTGAGCCGGTTTACTGTGGATCCATGTTTCCTTCGCTCTGTTGAGCATCCAGATTGATGATGTCTACAAAGCCTTCGTCTCCTGGACGCCTAAGATTTCGGCAAAGCGGAGGCGGATCGGTGATGTTTGGCCTTGTTGCTGCTGGAATCTGTTCATCGAGGGGGCGAAACATCGGAGGTGCCCTGGGATTCCTCGTGCCATCGCCAGTTGTTTCTATAGGGGTGGAGAAATCGGATCGGAGATTCTGGCTTTCCAAGTCGGGTGTCGCCTTTTGGTTGCCATCGCATCGAGACATTCCGTGATCGTCTCGGTTCTTTTGTTCTGCTCCTCAATCTTCTTCATCAGAGTGGTCAGCATGCTCTTTATCTCTTCCTGAGTTTCAGTGGTTGTCGTCGTGTTTGCTCGGGGATCATCTTTATTCATGTTGTGGTCGTTGTTGTTGTTGTCGTCTCCGGACGCGTCGGTCACCATATTCCTCGGATCTCAAGTTCTTGACGATTTTTAGTAAGAAAATTTTTATTTCCCACAGACGGTGCCAAACTTCCCATAAATAGATCCTCCCTCCGGGTATTTACATGGGTCGAAAGCAAAGGCCCTTATCCATGTAGGTGTCCAAGAATAATGTGTTATAGTTTCGCATAGTAGGTGGATCGAACTTGAAACGTGTTGACGTCCCAAGCCCGTCTTCTTACCACTTGACCACAAAACTTTGGACTTATTATTATATATTTTAATGGAAATTTATGTGTACATTGCTTAAACATTTTTTATAATAATATATAAGAAAAAAAACAACATGAGATGTGCTACTTAAGAGATAAATAGCAATTGAAAATAATTGGTAAAATAGAGAAAAAATGATGGGATACAAATAATTTTAAGAAACATATCTAAGAAAACCGTATTTTAAAATTTCTATAATTTTTAAAAAACTTTTACAGCTATATAATATCGAGTATCTTATCAATATATAAGGTCTGAGACAAGAAAATTATTTTAACTTTTATTAAATTAAAAGAATCACGTTTTTTAATTCGCATTAAATCACGATAAAAAATATTACACGACTCTTCCAATTAAAGGGCCACATTTTTTATTTTGCTGACTCAGACCATTATTTGTATTGAATAGATTAATGCACATAAGTCACATATCTAAAAAAACTGTGTTTTAAAGTTTTTAAAATTTTTTTTACAACTGTATATTATCGAGTATCTTATCAATATATAGAAATTTGACACAATAAAATTATTTTAATTGTTAGTAAATAAAAAGAATCATGTTTTTTTAACTCGTATTAAATCACAATAAAAACACAACACGACGCTTCCAATTAAAGAGCCATATTTTTTTTTGCTGACTCAGACCATTATTTTTATTGAATTGATTCATGCACATAAGTCAAATATCTAAAAAACTGTGCTTTAAAACTTTTATAATTTTTAAAAAATTTTTACAACTGTATATTATCGAGTATCTTATCAATAAATAGAATTTTAAGACAATAAAATTATTTTAATTTTTGCTAAATAAAAAATCACATTTTTTAACTCGTATTAAATCACAATAAAAACACAACACGACACTTTCAATTAAAGGGCCATATTTTTTATTTTGCGGACTTTGACCACTATTTTATTGAATAAATACATAAGTCATAACAAATTATTCATCATTGGGCTATATCATACTATAAATTGGTTAAAAAATTACTTAAATACCACAAAATTTATACTTATATACAATATATACAAGTATTCTAAATGTGTGTTAGTTCAACCACCTTACAAAGTTAGTTTACAATACCAAAAGGTCCATAATTACTGAGTTACTCATATTTTATTTCACATGGTCCATGCATTTATTCACACATATGTGATGTATGTATCAATGTATGTCACATCATAGCATTTGTATTTTATGGTCTCTTATAGCCTTCTGCATTTCACTATATATAAACACCACCAGTCGACCAGCCTTCTCCTCTGATTATTAGCTGAAATAGTTTCTCAAATCACTAAAAATAATTTCGTCTTCATAATTTTCCTCTTCTTCTTCTTCTTCATCACCACCATTACCATTATTTTCAATTTCAATCAAAATTATGGTGTCTGCACAGTTGGACCTTATCCGAAAGATTGTTGGTGTAATAGGTAAAGTAGTCCCGATTATTCACATCTACAATTTTTGTTTTAAACAATTTTCAATAGCCTACCATTTTATTTTAAATAATGTGTTTCTTTTACACCTCATATGATCAAATTTGCAGGAAACATCATCGCTCTATGTCTGTTCTTATCACCAACGTAAGTTTTCACTTTTCACTAGACTTTTTAAATAAAATTTCGATAGCAATGAAACATAAATGAAGGGTTTTGTTTTAGCCAAAAAAAACATACATGAAGCGAGATTCATAAAGCATATATTTATAATTGCATTGTTTCATAATTTCAAGACATGGTTCCTCTTCAAAGTACTGAATTTTTTGGTATCTTTCCTCACTAAAGTTTTTTAGTGACTTTTTTTTTGCGTAACCACAATATTAAAGCTGATAATTTTCTAACATAACAATGTTTATAATATCGTAAAAAAAAATTGTAGAGTTTATTTACTAAATTTCCTTCCAAAAAAAATCTCATTACATTTCAGGTCAACATTTATTCGAATAGTGAAAAAGAAGTCAGTGGAGGAATACTCACCAATACCATATCTAGCGACTCTCATAAATTGTCTGGTTTGGGTTCTCTATGGGCTGCCTATGGTTCACCCTAACAGCACACTGGTCGTTACAATCAACGGCACAGGGATTGTCATCGAGATTGTGTTCCTAACCATCTTTTTCGTTTTCTCTGGCCGCCAAAAACAGCGGTTGGTAATAGCCGGTGTTTTAGCGGTTGAAATGGTGTTCGTGGTAATTCTCGCTGTTTTGGTCTTTACACTCCAACACACTACAAACAAACGTACGATGAGCGTTGGACTCGTTTGTTGCGTTTTCAACGTGATGATGTATGCTTCTCCATTAGCTGTCATGGTATGTTTTTATTCCCTAAATTTATTTTTTTTTCTAAGAATTTAGCATTAGTTTACTTATAAAGTTTAATTATTTTTTTGATTCAATGTTTAATGTTAGGCGCTTTTTTGGACAACTAATGTTGTTAGGATTTTAAAAGTTCAAGTAATTTTTTGTTTGTTTGGTAAAATACTGTAAAGAAAAGGCTGTCTTTTAAAGCTTAGCTTTTAAAGCATAATGTTATTTTATAGAATTTTTATTTTGATTAGTATTTTATAGATATTAGTATTTTATAGACATTTTATTTTGACTATAATTTTTCCTTTTTTTGTTGTGGCTAAATAATTACATGGAAAAATATAAAGAAAATGGTAATACAAACAAAAAGCGTGGAGTTCATGCCGTTTTGGTTGTCGCTAGCTGGGTTTCTAAACGCAGGCGTTTGGACAATATATGCACTCATGCCTTTGGACCCATACATTGCTGTGAGTATTTTTTTTCTCCCTCTATTTCATTAAAATTTCATGATTCACCTGTAAAAGTAGATTTAATATCTATTTAAAAAATGAAATAATATATCTCTACCTAAATAATAATCTATGATAAAATAAAATAGTGTTTCTTTTACTTATAGGGTTTTAAATCTTTAATTGTTTATTTTGTTTATGAGTATTTTTACCATTGCTTGTTAATAATAAACTTTTTTTTTTTCAGATACCAAATGGAATTGGATGTGTATTTGGGCTGGCCCAATTAATACTGTATGCCATTTATTATAAAAACACCCAAAAGATAATGGCAGAAAGACAAAAACAATCAATTGGTGAATTAAGTTTATCCCGTGCAATCGTTCGCATTTGATCTTAGAGAAATCAAAATTTTCAACCATCAGATTATAAGACTTGTTATCGTTATTTTGTTTTTGTATTCTAAGACTTTAATATGCGAATAAGATGAATAATTTCGTTATTTTATTTCAGTTTTCGATAAGAGTAATTTCGATGTCCATTATTTTTGGGGGTTACCTATCTCTTTTCAAAGTATTGGGTGTGATGTTAAAACTTTTGAGATTATGGGTGCTCAAATTCAAAATTGATCAATCGTTCTTCATCGGGTCTATCATATTCGTCGTCACTACGCAGTGAAAATCATCATAAGCGCGAATCTATTTTCTAAATCAAATTTTGAAAAACTACAACAATTCGCGATTCTCTTTCTTCTCGGAGGAAGGAGAGCGAGAATTAAGAAGGAAAAAATGTCGGAGAAGAAGAGATGGGTTGCGATGTATACGAAGCACATGAAGCAGAAGAGAAAGGTCTATCACGATGGCTTTCTGGATTTGCACATCACCAGAAAAAAGGTTTTTCTTCAGTCTATGCTTGATATTTTCTCATGTGATTACTCGATTAATTCCACTTAGATGAGTTAGATTTGGCGGAATATACTGTATAGTTTACTTGGTATCCAATCTCGATTTTTGTTTTTCTGAATTTTGTTCACAGTACACGAAATTGGAGGCATTATGCTTTGATTTTGGTTTCGAAGTATGATTGATTTAGTGAAATATGAGCTCTTAGACTTGGATTTTAGATTCCGGAAGAATTTTTCAATAAGAAATTCTGTAAATGAACTGAGTGATTTGTGCAGATCTGAAGCAATTGTGGATCAGTAACATCGAACACATATTTGATATTCGTATTAGACCTCATTTCACAAAGGATTTCTAAACAGTAGTTTTTGTTTCAGGATCAGCAAAACGTCAATTTTAATAGGTTTCTTATCTGAATATTGTTGCTTGGCCAGCTTAGAAACTTGTTAAATGGGAAAATATATCAATCTCTTTATCTTCATCTGTTTAGTTACAAGCTTCGGGAGCTAACCTTGTGAACTGAAAAACCAGGTGATGCTTTATGACGAGGCCGATAATCTACTTGAAAGCAAGATGTTAAAGGCTGACGAAGTTGTGAGCTCAGGTGAAACACTCACATTTCAAGCATATCTTGTGGATATATGCGAACCAGATGGTGGAAGCAAGCCTTCATCTGATATAAAGGTTCAACCAAGTGATCAAGGGTGTGCACGGAAATCATTTGCAGTGCTCAGGCCAAATTTCAAGAAAAATTCTCTTCATTCTGGTATGTGTTCCTGCTATCCACACTCTTTGGAATTTTCTTAGAAACGTGTTTCCATCTTGAAAAGACTAATCTACTTATTTTCCTTTTGTTTCTTGCAGAAGAGAAGAAACCTAACATTGTGAATAAATTCCCGTCAAATAGTCTCAGCCCTTCTCAGAAAATGATTAGAGGTGAGTTTAGTTGCATTGGTACTATCGGTTAACTTTTAACTATTCTTAGCAAGAACTTCTGATGGCCTTTTGTCTAATTCTCGTGAAGAGTGAAATTTGAGCGGTGCTGGCTGCTGACGTTTTTCTTTTACAATTTCAGTATTCAAAAAGAGAGAATTGCACAAGTATGGGGCACTAAGTCCAGACACTGTAAAGCCAACAACAAAAGGTTTGATGCTTTCTTGTCCTTTCTTTCGAGAACTGAATGTGGAACCTTTTCATAGCTGAACTTTGGCATTTTGCTAAATTCAAAATTGATGCTTTCTCCATCTGTAGCTGAAGTGTATCCATTAAATCTGGCACATTGTAAGGTGGTTAACATTTTCAACTGTTATCGATGATACTGATGGATGATAGTTAATACAGTGAGAATCATGCTATGTATCAGTCCTGAACTCAGTATCAATCGTCTTAGTCATGTTCTTGCTGGATAAAATTGTCGCTTTGTTTTCAAGGGTCTTCTGGAGTTTGTAGACACCTTGTATCTAATAACCTTTAATGGGATGGAAAATAAAATACAAAATATGTGTTTAATAAAGTTCATGTTAGGGATAGAATACTCTCTTCATGTGTTTTGGGGTTGTAATAATAATGAAAATCAAACATTGAGATAGAAACGCAGAACGTACATGTATACCTATTGATTTTGTGCACGATATGACTAACAGCAGTCAGCAAGTATGCAGGTTCACCTCTTGGCTCAGCTAATAATGGAAGCACTAATAAACCCTTCATTAACTCTCCTTGTGATGGTAAGATCTGCGACATCCACTCACTTCATTTTTTTTTGTTTCAGAAGCGTTGCCTCAGCTTAGTTACAGTTATTGCACACTGTCTCTTTCTTAATACAGAGTCCTAAGTAGTCTAAGATATTGAAGTTGTTTTGTACCAAGAAAATTCCTCACTAGAATAGGTTTGAATCGTAGGACTCATGCCTTTCAAGCCACAGTCAACACCAAACACCAGAAATGTTGCAATCATTCTAGTGTTTGAAGTGGCAGTAGGTTAAACTGACATAGAGTCCTCCTAAAATGGTGGTACTGTTTGAATGTGCAGGAAGGTCCGGTACAGATTCAAGGCGAGAGAATGATAAGTTAAGCAAGGATGTTCCTCCACATAAGCCCTTACGTGATGGTGAGTCAAAGTTCATTTGAATGTTTGTGTTTTTTAAAATACCAATGCATGAGAATCATCATGAGAACAGACACGAACTTAGGATCGTTTTTTTTTCCTTGCAGTAAACCAGATACTCTCCATTCTTCAGAGACCGAGTGTTATAGAGACATGTTCTGATAATCATAATCTAGAAACGTCAGTGTCGTCAACAAAAATACATCCAGAATCTGATACCAGCAAAAAACAGAAAATGGAGTCTGTTTCATCCAGTGGTAATTCCGATAACTTAATATAGTAATCAAAATATAAACAGAAATTAACGGCAACAGATTTAAAGTTAAAGTTATTTGAAACTATAAATTTATCACCGAATTCTAAAAGAATCTCATTAATTACAAACATTTATTTGGCTTATCTGAGTTGCAGCAGCATCTAAGAGTTCACTTCCCCAACAGTTTATGGTTCGAGAAACGTCAACGGCCACAACAACTGTTTGTTCAATGACTCATCAGAGCGACCCTCCGAGTTTTGACCTCGGAATTTAAAGCAAACATAAAATGTCACTTTTTACATAAACAGGTAACTTTTTTTTTTTTCATTTTACATAAGTAACCAGAAACAGTGTATTATTATTTGTGGAACTCAACGAAGTACAAGTGAGGTAATCTTCAAAGTTACTTGGGGCAAGAATACAGAACAAATAAACCGCTTAAAACAAACTGAAACTCACAAATTATCTTTGCTGACCATTATTCTTTTTCATTATATGGTCCAAGTTCAATACATCTTAATATTATTAAGATAATGTGAATCTAAGACATTCAAACATTTGATACTTGAACATCTGATCACTGCCAATCACCTACTCGGTTTGATGATCCTCCACATCCTCCACATTCTTGAGCGGAAATACTGTGATCCAAACTTTGGAAGCTCACATCGGTCAACTTTATCATCTCAAATGTCTTGACTTGAAGGATTGCAAGGAGCTCATATCTCTTCCGGTGCTTCCACCAAACCTTCATTGCTTAGATGCACATGGTTGAGACTTGCTGACTACAGTCGCCAACCCACTGGCCTTTCTTAATCTGACCGATCAGATTCATTCTACATTTATTTTCTCTCAATGCAACAATCTTGATAAGGTTTCAAAGAGCTATATCATATCCTACATTGAGAAAAAGAGCCAGTTGTTGTCTAGTGCACTCAACCGCTATAATTTGGTACATCCCTCTCATCTCAAACTTCCTAAAACGTCTCTGCACTTTTTGGAGATTCTTATGGCGATTCTACTCTTTTGCATAGTTCTGTTATGGAATCATATACTGGAGCTTGCTTTCCCGGGTGTGAAGTACCTGAATGGTTCAGGTACCAAGACTATGGACCAAAGATAGATAAAACCTTAACTAGACATCGGACTGAAAACCAGGTTATCGGGGTAGCTCTATGTGCAACTGTCTCATTCCGAGACTACAATGATCAAATCATCGGTTTCTTAGTGAAATGCACCTGCGAGTTCAAGAATGCAGATGGTTCTTTGATGAAGCGTTTATGTTGCACTGTTGGAGGAACTTCAGGACTAGAGATGGAGCCACGAAAGATTGAATCAGATCATGTCTTTGTTAGTTTCTTGCAGATCAAGAAACAGAGCGGAGAGGAAGATGAGACGGCGTGTAGTTATACTAGAGCTTCCCTTGAATTTGAAGTGATAGATGGTTCAGGTAAGTTGGTAGAGTGCGAGATGAAATGCGGTTTCAGTATGGTGTATGAACCGGAGGGAACTGATCATGATAACGTCTATTGGGAAGTGAGCACTGATGAATCTCCAATGGTGGATGATCACAGTGTCCATGATGACGAACAAGAAGTGGATGTAATTTCCATGGATGTACAATCTGATTATGATGTGGGTCAACAAGAAGAGCAAAGACCTTGCATAACTTTAGCAGACATTAGCAATGCCAAACTTGAAACAATCAATGATTCACATCAAAATATGGATGATGAAGCATCTTCAAACGTAGCAGCTAACTCTGGTGCTACTGAAAATGTCAACGGTGAGGATACACTTGCAGAAACTCAAAGTACGCAGGAACCTCATATGGCTCCAGCGACAGCTGAGGGCGACGAAGTCATCACTGGTGAAGTAAACACAACATGCTTTTCATTTTTGCAGAGATTTATTCCTTGTCTTGAGAAGAAAACAACTTGAAAACCAAATCACAAGGACAAACAAGTTCATAGGTTTAATTTTCAGGAAGATCTTTTAGTTTACTAATTCATAACGCTAAATGATTGATTTCACGAAATTCTCTTAATGATTGATGCCACTAATCCCATACAATGAAGCATCTACCATCATTGGAAGCTCGGCATTACATGTTCTAAATCAAATTTGTAAAGTTTTATATATTCTTTCAACAAACAAAAACAAAGCATTCATCGATTGGTTAAAATAAATGTTATATTCAACTCAAAAAAATTAAAGAAGCTAAATTTAGATAAAGCAAGAATAAAGACATGGCAAAGGAACGAGTCTTTAGCATGTCCTACGAGTGCGGTTGACCTTAATAACAAACAAATCTCATCTACAAATTCCAAATTTTCAACAACACAAAAACAAACTTTTTACGGAACCTTTTAAAAAAAGAGGAAACTTCTTGAGAGATATAATTAAATTACTTATAACATATTATATATATATATATATATATATATTTATATTGAGATAGAGAGAAAGAAAGGGAAAATGGCGGGACCAGAACAAGCGGCAAAACAGTCCAGTGAAGTGTTGGGGCAGAGGCGAGCGTTGGGGATGTGTCCGGTGAGAGCGGCGGCGGTTGGATTTGTGGTAATCGGTGGACTTGGCTATATGGTCTTGTACAGCAAGAAGAAGCCAGAAGCTTCAGCTGGTGATGTCGCTAAAGTTATGTCAGGCGTCTCCGGTACTACTGAGAGCACTCGTCCTCGTAATTAGTATGTCGCTAAATCTTTCTTTATATTTGTTATATTTGTTTCTTTTATATACTTTTGAATCGCTTATATAGTGAATCTTAAATATTTTTTATAAGACTGTTATTTTTGAGTTTATTGTTTAATTGTTTTCAATGTCAAATCTTCAAATTGGATTAATTGCTCTTACAAATATATTTGGATAGTTTAAAAGCGTCTCTATACTATCACCGGCTGTACTCTAAAGAATAATGCAATACAAATTTTGTTTTTGTTTTTGTGATATATATACTAGCACTGAGTCTATGTAGCGTTCTACGTACGTTTAATCCTCTACTTACGCATTGGAAACCTAGATAGAAACATAAATTTTCAAGAGCATAGCGTAATAGATCTGTATTTAACCGTTACATAAATTTTCTTGAAAAACATCTTGAAAGAATATTACGTCAAAATTGCTAAACTATAACATAACCAAACAAGTCACAATTGTTAGACCTTATAATAGGTCTAAAAATGGATCGGATGCAATGGAATGCCTATCATCACGATTGCTTTATTTATGCGGTTGTACAACTTGGCAGAATACATGGTAAGTTAATATTTAATCTTGATTTGTATGATTTTCTAAAATAAAATAAGGAAAATCATAAAATAGATTGCTACCGGAATCATCAACTATTGTTTTATATCATCGGATACATATCCTTTTCAATTTTTTGATTATACGATTCTCTTTATCTTTTCTGTTTTTTGTTTTTTGTGATATATTCCAGAACATTTTTCCATTTGAGTACAAAAATATTTAATAGGAACATATATATTATTTAGTGTGGGACAACTAGTATTATTGTTAACAATTTAGACTAATTAATTTTTTTATTGGGGGCAGTTGCCCCCAACTCATTGTACATACCTTTGCCAGTGTGACCAAGCAGAATATTAAAGAGCAGAGAGTAATGTTTTGCATACAAAGAAATAAAGCTATAACATGACAATAAAGAGATTTTATTTATTATTTATGAACTATAAAACATATATATATATATTACAGACACAAACAACAATGAATATATGTTCACGAAAAAGGCATACAAACTAAAAAATACATTTTTCTAAATGATCTATCTCACCCTTTTTATTTATTAATTTATGATACAAACAACTTTTTTTTAAAAAAAATCTCTCTCTCTTTAAAATCTTGACTTTCTTTTCCATGAAAATGACTTGATCTCAAGAAGATCCAAAGTCCTAATGCTAGAATGAACTCTCCAATTGGCAACGGCGCCAAATTGATAGTAGGAATTTTTCAATCCTTGATCAATTCCTCAACTACTCATGTCATTGTAGCACTTGAGGTATCAATCCAAATGGAGAGATTCTAGACACTAAGACTATGAGGATCAATTCTTAATCCAAGTCTAACTAAACAGATGAGTTGGTAACCAAGATTATCTAAAAGCATATAACAGAACAAGCAAGAACAAACAGTAATTAAGAATTAAACAAGCAAGAGAAACTAAACAAACACTCAAATTCAAATAAAAAGAAAGCTAAACCTCTAGATGTGATCATTGATCAGGGTGCTTTAAATGTGAATTCATGATGCTAAGCAAACAATACAACACTTGCAAATCTTTAGTCTAGACTTCCAATTCAGATTAATTCATTCTCATGACAGAAATCCCTTTGTTAATTACCAATTCAAGACTAATTCCCATTAGTGAATAAGCAATTAACAAGCATAAGGTTCCAAGTCTAACATGACCAGACAGCCTCTTTGTGCATCAAAATAAGAGCTAAGAAAGACTGAATCTTATACAGAAAGATAAAGCAAGCATCACATGATCTCAAATTCCAATTAACTTAGAACTCTAATCTAGATTAATCCTCTCATGAAGGCACTAACCTCTACACTAATCCATTTTCAAACAAAATCATCATTTGTGAAATATGAATCAATGAGCATTAAGAAACAGTTCTAATATGCCATTCATGCATTTAACAATCATTCCCATGACATTAATGCATAAACCCTTAGTTAGCTTTCATTCAGGCATTTCATCAAACACTTTTGGTGCATGAAAAACCCAGATTCTAGACCCAAGTGATGTGCAAGGATCTAGCATTAGGATCAGCTAACTAAGGAAAGGAGAAGAGAATCTAAGCTTAAACAATCATTAATCTACATCTAAGCACCCTAATCTACACACCTAGAAGCTTAAAAGATGACTACTCACTAATCATGAAGAACACATCTAATCTTTTGCAAGAGATGATGTTAATCATGATTAGAAGCAGAAATGAGATGATGAGATGATGAGAAACAGACTTAGATTGATTAAATCCTTGAGATCTCTCTTAATCCAAAACGTTTTTACACTAAAAAGGAAAGAAAACTAGAGAGAAACTAAGAGAGAAGATGATCCCCTTGGGTTTTTCTCCAAAAAGCTATATATACTAAGTGCTAATGAACCGGGTCAGCCCAGGACAAACTGGGTACTGACCCGGCTCAGTTGGGTCAAGTGGAAATCCTGCGGGTCAGTTCAGTATGTCCCAGGTCGCACACCTAAGTCGCAGTAGATGAAGACTTGTCTTGTGAAGCCTGAATCGCCTTGTCTTAGCCGCACGCCTAAGTAGGAGTGTTTTGCGAGTGTTGCTGCGGCTTGGTCTCCTTCCTCTCCAACTCGCAGGGCTAAGGCGGTTTCTGGGGAATGTAAAAACTGTGCGGGTTGGTCTCTATTGCACCTAGGTCGCAGGCTCAAGTCGGAGTGATTTGCGAGTGTTGCTGCGGCTTGGTCTCCTTCCTCTCCAACTCGCAGCATCCAGAGCAGCTTAGACCACTTCGCATTCCGGAGAGTGTAACTCCTATGAGACTTGTCCGAATTGAATGATTTCGGTTGCAGAAGACAGAGGACTCATTTATCTCCAACTTTTGTGAAGAAAGCTTCGGTGCTTGGGAAGTGTAAGGCTTCCTGGAGGGCACATCTTTGCAGTGCATGTACACGACCAGAGAGAGGCGTCTAGACATGTGTCCATTCCGGAGACTGTATCTTTCTGCTCATAGATCCGAATTGAATGCTCTTGGACGTTCTGGAAAGAAGGCTCAAATGTCTATGGTTCTCATGAAGGACCCGGAAACTAAATCGGCCTGGAAGTGCACCGTCCTTCGCATCCTTTAGAACTGATCTGCTCGGTCCGGAATACCTGCGAGACTGGGGTTCCTTCCGACAAGCTTATCTCTCTGCTCACGCGTCCGAATTCCACGATTCTACTTTCTAAGAGACCGTGATGCAATGCTCTCCAACTTCTATGAAGCACCCGCCGTCTGAATCGGACCGGAAGGCTCCCCGGACAGGCGATCATTCAGGGGTATCGGATTGCTCCGGAATGAGTGCGAGACCTGTTCGTCTTCCGATTACCATATCTTTCAGTTCTGTGGTCCAAATGCCTTGATTCCAACTGTTATGAACTCTTGACTCAATTATCTCCAACCTTTATGAAGACTCCGACAGCTAAATCTGACCGGAAGGTTCCCCGGACAGGCGATTTCGGAAACGTGTCTGCACCCGGAGATTTTGGCCGAGAGACTTGACCGCGGTACGTGTTATTGGCCGAGAAAGCTACCCGCGGGAAGGATTTTGGTCGAGAACCTTCGACCTTCAGTACACCATTTTGCCGAGAAACCCAAAATTGCTCCTTTTCACCATTTTTGATCATTCCAACTCCATTTCTTCATCTGAATCACATCATCCACTCCAAATTGGCTCCAAAAGCACCTGTTTAACACTCCAAAACATGCAAAACTCTCTTGGACCTAATGCAATCTCCTAAGTCCTAAAACAATGCCTAAAGACCTAAAATGCATGCAAATGAGACATGATTCTGACTAGAATATGTAGATTAAATGATGCAATTTATGAATATATCACATTTCTGCTGTTAACATTGAGTCACCTTCAGAGAATTTGTTTCCTGATTTCATTATCTTAAGCTTCTCTTTTGACCTTATAAATATTTTCTTTCCCATGTTGCAAAACTCGCTGTATATAAAATTATTCATTCTTATTAAAAAAAGTTCTCAATATTTAAGATAAAGAGAGAGAGAGTAGAAATGTACGATCATGGATCATCTCCAACCAGCATCATATCTCCCTCATCATTAGTGAAAACTATTTCCCATTAATTGCTTGTACGCAGCTCGTTTTTGAGATCAAAGAGTTTCTCCAGTTCTTTGATTAACTGATTGTATCCATCAAGAATATTTAAATCCACAGCTCTTCTTATGACTATACCTTGCATCTGAACCTGTTCAATAACTATAACAAGAACATGTGAACTAACCATAGTCATCTTAATCTTTAAAAAAAAAATTATGCATTTTCTTATTTTAAAGTGTATCAGAATAAGAATTAAGGAAGTTATATATATTCAAGGAAATTCTTCTTTTAAAAAAAATAATTTTGAATCATACCCATGTCTCAAATGTTTTAGTTGTACACTAAGAATATGATAATTTTTTTCCATATATACCTTGATACGGCTTCTAGTAAACTTGCTTTGGATATGTTTTGGCGATGTCAGAGTTTGATTTTTTTCAGGATTATTTTTTTCAGAGATTTTGAAAATTTTGGATTTTTGGTGTGATTCAATCTGTTCCATGGGATCTTTTGTTTCGATTGGAGTGGTCAGATCAACATCAAACAATCTGTAACTAGTGGGTGCATCGTTGGTGGTCATCTTTTCTTTTATTGGCCTAGCTATTTGGTCGTTATAGTTTGGTTTGGACATGTTAGGGACTGAGTAGCTCATCGGCCAACCAGATGGACTCGTCGAATCATCAGTTGCATTGCAATAACTAAGATGAGGAACACTCATCTAAGGGTTCATGCATGATTGTCCAATATCTTTGTCTTAAGTCAATGTAGGAGTCTACAGATCTGAACCTATAAATAGAAATTTAATGAGAATTGTTTCATTATAAATTTGTAACTTATTAAAAAATGTTGTTTTACTGGTTTTTTTAGCTTGCCGTGAACATTTGTTTTTGAGCAAAGCTAACTGGTGAACGTTTATATGCTCAATTTTCCAAGGTGAAACCTTATCAGGTCTTGGAATTAAAGCAGACTGATCCTATTGTACCTACAAAAATAGAGTTAGTGAATGTTATTTATTACTCTTTTGGAATGGTACTCTAATATAATGTCATAGTAAGTGGATTTAGGGAGAATCTTACTTCTAAACATCGTCATTCTGAATCTTGCTAATGAGAGGAGAAGTCTTTCTTCCCAATTATCGTTCCAGTATATCATTTTCAATGAAAACAAAAATTAATACATCATATTTGGAAACAAATAACAAGAACTACATGTTTAAGTTATACCTTATAGCTGTAAAATCATAATCCTCAAACCCCATTGTAATTTTGAACCTACATAAAACTTATTGTTCACTGCATCTACAATTTTTTCAAAGTTGACGATGAATTGGCTTGATCTAATATCATCATACCAATAAAAATGAATATAAGTATACTTCTTTAAGAAACTAATCACATGATAAGTAGAGTAACCAAGTGTTTCAGTACCTCAGCTTACAAAACACAATCAACATAGATTATATATTAATAGCATTCATTGCAGAAGCAATAACTCCATAGTGCATACACTCTTTTGAAATTATCGATGAAGGTATATTGCATTGTTGATGAGTTTCTCTTTTGATTCCAACTCGTGACTCTCTATTCTCCCCGCTAAAACACCAAAATTGTTAAAATTCAAAAATCCAAGAAACAAAATATATGCAAAGGGAAAATAAATATACCTAAGGAATATAAAAGAGTCACCAGTGACCAATCTTTTCGCTGTCGCGAACGCACTCTAACAACTTGTGAAAATATGTCTCAATGAAGAACCTATTTTTTTCCAGATAAATGAAAGGTCAATTATCACTACTCACAAAGTTTGATATGAGAAAAATATATCTTACCCAGAAAGATATGTTTAAATTTACATTCATAACCATGAAGATCTTTTGCAACTATCTCTCGATGTTGGTTAAGACATATCCTAAAAAAAATTCAATACAAGAAGTCATATGAAAGCTTACATTTTGATGCATAAGTTATTTCTTTAGGTTGAGAAACTAAGTGGAAATACTAATGGAGGAAGACATTCAACAGCGTGTCTCTTTATTATTGTTCGTCGTGTTTATAGTATCAGAAGCAGTTTAAACTGTTATGAAAGAATTAACTTTTCTCCTTTCTACACAGGCCCGAGTTTAGTGGGCTCTTTGAGGTGGAAAATGGAAGAAATGTAAAGTGTTCTACGATTTAGGAACCGTCGTGGAGTAGAGTTAAAGTGAGAAAGTGGTCAATGACTGGAAAATGAGAGTGCTGAGCCTTTAAGTTATGAATATCCAGAGAGATAACATAAGCTCGAAAATAGCAGAAGATTGAACCCCCTTCTCATTGGAAAGGTTTAAGTATTTATAGAATTTTACCTGACCCAGGATAGTATATCGGGTCGGATCTTGGGTTATTGGTTTTACGGGTCAGTCTGAGATCCAACACGATTTGATCTGATTGTTGCTTGCGTCATGCTTCTGACGGCCTCACCAACTTTCATTGGCATCTTTGCAAGACCGACTCTTGGGTCGTCTCTTTCACTCTCATCGTACGGGTTGGGTTTGGTTGTTCAGATGCAGTATGACCTTTGCTGATGCTGATCTCATGGGTTTACGAGAGTATGGGCAATCAAACCAATCAAACTTATATTCCAGTTGTCTAATGGAGGAAAATTTAAATAGTGTTTCCCGCTTAAGAGTATATTCATACCTGGCCTGGATCTTTTGATACTAGCTCCAAGCTGTCGAGATTGTCTCAGTGGCTGTTTTCTCTCTCTTGGTACATGTGCAGATTACTCTTCCTAACATCCCGACCCTTTACTGTGCTTAGGTTTATGACAAAAGGAAGGCAATTTCTCCTCTTCTTGACCACTCAGTTCCCTACCTCCTTGTTCTTGATAGCGTGAGTAACAGGTGACTTTTCATGTCAGGTCTCCTGAATCCGATAGATTCGAGGCCGGTTGCTATATGTTTAGGTTGTATCAGGCCGTACACCCAATACGAAATCTAATTTGGTCTAGGAGGCCGTACCTACAAAAAAGTCATGAACGCCACATGTAATTTATCCCTAACATTTATTAAATCAGATTATTCTATAGATTTACCACTATAAACAAAAAAGAATAAGAAAAAGTTACCCAAAAAACAAGGTTTTATTGTTTTTAATAAACATTTAAATAGTCGCTAATAAAGTACAATAATCAGTAATAAATAGAACCATAAAATTAGTAATAATAAATTTTTATGTGGTATAAAAAAAATCTATATTTTATGAATTCTAAGATAATAAAGTACAATAATCAGTAATAAATAGAACCATAAAATTAGTATATTGCCTTTGTTTGAATTGTTTTGTTTTTATGTTTCTCAATCTATACTATTATTTGCGAAGTCAAAAATCCTATGTGTCGTCTCCAGAGCGATTCGCTTATGTGTTATTATTAAAATCTATATATGTGTCGTTTTAATTAATTCTGATAGGACGATCATTAATCCTACGTGTCAATATGTGTGACATGACTTTTTTCATCGATTATGCGCCATTGAATTTGTTAATGGACCGGCGGTTTTAATCTTGATCATAGCCACCGAATCTGTTAAATGAGTCACCAGCATAAAAACTCAAAACCCTAAAGCATCTATTCTACTCTATATATGCTCGTATCGTGTTCCTCTTCTTTATTGTTCCTAAACATCTTTTTATATATTCGTATTCGTAAATGTTTTGGAGTAATCAGTTATTGTTCGTAAATATAAATTGACCTGAGCTTCATGACCGAACACATATTTAGTTATGTTATGTTCTTTTCACTGTTTTGTGTTTGAATTTGTTTCTTTTAATTCGAGTTTATAGTCTTATATTGATATATACCTTCCACCATGCTGATTTGATTAGGTTATCTTCGTTGGTGGTTTATACAATGGATAACATGTCAAGAGGTAGACTTATCAATTTGTTCTGTTGTTATATTCGTTCGGTTTACTTTTTATACAATTAGACAACTTATGATGCATCGCTTATATTTTTAGAGATGCATCATTTTGTATAAAAAAAAATTCTAATTCTATACTTCGTGGTTATGATTTTAAGATGCATCACTAATATTGCAAAGTCGAGTTGAATGATGCATCGCTTGAATTACAAAGCTTCAAGTAATTTGTCTGAATTTTCTCTCTCTTTAATTCAGATGTTCCCGTTTTGAGCTTCCACCTGTCTCAACCTGATCGTGAACCTGAAGGGTAAGCGTAAGTCCATATTCCTTTTTTTGTTACAATGTTATTGTTCCTGAAAAGTAAGTTGGCTCCACAACTTTCTTTTCTTTGTGATTACTTGCATTTGTATTTCGTTATTATTCACATACATGTATAGTTTGATGTTCTTCTAAAAGATTATTACAATTTTGACATGTCAAGATTTACACCTTGAGAGGCGCACATAATTTATGGGTTGGATGGATTATAATCGTTTGTTTTGCGAAGCTCGAATTCTCCAGTATTCGGAATTCTCATCACTCTACGTTTAATGGCACAATCTTTGTGTATTCTGTTCTGCTGTCTCTGTTTTTTGTTTACTAGATTCTTGAGACATTTCATAACAACTTTTGTATAACGTGCGCCTCCCTCCTCTCTTTTTTTTTTAACACATGGTTCTGTTGTTAGTTTCTTCCATTGTTACATTTATTTATATTCTAGATCCTAACAGAATACATGAGGAGGATCGGTCATTTGATGTCACTTGATATCTGCCTTAGAGATTCACAGTCCTCAGTTTTACTGAAAGGATACTTTTTTTTGTTTCTTTATAAAATTTAGGCTCGGATATTCTTTATGACACAAGCAGATATAAGCCATGTATTATGAGACAAAACTGTGTTTGATAAAAGAACTTTGTTTGTTTCTTTATTGGTGGATCTGACTCTTGGGATATTGGATCATTTGTCTTTGTTATTTTTTTTAGTTTACCGAGGTACAAATTCTTGTGTATCACATTTGAGGGTTTGCACGCTTAATTGCTTCGGTTTTGTGAAGTTCTAAAGACAGTGGAATTTCAGTGCTGAGGTGAATTCTTCTATGAGTTTGTTTTGATATAATCTTTTTTCTTATTTTCTTGGTGGATGTTTTGCAGCTTCCAGTCTTAGGACAACACTGAGACCAACATCTGCTTTGTTGGAAACACATTGTGTCAGCAGTAGAGGGCTTAGTGATTCATGTATGGGACTACTCTCAACCAAATAAGAAGGCTGTTTCATCTCAGAAACTAAAAACGATCAGGTCTTATGTCTGTTGACATACCTTGACTAGGCAAGGGGAAAGAGGGGGACAGTTTCATTGCTGATCTGCGAAAAAAAGTTGCTCATTTCCTGTTGCGGATAGACTTTCTCTCTCCAATGAAAGGAGCAACAATGTGGCCAGAAGAGAAGCTTGGCATGGTGCAGGTGCAGCAGCGATTTCAGCTAAAGCCAGCATTAGGTCTAAGCTGAGGCTCTTGAGGAACGTGTGCGAGAACGTCAACCCTTGTACGCCGCACCTGTGGGGGCTTGTGATCATGACAGCAACTCGGGACGGTAGGATTAGGATGTTCCATAACTACGGTTTACCAGTTCAAATATACAAAAGCGGGAAATGTGTATATGTAAACAGTGTTAGAGTAGTAGCATTCTTTGATTTAGATTGGAGCTCACGTTAGCTTTAAAATCATGAGCTAAAATTGGTCTCTTTGTATTTTGTGTCTGGTGCTTTATGTGACACCTATTATGTGTGTGTGTGTAAGTAAACACCGACCGTGATTTAAAATTTGTCAAACTTAGAAGCAAGAACAATGTGACTGACTACTGAATCTCTTTGGTTCTTAACATTTACAAAACATTAGTATAATCCTTTTTGTGTCCTTCTGTTGATATTATTCCTTTAACCGATGACTCTGAAATACGTTTATGTCTTGATATTTGCTTATCAGATGTTTGAAAGTAAAAAAATATATACTTGAGGAATTGTATCTGATGAGCATAACAAGAACAGGGACACTACTTGATCGACTCTCCCCCTTTCATATGTATTAAGAAAAACATACAAAAGAAAGAAAAAAACTCCATCTTTAGAGATTTACTTTATCTTTTTTTTTAATTGTATTAGTCTTGATATATATATACAAGGCTTGAGATTTTGGATCAAAAAATTAGATCCTTCTTAAATCGATTAAGTGAAACCAGTTTATAGTATATCGAGACGACGAATATGATAAAGAAAGATAAGAAAGAAAATGAAGAAATTGGAGACAGTGAAAAGAAGTCTGAAGAAATGAAGACAATAAAAAAAGCAGGACGAAATCACAGATATTGAAGAAGAAAGAAAAATTAAGGAATAAACATATTTTAGGATTTTGTTTTTTTTTTTACAATATTTTTTATCGGAGGTGACACATGTAAATACCATTTTATTTATATATGATAGATACTATAATACGTTTATATATTAACTGTAATTTTTTTAAAAATTTAGATAATTTAAATATATAAGTGGTTTCATGAACGTAAGCTACAAGAAAATAATACTTGAAATGATGAAGCTGTTTTGATGTCAAAAAAATGTGCAACTGATATGAAGAAGGAGAATGAAGAGGTGGCCAAAATGGGTGAAAGTAAACTAAGAGAACAAAATAGGAAATAAGTATGATGGAAAATTTGTTCCTGAACTTCTACAGCTTTGTTGCAACCTTTGATCATTTTATTATTATTATACATATGAAACGGACATTATGGTCAAATTCCCAATGAGAGCAATGAGATATCGTTTTTGAAAAGTTATGTATTGTAAAAGTGTTTCATCTGAATTTGATTTTGATTGAATGAAAAAAGTCTTACAAAACCTCATTAGAAGTAGCATAATCATAGCAAACAACGATGAAAAAAACATGTTAGGCCACAAATCTTACGTTCTCTTTTTTTTTGTTGCACAAGAATTATTATACTATCTCTAAAGAAATTGATTCTGTACAAATCAATACAATTATCAATTGTAAATCCTATTCAAAATAAGAGAAAAAAAAAACTACAGAAGAAGTTGAAGGATATAAAAGAAGAAGAAGAAGAAAAGAAGACGAATAGACGACGAAGAAGTCAAAAAGACAAAGAAAAGTCATATCAATTAATTTCGAAAAGAAAAATTAAAAGGTGGATAACCCAAACTAATGAAGACGCATAAGGATAAAAAGATGGAGAAGTTGAAGAAGAAGAAAAAAAAAGAATCAGACGCTTGAGAGGTTAGAGAAAAAGAAAAAAATTAGAAAACAAAGTAGTAGAAGAATAAGAGGAAGAAGAGGGGGGGGCGGTAAGAAAGTGGAAAAAAGAAGAAGTTGAGATTATGAATATTGTGAAAAATAAGTCAAAGAAAATAAGAAAAAAGAAGAAGAAAAATACGAAGAGGAAGAAGACAAAGACAAGATAAGTAAGAATGATTGATTAAAAAAAACTCAAAAGAAATAAGACAAAGAAAAAAAAAAACTAAAAGAAGAACCAGGTGTTGGAGAAGACAAAGACGATAAAGAAGTAGAAGTCAAAATCGCAGAGGATGAAGATGAAGAAGAAAACGAGGAAGACTAAGAAGAAGAAAAGGAAGACAAAGCAGAAGAGGAAGAAGAAAAAGACTTGATAAGTAAGAATGATAGATAAAAGAAAACTCAAAAGAAATAAAACGAAGAAAAAAAAGTAAAAGAAGAAGCAGGTGTTGGAGAAGAAAAACACGGTAAAGAAGTAGAAGTCAAAGTTGTAGAGGACGAATATGAAGAAGGAAACGAGGAAGATGAGAGCAAAAAAGAGGAGGAGAAGAAGAGAGAGCTGATTAAGAAAAACTCGAAAAATAAGAGTACATATATGTTCAAGATAAGGAAGGAAAACGGAAGTTGAAGATGACAAAGTATGAGAAGGTGAAGATGGGAAAGGAAGCTAAGAGAAACTTAGAACAAGAAATTAAA